>NC_139486.1:57656546-57993701 GCF_008360975.1 Lichenostomus cassidix
TTTTGTTGTATAGCTGTTGTAGTAAACTTTTCTTGGTTTCTAAGCACTAGTATTTGTGTGACATTAGTCATTCAGGAAGTACCAACCAAAGAGTTCAGAGCTGCAGAAGATAAGCTTTCCTGTGTTTGTCTAAACCATAAAGCCTCTCCAGTTCAAATAAGAACAATCAGATTACAAAATGTTTACATATTAAAGTAGTTTATAAAATGTAAAATGCTCTTAAAATATTATATAGTATTATAAATTTTATAGTTGTTTGTGTATGAAATCAGTTCCCTCTAGTGTCTTAAAAAATTCTTAAGCCAGCCCAACTCTTGATCATATGAAAAACATCAGACATTCACCATCTTTAAAATGACCATGATATCAAATAAGCATCAAAAAGCAACAGAAATCTTTGAACACACTACTTGAAAGCTGTTCTGCTTATTTGTTGTAATAGTTATTTATGTGTTATAGGTTTATGCACTGCAGTTAGTGCACTGAATTATCAGGTTCTTTTCTTAATTCCATGTTGCTTTTTGCATATGCAGAGTAGTTAAACTGTAATTGAACATGGCCATCATAACCATGGAAATACCCATATCTTGTCTTGGCATCTTCTTTGTCAATTATTTCTGGAACTCAGTTAGCTAATAAATCACTGGATCCATATTGGGATCTTACCTGTGAGCTGTAGGAGGTAGTCAGTAAATATAGGTGAGCCACGCTGTAAGGATAAATAATTAACCACAGAAAAAAAGCCAGTGCAGATGTTTAACTTGGTCCATGAACTTGTTCACTTCTGTTTTAACATTTGCAAATTGCAGTTACTCTTTTCCTGGAGTTTTGGAAGAGGCGGCAAGCTAGACTGAAGTATGAGTGGGATTTGGTGGATTTTGAGGAGGAGCAGCAACAACTCCAGCTGAGGCCTGAGTATGAGGCCAAATGTACCCAAAAGAAGAGGAATCCCATAACTCAGGTAATGAACATGCTGCATTGCATGTGTGCAAATTCAGTTGTATAGTGAAAGTTTCGTAACCTGGAAATTGATGCATGAAATCAGGAAAACAGAGGCAAAGTTTATGGCTTTGACACTGTTTTTAGTGTCTTTCACATTTCAAGGTAGCAGCCTCTGAAATCTTCATGCCTTTAAAACCACTCTTTCTTATCTCTACACATCATATGAAGAAGCAGTAAAGTGATAAGTGGGTCTAGCTGTGGTTTTGCTTCTGATACCCAACTTCTTTTTTTTGGGGGAACACCAGAGAGGTGAAGGTTGCTCAAGTCCTTTCCCTAAGATCTAATTGAGATACAGTTAGTAACCCTTTTTATCTCTGTTAAACACTACGTATGAACACTAAATGTCAATACTAATTTTCATTGAAATTTCTTTTAGGTAGGAGTTATTAGACAAATTTAGGCATTGGCTGGTTGCATTCCAACACAACCTCTACCACCTCATTCTAATGTATTTTTAAATAATCCTGAGAGTGATCATCTTAGGACAGAGAAGTAATTTTTAAATAATCCTGAGAGTGATCATCTTAGGACAGGGAAGTAATGGGCTGACTGGTTGGCACTGGTACAGCATGGACCAAAACCTGTAGCCTGGTGAGGAGAATCAGCTGGAGCAGAGCACAGCCAAAGGCTTAGGTGTGCTTGTGTAGCTGTCCTGAGGGAGAAGGTTGCTCTCTTGCTTAATTAACCCAGATCCCTTAGGTGAGATAAGGTTTTTTGAACTTTATTTAGGAAATCAACTGCTCTATTGGACTGTAATACAGTTATCTCAGTGTGAGATACTGCACTCCTCTGTGCCTTCTAAGTGTGCATGAACAATTAGCATAAAAATTCAATGGCTGCACAAGCCTTTATTTTATGACTCTTCAATTGAGTGTCTCAGTGGTTTTTCAGAGGTTTTGTTGCAGCAGGGTTAGCAGTGATCCTTATCAGTACCCAGTTATAGGATAACCTGCACACATTAGCCACACTGGAGTGTAATTTCCTCCTATTAGAGCACGTGCTGTAATGAGCATGTGAAAGGACAGTGCTTTCAAATGAGCTAATTCTGCAGTAACCCAAAAGGTTATGTGGGTACAGGACATTGACTTTTCTTGTGTTCCGCAGCTGGTTTTGCTTCACTCAGAAAACTATTTCCTCATTTTTCGTGATTCAAAATTCTTAGTGCACTGAACCTGAAATTGCACATCTTGAGGCTGTAATTAACTCATTTGTTTATGGTGCTGAACTGTCTAACTAGATCATGGCTAAAATCTGGGTTTGCTGATTACAATAGGATTCTAATTTACATGAATAATGAAGCATTAAGAAACCTCAGCATGGAGAATTTATTAAACTTGAGTCTGGTTATGACCTCAGAGCTGTTTGACAGCTAACCTAGCATTACAGTAATAGTTCTGGCCTGCTCATTTCAGAAAGTTGGTCTTTTTCCTTCAGCCACTGATTCATTTTGCAAAAGTTTAACCATTAAAGAATGCAGGTAGTGTTTTTACTTGTAGCAGTTTTATGGCCACTGCTGTCCTGCTCTTTTTGCCCCCCAACCCCAGCACACTCAAAATTACATCCTGATTGCCATTTTAGGGGGTTCTGGGTGGTTTCCCTTGGTTGTGAGCACTTTTCACACAGCTGATGAGGGATCTGTGTGCTTCTTGATGGTGGAATGAGGTGTGGGAATGAGATGAACTGTGCTGTACTTGACTGTTTCAGGAGATGGAGCCTTACATGCCTCTAACTAGCCAGGCTGTGCGGTTCTGCATCTCGGGAGCTACGGTGCTGTTCTGGGTGAGCATCTTTTTGGATCATCACTTTAACATCTATCAGAGGTCCTGATCATTACTAATCATCATGTTAATATGAGAAATTGGATTTAATCACGATATTAACACATGCTTTTAGTATTGTCCCCCAGATTTCATGTTGCCACTTAAAATGCACATCAATTCTGATAAACTTCTTTTTTAAAATAAGACCCTGGGAATTGGTCATTAATTAGTAATTTGATTGGACGTTTTAGCATAGGGATGACTTTCTCTGTGACTTGTTTGCTGTTAACAGACATACTGAAAAATTATAGTAAAGGCAAACAGAAATGGGGATGGAAAGGACAAGTTTAATTAAACTGTCCGCTCTGAAACTCCCTCTACATTCATTGTTGTGAATTCTTTTTTTTGAGTCTGAATTCTTCTGCACTTATTCAAATCTTGGTATTAGATTGTCTGTTTTTCTTTTGTTAACAAAATACTGTTTGGGGATTTAATATATATATAATATAACGAAGTATTTAGTACTAGGCACGTCAGTGCTGCTGAACTCATCCCCACGAAGAATAAAATTTGAAAAATAGGAAGCGCGATGGTTTATACCTCGTTTTTAAAGCCATGAGCATGTAGCTGTAGCGTGGAGCTGCAGGCAGCTGCAGGAGTGTGACTGCAGTGTCCTGTTTCCCTCAGGTGTCGCTGATCATCGCCAGCATGATCGCGGTGATCGTGTACCGCCTGGCCGTGTACGCTGCCTTCGCCAGCCTGATGGAGAACACACAGACCCTGCAGCCCATCAGCAGCCTGCTGACCCCGCAGCTGGCCACTTCTGTCACGGCCTCCTGCCTCAACTTCGTCATCATCATGATACTGAACTTCTTCTATGAGAGAATAGCCATCTGGATCACTGACATGGGTGAGTTGTTGCAGGTAGAACCCTTCGAGGTGTTCCGTGCTGTTGTTCTCAGCTCAGTGCAGTGGGAGCACCTCAGTGACTCAGATGGATCCACAGCCACAGTGAACATTTTCCCTGCATTGCCATATTCTCATAGCCTGGTTTCTCTTCATACAGCTTGCTTGTATTAGAACTACTCTACAGAGGCAATCACAGACCTGAACACATTTAAAAATTACCTAGTACTCCATTAGAGTAGCCAAAGCAAGAGCAGGCTGTCAATTTCAATTAGAAATCCTGTAGATGTGTTTTTAGAAATAGATCACAACCATCTTTACAAGGAAAAAAAGACTAAATAATCATGACTCTTAGTCTGGGGGAAAAGATGGGATAGGAGAGGATATTCTCCATTTTTTCTGAGTGTTGCTTCCCTTGGCTCTGACTGTACAGATTTGGAGTTACACAGATGGAAGGCAGAGGCTGAGAAGGATAGAAAGCTGTTCCCAAGATGTGTTATTGCAGCAGTGGCCATTGATAACCTGTCCTGCAGTAACCTCACTCTAGAGCTGGAGGCCCAGGAAGAACAATTAATTTTGTCGCATATTTTATGTTTGACTTCTGCTTGCATGCTGGAAATGTCCTTCCTGAGAGCCTTTCTTGCATATTTTATTTTATTTTATTTCATTTCACTTATTTATTTAATTTCATTTTATTTTATTTCATTTATTTCATTTCTCACATATCTTATTTCATTTTATTTGTCCTTAATAATTCAGAGGTACAAGTCCCTGCAGGTGTTTTATAGAAAGAAATAATTGCAGAATATATTCAGCTTGTGGAGGAGAGCTGAAAATATTAGGTACTTGCAGTTTGTACAGTTGTCATAAAAACAGTGTGTTGATCTTTTTTTATGAGATCTTGCGAGTGGAGTCAAGAATGGAAAGGTGTTTCTTACAGAAAGGGATGTTGCATTTGGTTTATTTTGATTTATCATGGGCCATCTCTGAGATCTCTATTGCTTATCTCTCCTGGAAAAATCAGACCAAACTGAAACAGAACAAGTTAATAAGTAAAATTGCCTCTAACCAACACAGAAACAAACAGAAAATCATATTTTTCTGAATCTTTTCTTTCTTGAGGAGCAAGAATTATAAGCGTGAAGGCTCAGCAGTGTTCTTTTGCAACATACAGCATGTTGGGAAAAAATATTGTAACGTACTTCTCTATCACAAAGAAAAAAAGTAATCACTTGTGTTGCTAGCAATGAAATTTTCATGCTACAGGAGATCCTGCTAGTTACTGTTTGGAGATTCATCTTGGATCTCCTAAAATAATGTAACATTTGGGGATGGACAAGTGCTAATGGACAGTACAAAGAAGGGGAAGTTACAAGTTTATGAAAGTTTTAAATACGAATTTCCTTTGCTTGCCTGCTCCAAACATTGCATTGTAAACTAAGGGTAGGGTATCTGAGAGCAGGAGCTCTGGTTGCTGAAATATTTGTAGCTGTGCTTTTTTCCATTTTTTTTTTCCTTTAAGGTCACTGTGCATGATGAATATTTATGAATCTATATCCGTTTAAAGGGAATAAAGGAACATAAAATTGTTGTTTTCTGGTTTCGCAGAGATCCCCAGAACTCACATGGAGTATGAGAACAGGCTCACCATGAAAATGTTTTTGTTCCAGTTTGTCAACTACTATTCATCCTGTTTCTACGTGGCCTTCTTCAAAGGGAAGTTTGTTGGTTACCCAGGTGCCTACACATACATGTTCAGTCGCTGGAGAAATGAGGAGGTAAGACTTCCTTAAATAAGGTGGATTGTTCCCTTCAGCCTGCATGGTCATAAATTTCCAGCTGCAGGCTTGATCTGAACTGAGCTGGAGCTCAGCTGGCTCTCCTGAGGCTGATGGTGAGGCTTCCAGGACTTTTCCTGCTGTTGCTAGTCAGGGAAACACCAGCAGTGGAAACCTGTCGGTCACAAGAGTGAAAAATCATAAAGCTTTTCTTGGTCCCAATTGTCCTGAAATACCAGTGATCTTAAATCACCATAGATCTTAAAAACAAAGTCTGGTGCTGAGAGCTCACTAAGAGCCACAGATTCACCCTGCTGGGGCTGAGGGGTGTGTGCTGTGTGCAGGTCCTGCTGAAGCATCTCTGAATTACTGTCCCCAAATGGTCATTGTGTTTTGGTGTGTGTTTTGTCTCACACTTTCAACACTGAAAGCCCTTCTGTAACAGCCTTCCGGCAAGGGTAGCTTAGCTGGCAGTCCAGGTGGAAATGAAGCATTGTCCTTACAAGTTTGAAGATCTCCTTTCTTGCATTTCCACAGCAGTAGAATACCATTTATCTGGGTGACAGCCATTATTCATTAATTCCTGGTTTGTCTCCGCCAGTGTGACCCTGCGGGCTGCTTGATCGAGCTGACGACACAGCTCACCATCGTCATGGCTGGCAAGCAGATCTGGGGGAACATCCAGGAGGCCATTGTCCCGTAAGTTCTGACACTGAGATACCCACCTGACAGCCAGAGGAAGTTCTTGGGGTGGTTGCCATGTGAAGAAGCTGAGAAGAAGTCGGTAAATTCAGCACAAATTCTGACATGTAGGCTCATTTCGTAGAGGCTTTGATCCTCTTTTGGTGAAAGCCGTGGTTGTGAAAGCATGTTGTATTGAGGAGCTTGCTCAGGGAAGGGGAGACTTCACAGAATATCCTGAGTTGGAAGGGACCCACAAGGATGGAGTCCAGCTCTTAAGTTCTGCTTCTCCCAGTGTTAACTTGTTTTTCTCCATACACAGCTGGATTTGTAACTGGTGGGGTCGTCGGAAAGCCAGGAATAATCCCGAAAATTTATACAGTCGCTGGGAGCAAGACCATGATCTGCAGACTTTTGGAGCCTTAGGCCTGTTCTATGAATATTTAGAAATGGGTGAGTTTAAAATCACACATTTGGAATTGAGGACAGGACACCTCGTACTGACACTTTCAAAAGAACATCTTGATTAATTGTTGTGGGTTGATGGCACCACTTTCATCTGCATAACAGTGAACAATTAACTGCTGGAAATCGTTAAATAGGTCAGCCCAATTTAAAAAAAGCTGTCTTTGCATCTTGAACTGCTGGGAATTTCACAGAAACACTGCAAAGACTATTTGTTTTCCTCATTTGAATGGGGAACATTATTCTCTGTGCAGCCAGCCTCGGTCTCTGTTCTTTTCTTGTTCCAAAGCATCTTCTTAGCTGATGTCAATGGAAATTTTAACTAGGGATGAGTGCCAAATATGCTGTAAGAATGGGTACTGCAGACGTGAGATCTACAGTGGCTAAGGGAGAATCCCTTCAGCTTCAGTGCTGCTGTTCAGTCCATGAGACCAGCAGAGGGAGTGTGGGTAAGGGAATAGGAGTTTTCAAAGCTAATGTGAATATGTCAGCACAGAACATTAGTTACAAAACCTGAGAAACCGAAACTAAAAGTGAAGCCAAGCTAAATCTAAAGGAAACCTTAAAGAAGTTAGTATTTGGCTGTTACAAGGATACATTTTGTTGAAGAATGAACCTTTGTGTTGTTTTATTTCTGCAGAAATCGTTTTAAGTGCTTTAGAGTTGTGTAGCATTATTATCACTTAATTAATTTGATACAGGGCTGTGGTTTTGTGAAATTAATATACTCAGAACAATCTCCTTTTCCAGCCATGTCCTTGCTCTTCCAGAATCAGAGCTGAACCACTATGCTCCAGCACTGTCCCAGGGCTGCTAAGATAATAGGAATTTCATTGCTTGTCTAAGGTGAAGAACTTACCAGTGAAATCATAGAAGAGCAAATGACTGGTGTATGGCAATTTATTTTTACCCACTGTCTAAACCAGACAAAATGCTCTATTTCCTTTATTTGAAGTACAGTGGCAGTATTGGCTGTGCACTGAGGATTATCACATTCTGTACTGAGACACTTAATTTTGGTAACAACTGAAAGGATCATTTGTATATTTTATTGGCAATTCTTAAACTAATGTTAAGACTCCCCAGTGGAACTATTGCATATAGAATTGATATGAGTGTTTTGACTAAATCAGTAACAATAGGTGCAGGTGAGGTTGTAGTGGATAAGTAAAAGGAGAGCAGGATTGTTCTGTACAAACTGCAGGAGAGCAGAACTAGCCTAATAATAATTGAGAAATTTGGTGGATGAATATATCCCAATTCCCCTACAGTTATACACACATGAGAATACTTCCATAAGGGCAGATTTTGACACTTCCTTTTTCTCCCTTGCAGTTATTCAGTTTGGATTCATTACTCTCTTCGTGGCATCCTTTCCCCTGGCTCCCCTCCTTGCTCTGATGAATAATATCCTGGAGATTCGAGTCGACTCCTGGAAGTTAACCACTCAGTACAGGAGACCCGTGGCTGCTAAGGCACACAGCATAGGAGTGTGGCAGGAGATCCTGAATGGCATGGCCATCCTGTCTGTTGTCACTAATGTGAGTATGTCAGCTGTGCCACCTCAGCACTGATTCTTCACTGCACTCTGAATGTGAGGAACTAAAAACCAGCTGATGCTTTTTCTCCTTCATCGACACTGCATCACATTTCCCTACAAAAACCAAACCATTTGAGAGGTTTGGCTTCTCCATATATTGTCAGTGTACAGCTCCCAATCCACATTTCATCCACAGACCCACAACTCCTCTATAAATCTGCTCACAAAGTTTGTGTGCCACTTTCTTGTTATTCTATTTTTCCAATTCCCTTTCAGGCTTTTATTGTTGCATTCACGTCAGATATGATCCCTCGTCTGGTTTACTACTATGCTTATTCTCAAAGTGAAGACTCACCTATGTCTGGTTACATAAACAACAGTTTGTCAGTGTTTCTAATCTCAGATTTTCCTGAGGACAATAAACCTAAAGAGAATCCAGAAAACTTTGTCATATGCAGGTTGGTGTAATAATGAATATTTTATCACTTTGTTTAGAATACAGCATAAAAAATGAATGCAGATCTAAGTAGTTCATTAGAAATTAAATTATGTCATTCTCTTCATTCTAAAGTGGGAGAGGTAGTATTTAGGATATCAACAAGGTAATGCTTGAGGTGGTGAGAGTTCAAGCCAATAACAAAAACAATTATCTCAAAAAAAAATCACCACCATTGCTAATGTGCGTTTTGCTTTTTCTTCATTGGATATTTTTGTTCACTTAATTAACTATTGATTTTTGAGTGGTGAAGAAAATTTACGTCCCTAAAGTTGCAAACTTCAGCCTATATTTGCAAAGATTTTTAGGCTGCATAAGTGGGCGGGGAAGCAGGAATAAAGGGGGTGTTTGGATTTCAAAGCTGAAATTGAGAAAATAAATGAGTATTTAAAATCAATCCTTATTTTGCTTGATTAGACCCCAAACCAAGCACCTCAGCACTTTCAGCAGCAGCTACATTTGTTTGGTGGTGTAGAATATGTACTTAAGTCTGTCCTTTTGTGAAACCCATCTGTCCAGCCCATAACCTGTTAATGTCTGTCAGGTTTATTCAGAATGTGTTCATTACCCTGTGATCCATCCCATCACTCTGTCCTCTATTATTTGGTCATTGCCTGAAAAACAAGTGACCTGTGTACCAAATTTCACATCACACATCCTCATCCCTGCCCTGCTGCTGTGAATGTGAGGGTGTTTAAGCAAACACAGAGATAGAAACAAATTGAGAGGCAACCTTTTTCTGCAAAAGGAAGCAGAGCATTGAAAACAAGAAAAGGTTCCTTAAGTGACAGCTGTACTTGCTTGTAAGTGTCACTGAGCTTGTAGTCCATACCAGGCTGACTGTGACATTTCACCTTTGCATGTCTGTCATTCCAACAGGTACAGAGACTATCGATATCCTCCAGACCATGAGAGGAGATACTTACACACTATGCAGTTCTGGCACATTCTTGCTGCAAAACTGGCCTTTATCATCATTATGGAGGTATGTTGCCTAAAAAATCTCCTTCTGAAATTGGGACCTTATGATTTTCTGGATAGTTACTAATGTTAACATGCTGGGAGTATAAAACTATTTTTTCCCTAGGTAATACCAAGTAATCATGTCCTAAATGATTAATATTACTGGGCTTTTTAACTTCAGTGAGCTGACCTCAGAGTAGGAGCAGTGAAAATGGCTGAGGAGGCTGCTAGTGTTGATCAAAATAATCAGCAAAATGAGAAAAGGTCTTTAATGCCAGTGGAAGAGATTAAAACCACCAGTACTAGCACTTCCACTCCTCTTGCTTTCATTGAAGAGCTGTATGTGAGATGACTGTACTCAAATCCAGACAGCATTTTGCAGTGATGTATATTGGCTAAAAGCAGCTAAATCAATGGTTTGGGCAACTGGCACCTCAGTGTTAAGGCACTGTTTTGCAAGTTCTGAAGGGAAAAAGGAGTAGTTAAAGTGCTCTTCTCATCACTTTTCCTGCTGTGTTTTGTCAGCTCTCCATAGCTGAGTGTTATCAGCACAGCTGTGTGAACTTTCTAACAAACCACACAGAGGAGTTAGAAAGGGATGATTGAGATTCAGGCCTTGACACTTTCCTCTTGGGTTTGCTAAGTTATTAATGGTATGGAATGAAAATTTCCCCATAAGAGGATGTGTTTTAATAATCATTCACATCTTAGATACACATTAATTTGGTATGTATTATTCCAGGACAGCCAAAGGAAATGTATTCTATTTGTGAACAAAAGGTGACTTATTTGGTGTCAGGTAAAACAAGAGGTGTTTCATTTGGTAAGGAGTTGTTAATTTTTTTTTTTTTTCTTTTAGCATGTTGTATTCATCGTCAAATTCTTTGTGGCGTGGATGATTCCTGATGTTCCTGCCGATGTGAAAGCCAAAATAAAACGTGAAAAGTACTTAACACAAAAAATCCTACATGAGTATGAACTTGAAAAACTGAAGGAGAGACTGTGCCAAGGTGACAAACAAGCCACAGAAAAAGAGTTCATCGCCACGGAAGGGAGAATGGAGCTATCCAGAGCAATGTAGCCAAAAACCCAATGTTTGGGATTTAGCTCGTTTTAGCTTTTCTTATCTGTGGTTTGCTCAGTATGCATCATGTTGAAAGCTGTAGGAGAGTTGAACCCTTCTCTTCCAGTCCAAAGATTTTAGACTTTTCTTTAAAAGCTTTTACTGAGCTTTCAAGGATTAGGAAATCTACTTGACTGTACGATTTCAGCACTGGTTTGTATTTACCCATGACTTTGAATCCTAAATGTAATCTTGTAATCCTAGGATTTGGACTCCTAGTATAGGGACTGTTAACCTCAAAGGGCTCACAGGACATAAGAAGGTCATTACCACCAAGCCCTCTCGCTGTTCCTAATTGCAATATTCCAGGCTGTATCCCAGCTGACCTAAAATGATATCACAGGGGAACACTGCTGTGGAAATTGCTGAGAAATATTATTTTTACTATGTGATCGTTTAAACAGAACACTCCTGATGCAAAGGTTAAGGTTTGGGGTTTTTTTTGTTAATATTCACAATGTCTTATGAAACATTGGTTTGAACTTCTACACATTTTGTAGAAGGAATTGATTTTTAAAGATATATTGGCTTAATTCCACTTGGAATTATTTGTAGGCACAGAATTCAGTTAATACATACTGGTGAAGGAAAAAAAAAGCCATATTTTCATAAAGATACAATTTGCCCAAGAGTTTGCTCTTTAAATGCAGATATTGTGGAATCACCTAATTGCAGTGGGTTTTGAAAAGAGGTATGGAGAATTACAGTTATTTAATTTCTCAATCTCAAAAACTGCCATTGGAAGATTATGTTGGACGTTGGTTTTGGCCAAAGCTGCTCCTTTATTTATTTCTTTGTTTGGATTCTTGATGGATGCCAGCAAAGGGCTAAAGCTGTGTGTCTGTCCCTGATGCATAGTGTGGAGTTTGCCTGCACTCCATGGCAGTGGGATGGGAGCTGGACCACCCCACCAGCTGATCTGGTCTTGGATTTTTATCCAAAAGATTTTAAGCATGCCAAATAATCCATATTTATGCTGTTATTGTCTTTATACATAGTAGCCTAAGGCTTGGGGGTTCTTTTTTTTATTTCCTTTTGAATCTTTGGGAAGGATCTTTTTTCTGTTTTGTTAGTTGGCTTTTCTACAAAGTTACTGAGTTTATAAATGTGTACTAACTATTTGTGCAAAGTAGCTTCCAGCTGTCTATGAATGTGCCCTCATTTTCTAGTTTGAAGCAGGTAGGCATTTTAATGATTTTGCTGTATATTTAAGACATACCAACACTTCCATGCTTAGTGCCTTCTTTCTTTGCATTGGGCAAAAGGTGTGGGAAGGATCTGTGCAGGGCAGCTCCAGAATGTGCTTGCAGGGTGCTGTGAACCTGCAGACAGAGCTGCTCAGTGCTACAAACCACACCTGCCTTGGCACACTTCTGCTCCAGTGCCATGTGGCTGCTTGGGATTGCAGTCCCTAGACTGCAGGTTGTCCTAACCAGATCACTCAGTTCTCTCGTGCTGAGCACACAGCGTAGACAAGATTAGAAAATTCTGCTCTATTTGCACTTTGAAAGTTATACTTCCTTGCGAGTATACACTTAAAAATTGAGATTTGTGTTCCATGTCAGCTGAATGATGTACTGTTTACTAGCACCACAACTTAGGGTGGTTTTTTTTAGCAAACCTCGCCTGCTCCTTGGAGTACTTGGCGAGCAACCTTAATGTTTAACAGTTCCAAATCCATGTCCTGAGTGGAGCTGTTGTTATTAGCAAAAGGGTGGATATTAAGTGCCTACCTCGAGCACACACCACACAGTTTGGCTGCCAGTCAAGGAGCTGATGCAGATGTACATTTCTTATTACTGTAAGTTATTCACCTTCACCCTCTACGTTTGCTTGATCAGTCAAGCATGTTGGCAATTCATGTTCATGATGAACTGATCATGTGCTTGAATATTCAGATGTATTTGAAGTCATGGATGTGTTGGAGGAATGCATGTGTAAATAAATTAGCTCTGCTGCTTGATGTCTAAGCCAAAGAAGAGTATCAGCCATCAGTAATCACATATCCAGCACCACAGTTTGCACAGTGTGCTGCATCTTGCACATGTACTGTTAATTAAACTGCTTAATTTAGATGTGGTGGCTTTGTTACTGCCAGCAATGCGAACAGTTGCTTCGAACAGAGAGGTGAGGAGATGCAAAAGGATATTTCTGTGCAAAATGTACAACCTGATCGAAGCTGTAAACAGATTTGGAAATTCAGTGTTAGGTGCACTGTTTCTGCTTATGGAACATAAATTTCTTCAAGTAATAAAGTGTCCTAATATACAACTCTTGAAAAGATATCAGCAAAATAGGTGTGTTGTGGATAAACAATGCTATTTAAAAGCAAGGTGGGGGAAAATAGGAAAATTAATTCTTTTTGGGATACAGCATTGATATGCAGAAGCCTGAATCTGCATATCCTGAATTGGATATCCTGAATTTGAATTGATGTTTTGACTCCTACTTCGTGCTTCTTTCAGACTTATTTTTTTAATATCACTTGCTATTTAATGCAGCAAACAGATGTTTTTGTATATGTTGTATCATACAATAGAAAGTGGAAAAAAACCCGGGATCAGCTTATTTAGAAAGAAATATATATATATATAAATATATCTTAAAAATATGTCATTATGCTTCATAGCATTACTTCTTCATATAGAGAAACTGTACAGAAAACAGACTGTTGTTATATTAAAAGCTAATATCACCTTTTTACACAATAGTTTGCCTTTACCTTCCATTAAGCAGTATTTTGACTAAAAGTATCAGTGTGGTTGGGTCTGTAATGGTTCACATAAATTTTCTTGAAAAGTGACAAAAGTAAGAAGGCCTGCTCAGTTTGGAGATGTGCTGATCCTTACTGGTGGAATATTTCATTTTGATGCCATTCAATATCTAAAAGTGTCCTTCAACCAAAGTGAAGAAAGTTCTGTGTTGCAATTACTGTCATTTAATCAATAATAGATTTCCTCATTAGAACTACTTACAAAAACAAAATTGACCTTTCAGGTGTAATACAATCAGGGATTTTTTTTTTTTTTTTGCAATTAAAATTAGGGATTTTTTACCTTGGGAAGATGTAGTGTGGTATGTTCTAAGCAAAGGACTGCAAAAGAAGAGTGCTACTATGAGACACTATACTGTTTTTTCTAGGAAATTTTTTTACTGTGCTTTTACTTCTTTATGTAATGCTTTCAGTTTGAGGCAACAGGATGGAGTGAAAATAGATGGACTTTCTGCCTATCCTACATGTACCACTTGTTTGAGTTGTGCTGTCCTGTAATCTGAGTTTTTGTCTGCTCTGTATGATGTATATGACACACTAATGTTGGAATAAATTTTTTAAACGTCCTGCTAACATTTAATATGCACATTTAATAAGACCCAAGTCTAGCAAATAAAGCTGTGTTCATTTTTAATGTGCTCTCAGCTCGTGTGTGAAACTTCCAAGAATTCGGAGAGGAGGTGAAGTACTGAAAGTCAAATGGAGAAGAAATATTCATCTAGATTTCTGCACCTCATGCAGCTCCATTTTCAGGCAGCCTGCCTTGTCTGGAGACAGATTTTATTCCTGCAATGCCAGGACCTGAGGTGACTTCTCAAGTTCTCAGTCACACAGGCAGTTTCCACACGCAGCACAAAGTGCTTCACATCCATGCACTTTAAATAGCTCTGGGAAAGAGACAGCCACTGGAAAAGATGGCAGGGCTGAAGCCTTGCTACACATATTTTAATCTTTATTAAATAAACTCACTTCTGAGACCAGTGGAGGGCTTTGGATTAAGCCACAGGGAGTCTGGGGTTGAAGTTGATGGGTTGCTCTCAATAGAAGTTTTTTATCTCAGCATGTCACCTGCCAGCCTTGGGAGGTCATGTCCTTTGTAACCTTGAAATAACAAACTGAGAGACATGCAATAGCAATTAGCAAATTGCAGAAAGGGATGAGGTGAATAAAATCTCTGCACTAAAAAAGGAGAGAAGAAAAAACGAGCAAAGCAAGCAGGGTGTGATTATATATTATGGTACCACCATAGTGCTCATTACTGAGGTGACACAGGGCAGTTAATTAGGTATCAAAAGGAAAACTGAAGCATTAAAATGGAGAAGAAGTTGGTAGCAAAGAAAAGAAAAAGGAGGGAAAAAAAGATGAAGGAAGGTGCTGTTGCTGTGCAGGATAGAGGGGATATTTATGTATTAAGTTGGGAGTTTTCAGGTGCATTCAAGCTTTGCTCTTGGAGCTTAAACCTTGCTTCCACTGAGGCCTGTGGTAAATGGGTAATTTAAATTCAAAGTTCAATTGGTGATACAATGTCTTCCAAAGCCAATTATATTTTATAAAAAAGAGTAGAATGGTAGCTTGTGAGACATTTACAAATTCTGGTACAAACCTGGCTCTCTGCATGATTAGAAATCGTAGCTACCCTTCAAAAGCCTTAATTCCTCGTTAAACTTGTGCAATAAATGAAGAGATGCACCAAAATTCAGTGGTTGGATTTTCTGAATCAGAAAAATAGGTAAGGCACCTATATAACCTACCCAGATTGGAGAGTTTCTCTAAAAATGAATCCATGTTTATTAAAAAAAAACAAACAAAACCCAAAAAATTATAGGGAGCACTGAAGTAGAAGTCATTTTTCCAATACTTGCATCTCAAATTGTGTGAGATGCATTGTCTTACAGGAGTAGAAAAATAAGCTATTCACCACAGGATCAGTGGGAAGGAACAGCAAGATGTGGGAGAAACAATATGCCAGCATCTGAATCTGCAATTTGAGATGTGTAGGCTGTGAAACAAATAAAATCTTGTCTGATATTCCTCAAAATGTTCAAAATTAAGAGTATTTTCGAAAACACTGTTTCTATCTTAGATGTTTAGGGGATGCTGCTGAGAGACACAGGGGAGGGCTGAGGGCTTCTAACATCTAAAAAGTAAAGAGATTTTGCCCAGAGAGAGCAAAAGGAGCTCTCACAAAGAACTAACTTAAAAATCCTTCCTTCCCTAAACAGATGGAAAGAAGTAAAGGTAAAAAAAAGGACCATCATTACCATATGAAGGATAACAAAATTCTTTCCAGGCTGTATGAATTACTGTGTGACTTCATTAAGCCACAGCTACTTTATCTTGTCTGTCTGCCTTGGTAAGGGTGGTCACAGCAATTCTTGGCTCGGCGTCCTTAAAAAGGAATAACCAAATTAAATCTCTTTCTGGTTTTAAATTATCAGTTGTCTTAGCACACCCCTTACATCATTCCAATGCAGCTCAGGAAGGTATTTTTTAAGCAAGCACTGAGAAAATCTGCTGGGAGATGATGAGTAGGATGTGAAATTCAGCAGCCATATCAATTTTTGGAAGGTGCATACGCACATTCCCCTGCAATAATGGGTGACTCTGCTTTCTCAGTCAGAAATGAGTCAGTCTGAAGCGTTTGATAAGGGCAGGATTCTTCTGAATTATTTTGTTCAACTCCTCAACAAGCCAGTGCTGTGAGCTTGTCAGAAACATTTGTATTTAAATGACTGGCTGACCTCGCTTGGCCCTTGGGCGTTCAAAGCATCCAGCACTGTTCAGCATTTCAGTTTTGGCACTGAGAGATGCAGAGACTCTGCTAACTGCTGCTGCCATCAGGAGACATTAAATGAGTGAGCCTTTTTGTTGGGTTGGCCATTCCTTAGGTTTGAAATGCTTGAAAGGTGAAAAAGCTCAGATGGCCCCTGGTTCCTTGCCTCTCCCATGCTGGTGGCTTTTACTTATTTTTCTCAGCCTTGGTGAAAAGTAACACAAATAGTGCTGGAATGTTCCAGCACTGCCTGCTCCCCAGCCCTTTTAATAGGTTTTTCAGAAAGGGATAAAAATACTCCAGACAGAAGGTTTTAGCAGGGAAAA
Organism: Lichenostomus cassidix; assembly: GCF_008360975.1. NCBI lineage: Eukaryota > Metazoa > Chordata > Aves > Passeriformes > Meliphagidae > Lichenostomus > Lichenostomus cassidix. The sequence goes on from NC_139486.1 coordinate 57,673,133, forward strand.
CTGATGGGAAGGCTGGGTTCCCTGCCATGTTACCTCATCACAACAGGCAGTTTTGCTGTCAGATTATCTCCAATAAACATTTCTGCTGACAGTAGCCCATTGCTAGTGCCAGCAAACAGTAATACTACAGGTAAGCCTGCTCTCTGGTTGTGGCATCTATGTATTATTCCTCAGATACTATTCTGGCTCTGTCTATTCTGATGTAAATTGCACTATTATTTTTGGAGGTGGCCAAGATTTCAACATCTCTGTAACAAAGATTCAAGTAAAAAAGCAAAGCAGATGAAATGGGTGGGCCAAGAGATTTCTATACAGTTCACCACATAATAGCAATATGTTAATTTTAAGGTATTTGGAGTTCATGCTGCTCTAAGAAGCCCCTACAGTCAGGAAGGATTCTCTGCTTTCCCCTTTCATGCAGGATTGTTTGCCTCTGTGACAATGACAGCTTTTCAGCTCCCTCAGGAGCAGCACAGGAGGCAATGTGGCAGAAAAGTCTCATATTTTGAGTAAGGGAACAAGATCCTGTGTGTTTCATGGTGAGCAATAAGTGTCCCAGTTCTTTTTCACTGGGTTTTTGTTTGCATTTAGGTGGAAAGATCAAATGTTTCTGTGGCTGCAACCTGCCTGCCACAATGACTTGTGTTTTAATCAAAAGGTGCCACAGTATATCCAGTCACCAGGTACCAGCAAACATCCAGCTTTTTCATCAGCTGAAAGTATTCTGTGAGATGGGTAAAAAGATGATGATCTGGTTAATAGGGTCACTGCTGGGATCTGAACTGAGGGAGGTGACATGGGTATGGGAAATCACAGCAGAAACAAAGCCTGCTTCATGCTTTTGCTGTAAGTTCAGAGTGCTGGGGTTGTGTGCTGAGCATGAGGACAGAGCTGAAAATAATAACTATGAAGTCTTATTAACGACTTTATCTTCAGAAGGAGGAAGGTGAATTAACAGAAGTGTTAATCCACATGAACTGGAGAAGACAGAAAAGCTGAGGCACCAGACAGGCTTGAAGCCAGAGCTTGTGGATAAATATTTAATGTTCAGGTGTGTAGAAGAAGCCTTTAAATGTAAATGCTAGCCTGTCATCAGGTCTCCCCTGCCCAGGAGAGGGGAGCCAGTTTTTTGGCAGTTAATACAGGAACTGGAGGGGGGCATCCCAGAGGTTGGTTCTGCTGGGAAGGAAAAAGCAGGATTTTCTTTGCTTTTGCACCTGGAAGAAATTAACTGCAAAGAAACCCTTTGGAGTGTTTGCTTCATTTTCAGTGCTGCTCAAACCCTACTTCACATGTGTACCAGGAGTAACCAGACATTTCCCAGGGCACAGAGGAGCTCCCCCTCCTCCTGTGCACACTGCACTCATCCCTGATTGTCACACATCTGTCCTTGCAGGCACCAAACTCCTCCTTGGGCACAAGGACAGTCCCAGGAGCAAGGCTTTTGAACAGAGTTTCAGTGTCTGATGAGGATGGGGCAAAGACTGAGAGGGAATTTTAGTCCTTGTCGTGTTGAGAACAAATGCAACTTCCTACAAGGCTGCACTGGCAAGCTTCTTCATTCCACAATAAATGCCAATTATTTGGCTCAAGTTTGGCACAGAAATGCACAAAAATCCCAGTCGTTCTGAAGCTTTACAATTAAACCTCTCACCTGCCAAAGGGTTGATGCTGTTTAGCACAAGAAGAGAGTGAGATCAGCTCATGGTCTTTGGAGAGCATGTTCCTTGCTGCCTTTTCAAGCTCAGCTTGGCCTGGAGGTGATGTGAAAAGGCCAGCCCAGAGCAGTAGGTAGGGATTTCTCTCTTGATTTCAATGTCTCTGATCAGACCACAGTGATTTGTCAGTAAAATGTCAAACAGCTAAAATAATGAAGACAGTCCCACCACAAATCTGTTCTCAGAACGGGCAGTAGTGGCTCAGGCAGTCACAAGATGTTCATGTTAGCTGCAAGGCAGAGAGGAGACATCTGTTAAAGTGGCAACACTTGGCTTCATGGCTCTGCAATTGGGTGGAAAACAGGCAGATTTTGGTGGAAATGCAGTGCCATCTTGGACACTTCTCACGAGCTACAGGGATCTTGTAAAGTGGTTGCAAGGCTGCACTGGTTGACTTCCAACCCTGAATATTCTATTCTTTCAAATGAAGCAAAGTAGGCAATGAGCAAAGCTGGCAGAAAAACTAAAACCTTGACAAAAAAATTATGCTTTCAGAATTTTTTTTAAATTGTTCTCTGTCAAGAATTATTTATTCCTTTCTTTAATTGCTTTAATACATCCCAAGCATTAGGAAAAATGCCAGGGAAAAAACAATTAGCACATTTTGACCCACCATTCCTGCTGATTAAATTATTGCCTTAGTTTTATTCCCTGGTTGTTAACAAAATTTTTCTAAAGTAGAACTTTTCATTAAGAACAAACATCAACAGATTTTAAAATAAGAAAGCTTTAAATAGCAGGACATTTTCTAAGTGGTTATTAAGTATGTTTGGGGAATATTTTCAAATATTAAGAATGGAGGTTTTCATCATTTTTAGTTATCATCAAAGGCAAAAAGTTTTCTGCTTCTTGCAATTCTCAGCATTTCATCTTGTTCTACAACAGTGAGTTGCCAGTTCCAGCACTCAAGTTACACTTCAGATATTTGCATGTGTGAGTTGTAGTGTGACCATAGAATCAGAGAGATTATATTGTGAACATAGATATATTTTAATATTATATAGGATAGGATAGGATAGGATAGGATAGGATAGGATAGGATAGGATAGGATAGGATAGGATAAAATTAATAGAATAGAATAGAATAGAATAGAATAGAATAGAATAGAATTAGAACAGAATAGAATATATTATGGCCCATTCATATTACCTGGAGAATTAAACTCAGACTAATTCATTAATAAAAATTCTGAGAAGCATCAGCTATTTCAATACCATCAAGAAGAAAAATTTACTGCACATGCTCTGTGTGCTCAGTCTTCCCTCCTGATGCACAAAGAACTGCTGAACCTGATTTCTCTTGGAGCAGCAACTAACAAAATAATGAATGGAGTTACAATTTGGTCAGGTATTTAAGGACATTAGAATTGGGCTCCAATGTTTAGCAACATTATCAACTGTTTAGAATTACTTTAATTTTGAAGATTGCATTTTCCTGGGTTTTGTCCCTCTAATCTTTTGTGAAGTAACAAGGGTTAAAATAAGAAAGAGCATGGAGAGAAGGTAGTACAGCTGACCTGTACATCTGCCATCTCATTTGTGCTGATAAAGGGACATTCCTTCAAATGCTGGGATCTGAAAACTGTGTGTTATCCTACTGTAGGGAAATGGGTAAGCATGGAGCATTTGGGAAAAAAGCTAATATGCATGTGAAACAGAAATTGCCTTCAGCCCCCCAAAAAGCCTAGTGTGAGTCCACTCTCCAGCTGATAACCTGCCTGTGGCATGGGAAAGGAATTCCAGAACATGAAGGATTGTGAGATTTCCTCCAGAAGTGCTGGCCCTGGTGAGAAAGCCCTGTTGTGTTTAAAGTCATATTCCTAGAGACTGGGTTCAGGCAGAGAAATCTGGGCTGGTTTGATATCCTGTCTGATCACCTCTGTGCCCCAGATGGATTTAGGAGAGAATCCTCCTCTCTCTTCCCCTCACTTGTCATATTTTTCCCTCTCCCTCAGGCTGTGGGGCTGGTCACCCATCCTTTCAGGGAAGAAGGATTAATGAGCATCATTTTGAAATCGATTAGAAGTGCTGGAGAGTACAGAGAGCTTTTGAAATACAAGCAATGGATTGGTGAACACTATTTTTTGGAGAACACCACTCGAGGTACAAGACATGAGAGAAGGGAAGATGCTCCTGTAGATGGGAAAGCCTGTGCTGGGTGAAGAACTTAGGTGTGATGTTAACCAGCTGCCAAAGGCCCTCCCAATGATTTATGGTCAGAGAATGATTAATATCCTTGTCATAAATGGAAAGAAATGGGCAACCTGCCAAGGAAACCTGTCTGTGAAAGCAGAAGACAACTCAGTGCAAGGAGTGACTCAGAAGCATGAGACTGATTTAACACATGGATTCAGTGGAGATATTTATTAAAGATAAGATTCCTCCAGGGAAAGGTGTTTTCATAAGCCAGGGAAGCCTCAGAGTAAAGAAGAATTTGGAAGTGAAGAAGACATGACTGACAGAACGGATTTTTAGGTACTACTTGCTTTCCAGCCATTCAGTTTTGGGACATGTATTTATTTCAGAGCTTTGATTATTTTATGATTATTCCTAGCAGAAAGTAAAAAATCCATGAACACGGTTGTTTTAAAGGCACTAAATCTGGCCTTGGTAATGCTTCTGGTGTGTTCAGCACCTCAGAAGCCAGAAGATACCCATGGAAAAAAAAGGAATATATAACATATAGGAATATATAACCTAATGGAAGATGTGAATTGTGAATGAATTGGTTGTCTCAGACCAATTACTGGACACATCAAAACAAAACAAAACTAGGGACAACTAGCACATAAAAGTCAGTCTATCATAAGGAGGTGGGGAAAAAAAAAGATCTATACAAAAAACCATTCAGATCACTGTAAGAAAACTTAGATTCTTTGTTCTAGAAATAACCACAGTGACTTTATTGAAATCATGTACAAAGCAAGGTCTACAGTATGGATCTGTAGGAAAACATTAAGTGAGAGAGAACAAGAGAACAAACAACTAAATTTAGCAAGTTACATGTTGCAGACATTAATTACCGGTCTGCAGCCCCAGGGGTGAGCTCTGGACATCTGGCAAACAGCAACAAAACTGTGCTTGCAACCTCCCTTTGCTGACATATTTATTCCTGCATCAGTCTTGGTCTTTGCTTGGCTGTAGCATAATGGACATTTTTCACGGATAAAGCAGGTTTAATAGCTAAGGAATGCCTGTTCCTCAACAAGGCTTCAGAACAAACATATGGTAAGAGAATTTTTTGAGAAACTGGCATCACTTCTGAAAGGAGAGCATGGAGAATGTGGAAATTGTATGGAATCCTTCTCAGCTGGTAGAAAGCCATGGGCACATTTAAATTAGTCCCATACAAAGGGGCAAACACTGAATTCCTTTTTGTGCAGGAATTCACAAAATAGATACCTCTTGCTCTAGTAGGTAGGAACACAGCCCAAGCACAGCCTTTGGCATTTATCTCTTTCCTCCTTCCAGCTGTTATTTTTATAATAGATTGAGAAGTTCCTCCAGCACTGAAACAGAATAAATAGCATTGTCTTACAAGAGCTTTCTATCTACACTCCAGTATTTGGCTTTGGCAAACAGAGTGGGATCCCTGGATCACCCAGCACAGCACACAGAGGCAGCACTGATGGCAATGCTGATCACTTCCCCAGCTCTGGAAAGAAGAAAAGCCAGGCAAGAACTGCCCAGAAAAAGTGCCCTTTGGGTAGAAAAGGGATGCAACCTGCAAATCTTGGTTACAAGAGGAGCCAGGAAGTGCCTTGAGTACAGAATGGGTTGTAATAATCAGAATTAATGCAGTAAAATTCCATGGCAAAGGCCCAGCAGATGCCAAATACTAAAATGAGGGATGTTGTAAAGAAAACCAGGAGACAAAAATGCTTGTCCTGGCTTCCAGGATGAAAATGCCAGCTTAAGAGACAAACTAGGAAATCCTGAGCCTGGTAAGGAAAGAAAGTTCAGCACAAGTCTTTTGAAGTGCTTGAACTTCCAAGTCTTGTAAATAGGCCACTAAATATGCAATTAAAATTCACCTCCCCCATAGAAGAAACCCTGGAATAGCTAAAGACATCAGAACTGGTCACACAGAGGCTGAGTCACACAAAAATCAACAGACTTCCCCCAGGGGAATCAGCTGGTTGATCTACCAGATCTGTGATGATTTATTCATAACAAACAATGAGAGAAAAACAGAGGTAAAATATTTACACTGAAACAGCAGATTATGAAATGAAATGCATATGAAATCTGAGCTCAATGGTGACATTTGAATCAAGAACTTGATATTTTTAGTTGCATTGAGAGATCACAGGTATTTTTAAATGGAGAGGTTGAGTTGAGTGCTTTGGCCTGAAGTAATCTGTCTGTGTGACATCCTGATTTTCCCTCTCCCCTGTGGAACACAAAACAATCACCACTGAGGTCATTAGCAGTGCCCTAAAATAAAGCAGATGTTTTCCTCTAATCTTAATTTATGTGCTGCTCTAATACTTCTGGGGGAGAAGGAATGTTTTATGTATTCCACAAATCAACAAGAATATAATTTCTGTCTTTTGATTCCCTTAAAATCTTTTAGTCTTTGGTTTTGCTTTGCATCTTGTGGTTAAAAGAAGAGCACCTGGACTTTTCTACCTTCACACCCATGGCCATGCTCTCCAAAAATCTACCTGGCACTTCTGAAGTGTTTATAAAAGAGGCAAGACCTTGTGGCTTAGAGAATGGCACTCACATTGTCCCTCAAAAGATGCAGCAATATCAAAGAAAACTTCTGCTATTAATGAAAAATGAGTTAAAAAAACCAACAGCATCTAACACCAATGGGTTCAGTCCTGTTTTCTAATAAAATGAGACTTATATTTCTTTTGTGTGTGTGTGTATTCATTTCCCTTCACAAGCACTTTTGAACCCATTTCGGCCCAGTTTGGCAGAAACATAAATTATGCCAGAATTATGAGTTCCCTACAATTTTCAGGAAAAAAAAATTACCAAATGCAATTTGGAAAGGAAAATAAAAGAGGCACAGTTAGGGAGAAGGAAAAGGCAATCCTTCACAACATGAAGGAGCTGAGGATGCTGACAGGAAAGCACTGGAGAAATTCAAGGGAGGAGCTGAGTTCTGATAGATCTTGTCCAGGGCCTGATGGAAGGAAAAGGCAGTGGAAAACCAAAGTTGCTGGGGACAGGAAGCCTCAGGGAGTCTGATGCATTCATTAACAGCTGGCCTCAGTTACCTTAGAGGTCTTTTCCAACCTTAGTAATTCTGTGATGCTCACAGAACAAGCAATATTTGATTTTATATTATGAATACATTAATGGGAATATATTTATCAAAATATTAGCCATTTCAAGACACACAAGCATTGTTAGCTGGGATTAGTGTTATGTGATGCAGATGCAAATGTGTGACACAAGAAACCTGCACAGATTTTGTATTTTCCTATTTTGGATCCATACTGGAGACAATGTTTTTTGGCTAATTCCAAGGAAAATCAAGAGATTAAGTGGATTACATTCAGCCTTCAATTCCTGTAATGGTTGTCAGCTTGTCAAGAAATGAAACTAAAGAAGAAAATGATGAATGAAAGTCTCCCTCAGATGCAAAACATAGTTTTTCCTTGGGAAATCATGACAATCACTTTCTACCAACTCCACCAGCCCCAGACATCAACTAAACACATGATTCCTCCTTCACTTTTTTGCTACAGCTATTCTCATTGTCTCAATATCCTCCTACAGAGAAAAGTTATGGTTTAGCACTTGAAAATACCTGAGTGTCCTTAGATCACTGGAAGCTGTTCTGGCAGAGTCTGGTGGTGGAGCTGCAATGGGTTGGGTCTCTGTACCACCAGGAAATTATATTTGTGGACATGGATTCTAATTACAGCTCTGTGTATGTCTTTCTCCTTAGAGAAACAACTTTCTGTGTAATAGAATCCACACACATTCTTCCTACACAGCATTTAATGCATTTTGTGTCAATTTAGTCTATTGAAAAATCAATATCTATGCTAAAAAAGGATAACAAAAGAAATAATTGAGGCACATTAGGACTGAGTGCCAAATTTAGGTTGTAATATCAGTATCAGACCAACATGGTAGCCCAGAGCTTCCCCATCACCTCAGATGTCAGTTCACTGCTCTACTAAGCACAATTATTCTCCCAATATGCATGATGAGCTTTGTTGTGTTGTTTTCCCCCACCAGGAATAGTTTCCAGATCAGATGATGTCTCTGATGCTATTTTTGGTGTCTCTTGAAGTGTTTTTCTAGCAAATGAAAGCATATAGTGGATTTACACACCATTTGGATCAGTGCAGCTTGTGACCTGAATCAATGGGAATTTCCTCCCCTAACTTCTCTAAATACATTTTAAAATAATGCTAAGAGGCAAGTTAGCAAAAAATAAAGGAGTATTGCAAACTTATAAAATCTGCTTGTGATTATCTAATTCTAGCAATAAAAAGTCAGCAAAATATAGTCTTAATTCCTACGTTTCTCACAAGGATTCTCACATGAGGTGAAAAGATACCTGAGTGTCACTAAGACCAAACTGTCTCTTGAATAAAAACCTTTTCTAAGCTGCTAAACAACCCAGTGATGGCCAACAATAATATCATGACAGATTAATGAGAGAAAAAAAAGATCCTTAATCATCACAGTGATAAAAGCCAGGATGATGCTCTGCAATCACCAACCCTTGGCTAAATTCTGTTCTGGGTGATTGCAGAGCTGCCTTGGCTGCTGGAGAGCTGTGGCTGTGTCTGAGCCCCAGAGGTGGGAGCATTCCTGTCTGTGTGACATGACAGATGGCCTGCAGCCCTCTGGGGTCCTCTGCATGGAGCTCATGGAGCAGTGCTGGAATTCAAGGGAACAGATGTTCCTCTCGTGTGTGGGAAGAATAGAAGCATCTCTGTTTGCTTTTAGGAGAAATGGGTTCAATGCTGTTAAATTTCTCCACAGATTTAAAAAAAAAATTAAAATTAATATCGTTGTTTTCATTATTTAAAAGGCGTTTGGCATTGGGTGGATATTTATTCATTTCTTGGTATTTCTTCTCTTTAAAATCTACCTACTAATACTAAAAACAAACTAGATTTTAGACAGGAAAGGGAGGATGGAGGAAAGAAATAAATCGTTTTGTAGCATAACAGAAAAATTTCCAGCCATTGAGTAGTCCTATATAATAACTGCAACTCATCTAGGGATTTTTTTTCACAGTGAAATCTGCAATACCAACAGAACATAAAAATTGACTGCAATTCTAGTCCTTTAATGGTTTTTACCACTAGAGGGCTGAAGGAACAGCTTCGAACTGAGCTAGATTATCTAAAAATTAAGCATTGACATCAGAATGAAGACTAAGGATTTACATGCTCAGAAACAAGATATTCCTTAATTTAAAAAAACAAACAAACAAACCCTGGAGTTTGTAGCAAATCTTCAGAATATTGCATCACCTGTGTTAGTGCAGAGATTCCCTGACAAAATTACCTCCAGTTTAGTTCAAAACTAGAAACCACCCTGAAAAATGAATGTGCAACTCCTGCACTCCATCATATTTAATTTTTGGGCCTGTTGGAAAAGCAATGGAATAACATCTAGCAATGGAATAAAAGCATCTGAAGGAGTAGCCCAATTTACAAGCTCTAAGCTGCTGTAACACTGAGCTGAAGCACTGGAAAAGCTGCTCAGCTTTGCTTGACAAAATCCACATTTTATATTGCCTCTGTGGCCAGCTTGCTGCTAGATATTTCTATTGTCCCTGTGACTGTGGCCTGAAGTTCCAGATTTCTATTCCCAAAAAAGCTCAGGCTGGTTGAGAAGCACCATGTGAATGTGTAAATTCTGTTCAGACAAATTCTTCAGCATATTTCAGTCCAAGTGTGTTCTCTTTGGGACAAAAAATAAGGATAAACAGTCTTTGTGTTGCTTTAGAGATACAGGGCCAAAATCTGAGCCAAAAGTTTGACTTCTGCCATGCTTGTTGTATGACATATAAACGACCAATCTGGCTCACAGTTCAGGAAATTAAAATACCATTCAAGATGTGAGCAACACGGATCATGAGGGAGAAGAAAAATTCTGTGAGCTTCTGGTGTTGCAGCACATTGCAACTATTCCTTTCCACACCACAGTGTGAAACTCTTCCCAACAGACCATAATAACCTTGCTCTGGAGCTACAGGCACAGCCCATTTCATAAAGGATGTGTTTAGACACTGATGATGTCCATGGACACCACACCCTCCTAAATCCTCAAATTGCTGCTCTGTGCAGTTTTTTCAAGAGATTTGTCCAACTGGGAATCATCATGATTCTGGAGAATAAGTCAAAAGCCCACCAAAGTTGTTCAGGAGGTGATCCTTGCAAACTTTTCAGGGAGAATAAGAAAATTCCTGGTTTAAAACAATCTTTTTGTCACATTTTGCTGCCTGCTAGGTCAAGGTTTGGCACAAGATTTTAGTTCAATTTTTTTTAAATTATTGATTTTTTTCAATAAATAGTTTGCTAAAAAAAGAGTTTACAAAGCTGTTGCTTCTTCCAGAAAACGTTCTTTCTAGTGGCCTGGCAGGCATGATCATTATTTTGGCACTGCTGAGTGATTTTGCAGTTCCATAGTACCAAAGAAAGTAAAAAATTGCTTTGTTCTCCAGATGACATCAAATTCCATTGGATTTGGTGGACAGCTACCATAAATAGGAGTTAGAATTAGATCGTAATCCTTAATTTTTGAGGCCAGTTTATGCTTTCCTCAGCACCAGAAGTCTGCATTACACACATAGATTTAAGGGCATAACTAAGATTTTAAGCACTTCTTTTTTTCTGAAGGTGACACTGTATTATTAGGAGCAGTATTTTGTCACCTTTCAGTAGACAGAAATAACAAAATGTCTCAGATTTTATGTGTATTATCATGTGAATCTAAAGTAGCACATATATGATTATTTTTCCAAATGGGATCATTTATAAATTCTGCTTGCATTGCACTTGGGAAAGAAAAAAAAGTCATTTTTCAGTGTATCAACAGCAAAGACAAGGTGAAAAATGGAGTTTTGATAATTACTATTTTTGAATCACTGGTATGTACCGTGATTACTGTGCAGTTTTCCTCAGAAATGCTAAAACTTAGAGAAAAGGAATTTATATTGCTGTGCTGACTTTGAACTCCTGTAAAAGAGTTATATGATATTTAGGCAGTATTGAGAGGATTTTTGTGGAAAATTTTGAGATTAGATATGAAGCAATAAGAAAAAATTAGCTAAGAACCACATGTGTAATTCTTCATCTCTGAAAGAGATTAACTTTTTGAAATAACTCAGGAATTTGTTAAAACAAACTATTTCTAGAAATAAAAGGGCAGCTGAGGACTTAATCCTTTAACCTTCACATGGGCAAAAGCAAAAGAGTAGCCAATAAGGTGAAGAAAATTGGATTAATTTTGCAATTAATTGGAAAATTATTTCACAAATTAATTGCAAAAATCGCAATTAATTAATTAATTGCAAGATTTCAGGATGAAACAATAAGTTTTCTGTTCCATGTGAAAAACACAGACATCTGCAGCATCTTGGATTCCACCACATATCATCCCACAGATATTGTTAGAGCCTTTTCAGAACTGTTGATTTTTTTTCCACTGAGCATCTTTTGGCTGAATCTCTTTCCTCCTGGTCAATATGTGAACATTTAGCAGTGATCACCTGGACTAGAAGGTTCTGCATCACATCCTATTTCCCCCACCAGAGGAAAAAGAGCTCATTGTGATTTCAGCAAACTTTGAGTGAACTTTTGTGAGTGAAGTCTGTCTGTGACAGGTGTTTATTACAAAAATAATTAATAATAACAATTTGATTATTGTGATGTGCTGTTTCTTCCAGAAATGGCTTCTTCTACCGAGGTTGAACACTTAATATATTCTGTTTAAAAAGCTGACAAGGCTGTACAAATTTATCAGAACTAATGAGATTGATTAGCTGTCTGCTGCTGGCATGTGGAACCAAACCAGCTGAACTTGGTCAGGATGTGACTCAGTAATATCTATCATCTGATAGACAGAAAAATTCTGTTTCAGATATCTACAGCAGCAGAGCCTAGTCACTATAGGATTTTACTGTACCAGGGTTGTTTGCTAATTTGAGTATTTTATGCAAATTATTCTCCTAATTCTCATCTACCAAGAGAAGCAACCAATAACGTGCCATCTGGACTTTTCTTCTCCATTTTGGTGCGATATGATAAATTACTTATTTTTCCAAAATCAATCACCATTTTTTTATTAAATGCTATTATTTTACCAATAATTATTGCTGCTACTTAGTAGCCATAGCATCAAAGCCATGCCAGTGCTCAGCTTTCTAAAAAAAGAGCCAGAACTCCTTGCACAGCTTCAATAACCAAACCATCCTCGCCCTGCAGGCTGTGAGGTCTCAAATTCCAGCTCAGAAAAGGGCTCAGGACCTTTCTGAAAGGCTTGAATTACAGAATCCAATCCCATTTAATGCATCCCTGCAAAACAATATTCCGTTCCTGCTGCTGCCTCTCAGGAAAATCTATTAATATGGGTTTCCTTTGAGCATCTGCAGTGGCACAGTGGAGCCATGATACTCTGGGAAGATGTGCTTATGTAACTGTGCAGCTTTTCCTCTTCTGGGAAAAATCCTTTCCGATTCCTAATGGGGGTGACAATGCTGCAAACCGCGGAATGTAGGAATCAGGGCTGTGTTGGGATGCTAATTAGCAACGTTTCAACTGCATAGGGTTTGGTTTTGATTTATTTTCTACTCCAGAACTACTTTGTAGTTCCTTTTATACAATTTTGAAAGGGGATATTGAAGTTCTGTGTGGATCCGTCATTGTGGGAATTTCAATATTAAAATACTCGGTCTGGTATAAATGTGCTTTGGTGCTGTAAAACTTCATCAGCCCTCCAGCAGAGGGCAACATCTGAAAAAAATATCTCTATAAATCCGAAGAGCAGTTGCTTTTAGGGTATTTCAACTGCAACATATGTTTTCATCAGGGAATCTCCCTTTGAAAATAGAGTTTGCATTTGGTTACCAACTGGGGGAGTGAAGGAGAGTAATAATTTTTGAAGGATTTGTTTATAACACAAGTTTTGGGTTTGGTTTTTTTTTTTTTAAGTAGCATATTACAGAAACTTTTAGATTAAAGCGAAACCTGAGAGAAATAGAATGGTTATGACTTAGGAAAAAACACCCATTTTTGCATCTGCAATTTTCTCCAGAGAGATAAAAATTCATCATTATTCGATTGTGCAAGGAAAAAATAATTCCGATTGGAACACGCTGAGTGCGTTGCAGAGCTGCAAACCCCACAAAACGAGGCTGAGAGCCTTGCAGTGGCCTAACTAGAGACAAGACAACAAAAAAGAGACGGAAAACACTGCACGCTCTGGAGAAAGCACTCATTAATGGCTTGGCGCTGATGTAACACGAGTGAGCACCGTGGCTGCAGAGATGCGGTGATGCTGGTACCTCTGAGAGGCTCTGTGTGTGTGTCTGGCAGGGCAGCAGCAGAGATGCGGTGATGCTGGTACCCCAGGAGAGGATGCTCTATGTGTCTCTAGCAGGGCAGCAGCAGAGATGAGGTGATGCTGGTACCCCGGGAGAGGCTCTGTGTGTCTCTAGCAGGGCAGCAGCAGTGCTGTGATGATGCTGGTACCCCGGGAGAGGCTGCTCTCTGTGTCTGGCAGGGCAGCAGCAGTGCTGTGATGATGCTGGTACCCCAGGAGAGGCTGCTCTCTGTGTCTGTCAGGGCAGCAGCAGTGCTGCACTGTGCCCGCCGTGCCCCGAGGGGACAGGGGGCTGCACGGGGGCGGTGCGGGCGCGGAGCTGGCCGCGGTGCTGAAGGCAGGGAGCTGAAGGAAGGCTGCGCATCGCGGGAGGGGCAGGGAGCGCGGACACACCGCCCGTGCACTCGGCGGCCCCGGCAGCGTGCGCCCAGCGCTGCCCGCCCCCGCCGCTCCGCTCGGCTCCGCTCCGCACGGCGCACAGCTCGCAGCGCTCCCTCCCTGCCGGGCATGGCTCTGCCTTCCCCGTGCGGGGCCGCGGAGGCTCCGTGACCGCGCCTTCGGGAGCCCCGCTCGCCGCCGCAGCCAGGCGCGCTCCCTCGCCCTCGCCCCCCCGGCTCCGCTCGCCGCCGCCTCGCTCACTCTCACTCACACACACACACACACCACTCGCATTCTCCCCGCAGCCGCAGGTGCGCCCGGAGCCATCGGATGAGGGCCAAAAGTTAAGGGGTTAAAGCAATATGAGCCACCGCCGCTCGTAGCGGTGCCGGATCCAGAGCAGAGCGGTACCCGGCGAGCATCCCCGCAGGAATGGAGTCGGTAAAACAAAGGATTTTGACCCCCGGCAAGGAGGGATTGAAGAATTTCGCTGGGAAATCGCTTGGTCAACTCTACAGGTAAGGCTGGTTTCTCTGATAGGATTTTTCTCCCTAGAAAACAACGGGAAGCTTTTGCTAAGCTTCTCCTGAGCGCCCGGCGCTGCAGGAGGATGCTCGGGTGCTTTGGGGAGGTTGGCGGCGGCAGGGCTGGGAGCTCTGCTGGAGACAATCTGGATCCTGGAAACTAGTGCTGAAGCTGCTCAATATGGCACCCTCGTAACTTCTCTGTCTGGCTCGTAGATGGTGTCAGGAAAGATGTAGTGAAAGATTTCCCCACCTTTCTTCCACAAACCCAGGATCTCATCTTGAAATCAAAAATGCAGCAACCTGTATTTTTGTTCCGTCCTAATTTTACAATGCACTCGCAGGATCTTTCCCCCTGCCCTTAACAAACATAAATATATATATATATATATATATTCTGGTTTTGAGCAGTCTTGTTCTTTGTGTAACTCGCCGTCAGATGAAGCTAAACATGGAGATGTATAAATAATTGATATCCGAACGATTTTTTTTTCCTCCTGAAGCTGAAACATATAGAGGAACGCGTTTAATTATTTATCCATCTGCCTTGAGAAGCATCTGCTTGTTCTATAAGTGATATACAACTGCAATTGTTAAACTCAAAAGCATCACTCCCGTGTATTTCTGTGTGTAAAGAACATTTCTCTCAACGTCGAGCCTTGTGCACACAGATAAATAAGCCCAGATTCCTGCATACCTACGAGGTGCATGCACTAAAGTTCACACATCCTTCTCCACCCAATCTGGTGACTTTAGTGACCTCCACAGCGTTTGAGAATAGTCGGTGAAATTCCAATATATTTTCGATTGTACCGTCTGCTAGAAATTACCCCGAAATATTGGGTTTGGTTTGGGTTTTTTTGTTGGGTTGGTTTTTGGTTTTGTTTTTTGGTTTACTTGTTTTTTGGTTTGTTTTTTTTTTCCCTTTCCCCGAATTCCAGCTATAAGGTAACTGCGGATTTGTCTGCCCAGGGTAGGTCACGTAAAAATCTTTTTTTTCCATACCTCTGCGGCAGTGCTGGGCACAGACACAAGGCTGTTTCACAGCATGAGTCACAACTTCTGCTGCCATTTTAAGGGAAGGGGACATATCAGCGAAGTGATAAAGGTAAAATTAAGACTTCCATTTTCATAGGAAGTGTACCATTAAGGAAAGCCAAAAGCAAAACTATGGCCATCAACAATGCAATAAATTTCCTACCTTTTTTTGGTTATATTTCAGTAATTTTCAATCGTTGAAAATTATTAATAATAAGAAAGGATAATCCAGAATAACTGATTAAAGTATAATTAAGAAAATACCTTTTTTTGCCCCCCAGTTCTTAAAAACTCTACAACATTTAAATAAAACTATTGTGTCTAATGTTTGTAGTCACACAGTGAATAATGGAGAAACGGTGTTTGTATTTTCCAGCAAATTTCCGTTCGAATTCACACCTCGCCTAACAAACGCGCGATTTGCTAATCTTTTTCAGCTCGCGGGAATTAAGCACTTTGTTTACTATTCTTAGAATCTAAACAATTTTCTTGCCTTTTACGCATTGATTTCCAGTCTATTCCTGAAGACAAGACGCCCATTCAGGGAGAAAACACTCCTACACTACCCTTTATCCACACGAACGAATTTCGAACAGAAACCCACGGTGGTTTATTTTATTCACGACTTTAAGAGATTTCTTAATGCCGCGATCTTTAAGCATGGAAATAATACGCCCAGAAAAGAAAAATAAGGGGAATTTCCGCTGAGTAGCTTTTGGAGAAAATCCCTGTATTTTCTGCCAAACACGGACAACCTTTTAAGGCTTATTCTGCTAATTATTTCTGCCCTATCAGCCGGATGAGTTAACCTGAAAGAGATGCTCCTCCGAGGGAGAAAACACCTCTAGAGCAGGGGTGAGGGCAGCTGTAGTAGAGTCCAGAGTGTCGGCAAGTGGTCACTTATTTGCTTCTCAAGATGATAAAATTGGTTAGCTTTTCTGGTTTTTTAAATATCTCGGTGACTTCAAAAGAAGATTTAGGGATTCATAATGGGATGCTTGCTCGATAAACCTGATTTTTATTGCCACCGACAAAGCATTTTAAAAAGTTTTCCATAAAAAATAATAATTTTTTTTAAAAAATTAAATGTTCTAAAAGTTCTATATCACCTTTCGTGGCAATTTTTTTCAGCCGATTGGAAATAGCTGCAAATAACCATTTCCATTCAGATTCCTGCAGGTGTTTTTTGGGGCTTTTTTTCTCCAGGAGACAGGATTTTCAAGTCAAACCGAGGGAATGGGGCAATGAGATAGTGCTTCAAGCTGCTCTGGGGAGGGTAAACCTTCTAGGTGATCCCAGTTGAGCTGAGCTCAGCATTGAGATCCTTGGGAAAGCCTTCTCCGGAGATGCTCTCTGCAGACGGTGGTGTTTTCTCTCTTTCCCTGCATGTGCCAGCCATTTTGCAAATCCCAAATAAATAGCAACATCGCCCTCTCCCCCTCCTCGCTCCTCCCCACCTCCCTCCCCGTCTCTCCTCCTGACATTTCTTTTGTCCCCAGCCCTGCAGCGAGGTGCGCACCGAGCTCATCCCCCCTCGCTATCCCCAAAAAAACCTCCCCAAGCCCTTTTTTCTCTCCCTACACGTTGGGCTGCTCAACATGGCGCCTCTGCAGTGGTTACAGATGATGTCTTCTCGATGCGCCCTACATCTTTGGGCAGAAGTCTTTAATGATAGATGAGCAGTGCTCGGCTGGAGCTCCTCCCCGGGCTGCTGCGGAGGGCTGGCGGGGGGATTGGGGATGACTAATCGAGACTCCCACAGGTCAGCGCTAAAGAACGCTTGAAGGTGAACGGGGAGAGAGGAAAAAACCCTCAAATGGAGCTCCGAGCCACAGGAGGGAGGGGAACGGTGAATTTAAGCGTTCCGCTGCTTGAAATTGTTGTGTCTTCAGGCGGCCAGGGCTTGACTTTCCCTTCTTGTGTCGGGCAGAGTGCTAGAGAAGAGGCAGAAGCCCGGGGACACCATCGAGCTGACGGAGGATGGGAAGCCCATGGAGGTGCCCGAGAAGAAAGCCCCGCTGTGCGACTGTACGTGCTTCGGGCTGCCCCGGAGGTACATCATTGCCATCATGAGTGGACTGGGATTCTGCATTTCCTTCGGGATCCGCTGTAACTTGGGAGTGGCCATCGTGGATATGGTCAATAACAGCACCATACACCGAGGAGGAAAAATTATTAAAGAGGTGGGGACCTTTCCCTCGTAAATGCCACATCCTCCCAGTACAGCTCCCGGCCAAACACCTCAGCACAGGTGGGAAGGGCTCTGGATGGTTGAATTTCCTTTCCCCCACCTGAGCCCCTCGCCCTTCGTAGGAAGGAAATCCCGTTCTTGAAGCAGAAACATTTCCTACCAATTATTTCCGCTTTTTCATTCCAGTTCCTAGCCCCAGTTTGCGGGATTATCGTAGGGAAGCTTCGCTCCCCGCCCTGTCTTTTCCACACAACCTTGAAAAACGCAGATATCTCGATAAAATAAACGTAGGGGATGGGGGAAGGAGGGCTTCGAACAAGGGATTGTCAGTGGGTGCAACTCGCCCTAAAGGAGGCAGGGAGCTTTTGCCGGAATGGTTGGAAACACCAGGGCGAATTTGCTTTGACCAAAAGGCGTTAAATGATAAGAGCCGTGTTAAGAGAGCGGTGAAAGAGATGTGATCAACCCAGGTGGGTCTGTAACACCCAAATGCCCAGGCAAACCCCTCGGGGCTCGCTGCCCGCCCAGGTAAAGGCGGGTAAAGGCAGGGGAAGGCAGGGTTGTGTGTGACCCAGGGCTCCGGGGCTCCCCGGCTCTGCCCTGCCCAGCCCGGCTCTCCCAGCGGCTCAGGGCACTCGGGGCACCCCTGGCGTGTTCCAGGGTGCTGTTCCTATTACAATTATCGGGTTTGGTTCGCTGTGTGCTGGCGGGGCAGCCGGAGCCCCTGCCGTGGGGCTGGGGCAGAGCTCACCGCCCGCACCAGCATCCCTTCCATCGCACTGCGGGGGAAGCCGAAACCCTAAACTGGCACAATTACAGCCTTCCTCTTCTCTTTCTCTCCCTCCGCCCCGGCCCCTTTGCATGGGAAGAAAGCGAAGTTCAATTGGGATCCTGAGACAGTCGGCATGATCCACGGCTCGTTTTTCTGGGGGTACATCATCACCCAGATCCCCGGAGGGTACATCTCATCCCGGCTGGCAGCCAACAGGTAACGATGGCAGAACTAGCGCCGAGAGCCCCAGCGGGGCTGGGCTGGGGGGCTCGGGGGGTGCGGGGCTGTCCCCAAACCCCGCACAGCCATCCCAGCCCTAAGGCAGCTCCTGCAGGGGCGAAGGAGCGCTGGCTCCATCCTCCGGGAACACCTCCGGGATGGAGCATTGCTCCCCCGCCTTCAATGGACCCCCTGGCTGATATCTGGTGCTGGTTTCCTTTTCCTTTAAACACTCACTTAAGGAGCTTGTGGCGGTGATATTCGAGCGACACCTATTCAGAGGCAAATTCAAAGATTCATTATTTCATCAAAGCTTGAGAGATTTTTTCTTTTCTTCCCCTCGCGTGATTGAATAAAAAAAAAAATTCCATAATTTTTGTTTTAATGGAAAGGAAAACCATCGGCAGGAATTTTTCATTAGCGCCCAAATGAATTTAGAATGGTCGAAAAAACAGGTTTCAATGAGACTCCCACAATGAAAAGAAAGTGCAGATGGTCCGGGGACTTAAGGACTCGTTTCTATGGCGTCTGGCGGTTTTTCAAGCACCCAGGGTGAGATTCTACCTGTTAATTAGATCCACTGAGTATTCGAGACACATGAGGCTTTCACATCCATGCTCAGTGCCACAGGCTGATGGTTTGCAGAAGCAGCGAGGGTCCTAGTGCCACTCTTCAAACCAAGTTAAGTGCAAATAGGTAATAAACTCAGCCCTATATATCTTTAACTCTTGGCAGGAGTGTGCAGCATGAAAGGTAGGGCTGGATAGGCAGAGAGACTTGGGTGTGCTTGAGAGAGAGGGTGGCTGAAGCAAAAAATGGTCTCCTCAAGATAAATACCTTTTAGGCAGATTTACAAACGGAGAGATGCTCTGTAACTGAGAAATCGCTAATATCCTACCTTTTAAAACAAATAAATCAAAGCACGACATTTTTAAAATGCGGTGTGCATTGTCTTTCTGTTTACAAGTGCTGTCTTTCTGATAATGGTTCAGCAAGGCCCATTAACAGCCATTTAAAGGACTAATTACCTTTCCTTCCTCCACTAATCATTTCCGCCCCTTTACACCGTCTGTAACCCCTCAGGATTAACTGGAGCAAATCTTGGTGGAGTAAAGGCTGCAGAATCTGACCCAGGGAACCAAAAGCTGTCTTCATTCACCCAAACACCATCAGTAAAGCCATTTAAACCAATTCAGATGTAAAGAGATGCAACTACAGAGATTTGCAAGACAACAGCAGGGACATTGCCAGGGAAAGCCAGTAGTAGAAACACACAAGGTGGCATGAGAGAATTACATTTTTCTCTTCTTCACAAACACATTTAGGACAGTAACTGAGGACTAGGCCAGCTGAGCTAGGTGTGTTTTACCTATTAAATGATTACTCCTGTGGAAGCAGTTTTTTGTGTATTTTGTCATTCCCAGAATAGGCATCTCTCTGCCTGGATATTCCATGGGGACCCAAGGTAATACTTGGGGTGTTTGTCCTGGTGTGATGAAACCCTTTCTTTTCTTTTTGTCTTGTTCACAGCCCAGTGAGGGACTGTAACTGGAACAGTGATATTTATCACGGTGGGAGACTGAGGATGACCTGGCTAGGGTCTATGAACCTTTCAAAGGTTCAGGTGCCATTATGGTACTGCTGTGGTCTGCACTGTTCATCAGTCATTTGGGGAATATGGATAAATGCGAATAAACTTGAGGGTACAAAAAGATTCAGCGGATAAGATGATGTGTTAGACTGAATTCTGTTCAGTAGGTGACACTTTAGGTGCAAAGTTACACCAGAGTAGGTTCCTCACACAAGCTCCCAACTTGATGCTCTGCCAAGATAGTCAGGGTAATCGTAGAATGTTTATTGTTCTTTATTTAGTGCAATGAGTGTATTTAAGTCAATGACCTTGGATTTTTGTGGGTAATTTGGACACACTCATATGAGTCTTGAAAAATTGGAGATTGATTTAGAGATCTTTAACTGCTTCAAAAATAATAGTATAAAGTGATGCCTAATGAAAAGAAAGCAAGAACTCTGTATTCAGGATATTAGTGTATAAAAAGATTACTGGGAGGTAATCTGATTCTAAGTATGTATGTAATTCCACTGGAAAAAATTGCTTGGTATAAGTAATTACCTTTACCTTTAATAAGTAATTACCTTACCTTACCTTTACCTTTAGTCCTCTGGAAAGATATAAGGAGAATCAGCAACTGACAGCCATATAAATGAAATAAAACTTAAATAGTAACAATAATGACTAGCCACCACTGGTCCAACCAGAGAAATTATGTGATAGTTTGTTTTAATTGGCTTTCAAATTCCTATGATGGGAGTTATATTTTAGCTATTATGAAATGTTTGCAGTAGAGGAATAATAAAGAAAAATATAAGGGATAATCAAGTGTTAAGGGCTGTTGCCATAGTGAATTTCAGGCTACACAGCCCTATAACTAAGCACATGCTTTGTTTTAAATCTAGAAATGTAATAATTTTATTCAAATTATTATTCTTCATTTCACATTCATGCTACTGCAGCTGTCTGTGAATAAAGCACCTGCTGTGCTGTCACACACATATGGAAAGGTGTGAAACTGTGCTGGGTTTTCTCACCTCATCTCAAGATAATTGGAATATCATTATATTTTAAACTTCTGATACACCCTTTAAATATTCTTTATGTTGGAAACCTATAACAAATCCCTTGTCCTACCAAAAACATTAGTAAAATGCTGTGGCACTATTTCTTCACTGGTTTCCTAAGTGAACTGTTTAAATATTGACTGTAAATCAGGAAAGATTCTTTGGAATTCATAGGGCATTGCTAGACTGCACAACAGGGAATTAATTCCCAGTTTTGCAGTTATATATTTAAAACAGAAATGCTAGTTTTGACTGTATGTGCCAAGCACTGATTTGAAAGTGTATCTGCAATAATTACAGACTACTTTTTATAAAACAAGGCTGAGTGACCATTTTAGCTCATTTGTGTACAATCAAACATTAGAACTTTCTGATACAAAGAAACAAAGGGCAGAATAGAAAGACAATATTATTTTAAAAAAATAAAATAAAAAATAAAATAACTTATGGTAATAACATATTTCCTATTATCTGTGAAAGCTCAAATCCTGGCACCATTCCCTTCAAAAATGTAACTACATGACTACATTGCATTTCTCTACAATGCAATTATCTCTCATCTATGCTGAACTCTTCATCATTGTCATCCTAATGAGTGAAATTATACAGATCAACATTTCACTTCGAATTAATCTTTGTTTCTCAAGTGCCATTCTTCTTGTTATTAAGGGATAAATCCTTCCTTCCAGCAAGTAATCTGATAGGATTATTTGTATGAATAAAATGAGGGATATTTCAGACAACTGTCTGTCAGTGCATCTCATCCCAGAGTCCCACAGATTTTCATTGAAACTGTCATTAGCATGTCAGTGAAATCAGAGTCTCTCTAACTCAGCCTTAATGACAACAAGCATAAAAATTGAAGGGAAAGTATTGGTTTGGAAATACAAGCAGAAAGATTCCCTAGAAGTCCATATCTTGACATTTCTCTATTTTAAAAAGAGCAATGGTTCCATTCTTCTGGCAGGTAGACATATTGTGTGTTTTCTGATTGGCAAACCATGATTAATTCACAGCACGAGCAGGGGATTAGGGGATGATTAAAGTGCCAACTTCTGAACTTCTGAGGACTTAGGCTGACCTTGCCCTGGGAGGGAAAAACCCCCAGAGCTGCACCTTCCATCCCCAGCTCTAAATCCTGCAGGGCTGAGCTGCTCTCTGATCCTGGCACTGCTGTGGGGCTCATCTGCTCCCAGGCAAAGCAGCCAATATCACACAAAAAAACCCCAAGATGATTTTGTCACCCTCCTGCCCTGCAGGTTCTGTTCAGCACCAGCCATTCCAAGGAGAGGACTGGGGAAACTGGGAGCTGCTGGTGCTGCTGCCTCTGCCATATGGCTCAGGGTGCTCCCATTGCTCTGTCATGAATGATGAAGCTGTTTTCAGGATTTAATGATGCAACAAGGGATTTGGAAGGGGGTTTGGGTTGGTAAAAGGGGGCCTCAGATGTGTGACAAAAATTAATAATGTATCCAAGCCCTTATTATACCAGATTAGATGGCGGGAGGTCGACTTTTACATATTAATGCTTCATGAAGGGCTTATAATAGGATTTAGGATGAAGAGCAGGGAGACACATCCCCCTCCTCCCTTACACACACATGAATGAAAATAACCTGTTTTATCTCGATTTTTAAAAGCCAAATAAAGCTGTTATACTATGGCTGCTGGCCACAGACTTGCTAGAGGATTGGTTTTAGGTGATTCTCTTATGAAGGATGTTCAGCCTAGGAGTGGTGTTGGGTATAACTGCTCATCTCTAATGGCAAAGGTGGATTATTCTCTCTTGTTTTTTGGGCAGCTGAGTTCATCTACCACTGTAATATTCATGGCATAACCCCAGCTTTGTTAGCCTTGTGTCATTCTATGCAAATTAAGGGCCTGATTCAGAAAAACACATTACATTCTGTCTATCATTTAGGAAAACATAAATTGTCAGGGTGAGCATTTCATGGGGATGTGTTTACAGCAGAGGGGTCAACAGAGGCATCAGAAAATGAGCCTGTACTAGACAAAAATCAGAATTATTATATATATGTCACAGAATAGCTAAACAGTGCCTCTCCATCATGGGTTCAGTTCTACTTAGTTAATTTGAAATATATAAAGAGAAATAAAAGTTATCCCAAGAAGGGTTATCAGCATGATTACAGACTGACAAAGACAGCTAGACTAAGACAAATCTTATCAGGAGTATTTAGGTTACAAAGGGGATGAACAAGTGACACCATAGGTGTTTAATCAAAGGAAAATCAGTATAGGAAGTGTGAATCTTCCAAATGACTGGCTACTCACAGCTTGCAGTCCAGGAGGAGAATATGGAGAACAGCTGAAAATGCATGGGGAACAACTGAAAAAAAAAAGAAAAAAAAATTAAACTATATCACCCAGGAGAAATAATCTTTTCAGAGTCAGCAAGAACACTGTTTATATTTATATACATTGGAAGCAGGTAAAGCATCATAGATGGTGTTTAACTCTTAGCTTTCAAGGCACCTCAGGCAAGAGGGTTACAGGCTAAAATGGTATTTTCCCTGGTACTGGGAAGCAGCTGCATAACTCTACACTGACAAACGTGGAATTTTGGAACTAATTGAACACAAAAGGGAAGTAATACTCAAGATATTAAATGCAGAGAACCAAATTTACTCTTGACTAATTATTTCAAGACTGAATGTAAAATTTTCAGAATTTAGCCCTGTTTGTTGAGCTGTAACTGCAAGAGTAGGGTTATGTTTGAAAATTTGGCTTATTTTTTCATTCCATCCTCCATTGATCAAAATCTTCTCAAATAATTATCTGCAGAAAATTTGCCACACAGTTTACACAAAATTACACCAGATGCTTTCAGAGAATCCCAGAATGGTTTGGGTTGGAAGAGACCTTAAAGACCACCCAGTTCCAACCATCACATCCCTTCCAGAACACCCTGATAAAGAACCTTCTTATTTATTGGGGATTATATCATCCAGATATGTCAATTCTGTCCAATAACTTCACTCCCAGCTCTCTCCTAGCCCTGAGCCTCCATGAAAAAGCAGTATATGTCCAGCACATAGTGGTTATCCTCCCAAACAACTCCTCAAAACATCTGAAAATCAAACCTGCAGATGATTCCTTTGATAAGTGTGTTATACATCTGTAAATCAGCAGAGACATTTGAATCCCAGCCTAAGCCCTGCATGCTGGTGAGGTGGTTTGAATGAAATAGTCGTGGTTTGAAACATTATCTGGCAGATTACATATTTAAAGAGCAAGCTGTCCCAGAGCTAATGAGCTAGAAGGAATGAGTCAGAGCTTTAGCTAGACAGAGATAGGTAGAATGAGTTGTAAAACGAAACTGCAGGTTTGAGAGATTCCCCAGCTGGATTCAGACAGCAAAGAGAGAGGATTGGTAGGGTGAGCAAATGAATGAATGAATGAAAAGAGCAGACAAGGTGTAGAGGACCTGATTTGCTTAGTGATGCAAAAGAAAGAAGGTAGAATTGCAGCTGGGGGATCTGAAGAGATTAAAACCATTAAAATAAACCAGCACAAGTAGAAGACATATAGTGGATATCTGAAGTAAAAAGCTGGGAAGGAAAAACTGCTGCTAAGTAGGGCAAATGCTTCTAACTTGTGAGGTGGAACCTGATCTGCTTGTGAAAGGATGATGTAATGCACTTGTTGGTAAGAGCACCAATCTGAATTAAATAACCCAGGAGTCTTTAACATTCAGCACCAATTGCAATGGTCCTGTCATTCAACAGCAACCAAATTCTCCACAAAATGTACACTGACAAATCAAGCAATAGGTCTGTGAACAAGGAACAGCCTGAAAAGTATTTTGGGTCAGTGGCATTAGTGGGGTTGGAAGAAGGCAGAAAGCTAAAGGGCTTTGGGCATTTCACACCAGTGCTTGATCCAGCCCCTTGTGTGGTCTGTTTTGTTCAAAAGTCTCATGGATATTTTGGGATTTCTTTATCCTCAAACCTGGCAGATCAAGCCACAACAAAGTCAGGTCATTGAAATGTTCATATTCTGTATCAAAGCCTTAGAAGGCTCTCATCCCACCTGAGATGGGTAGAGATGTGCTCTGTAAGGTGGGGAGTGTTAGGAGACAGCTACACCCCTGAAATTTCTATATATTCAAAGAAAAATTGAAGTTAAAAAGCTGATCACAAACTGTCATTGCCCACCACATTTGCAGGAGAGAGGCTTCTGAAAAGCTCTCTAGAAGCCCACAGACATTCCAGTTAGCTCCTGTCCTGGAAAAATGGAAGCATTTCATACAGCACTGAGCCTTGCAGTTCCTCTCAGATGAAGAATTCTTTGGGGTGTATAAAAATAGAACATAATTTAACATAATATAACATAATTTAACATAACAAAAATAACATAACTACATTGTGTTGTTTGCCCTTTGTAGGAGAAGCTGTGTCACAGATGGAAGAAAATAGGTAAAAGAATAAATTTTAGAAATCTTGAGCTGGCAGACTAGTCTAAAAATCACATTATGTGATACATATTGTGCTGCTGCTGCTGCACTAGGATTCTCCCAGACAAGCACTGCTCAAGAAACAGCAGCAGAGTCAAAACCTAGCTTAAGTTTTTATTAATGTTTCATAAAATAAGACTTTGTTCAGCATATTTCACATGGTTTAAGAAAAATGGCAAACCAGCTCACCAGCTTGAATCTAAATAAATCTCACTTTTTTAATAATGACAGAATTTTTTCATCTAACCTTCAAACTAAAACTTCACAAGAAAACTCATTATTTCAATCCTCTTTATTTTCCACCCTTACTTAAAAGATTCATATGTAAGACTAGGAAAAATGTTTCATCACTGTTTACAAATTAGGTGTTTGTTCAATACACACACTTCATCCAATGAAAACAATGTTCTCTAGAATGTGATCAATATGAATGTCAAATTGTCAAATGCAGAGGTTGTGTGCCTCAGAACAGAGCAGGGGTTCCGTTTTCCACAAGTTCCTTTTGACAGTCAGAATAATATAATATAATATAATATAATATAATATAATATAACATAACATAACATAACATAACATAACATAATATAATATAATATAATATAATATAATTAATATAATATTTTGAATTTAATTTACTCTGGTGGTGCAAAATGCTTTCACACACACACCCACCCCCTCACACACTGCAATTCCCTAGAAAACTAACAAAATAACCAAACTTTCCAATTCAGTAGATAGATCTTCCGTGAAGTGATGATCAGTGGCATTTTGGAGGTAAAAACTATTCAGTTGCAGTCCTGAATTAATTTGAATATTTTCTATGCCTTCGTATTGCTCAATGCAAATTTGTTAAAATACATGCAATAGTGTTTTGTAGCTGTCAGTGACCAAGAATTACTATCCTTTAATTATTTTGAATTTCAATGAAATTACATTCATAATTCACTGATATATTCACAGCATATATTTACACATCTAAAAATCGACGGCATTTTCTCGTTTAAATAAACATTTAAAAATCTGTTTTGAATGTATAGAGTTACTATTTATTTTTTTAAATGGATAAATTTAGCTAAGGTGCTTCACATGCTTTAGAAAATACACATTTGGTGTGTCTTCTGTAAGAGACACTATTCTCTTATAACCTATAAGTTTCACTTTTTCAAGGTGGGTTCACTTATTCAGCAAACTGTGCAATTTGTCAACTATATTAAAAACTGACGTCATAAATAAAAATACAGGGGATTCAGGCAGCTGAGGAGTTGATTCCTACACATCTAAAAGGGTAATTGATGAACTCTTTGCAGCAATTTCCATTCCCAGTCATGGGGGTAAAAGGATGCCTCCAAGCAGGACTCCTTCTTTTCAGCTATCCTAGATGTCACTCAATAGGGCACAGAAATCCAGAGGTGAAAATAAATATATTTCTTTCTCTACAGTTTGTCCCCAGTGAGAAAAAGGAGCCAATTGGCTTGAAACCCAAACAGATTCATCCTCCCTGCAACCTCATTCCATTCTAGAGCATTTTTCCTGAGCTGTCAGAGTAAATTTCCTTCTCTTCTGCCATCCCAAATGTCTTGCATTGAAATGATTTTGTTATTATTAGTATTTGTATTATGAGAGGATTAAGTCACAGTTCATGACATTTGAAGCCAATGTCAGCAAAACACTGAAGATCAATGTTAGATTCTGATTTTTGGGACTGAGTCTACTGAGTGTAGAAATAGAAATAGATAGTAAAGCATCATTTTTTGTTTCAGGACTGCTTCTGGTCACTTAGGAGGACCAGAATTTATTGGGTTTTCCCCCTCTCCCTGACATACTACTACTGTATTTATTGTCTTCTTCTGTAGATGGTTGTTTCCTTCCAGATGCAGTTGCACAGTTGCTGACTTTGAGTCAGAAATGAATCTTTCCTCAAGACTAGGGGCTGCTGAAGACATGTCAGGGCATTTTAATTCCATCCTAATGCAAGGGCCAAGAATGATGGCAGTGGCATTGCTTTCTCCTGCTTTATCTCTGTGACACCTCAGTTTTCCCAGAGTTTCCCTTCAGTCTGCTAAAGCTCCTAATTTGGGCCATGGCATTAAAATATGGTTGATGTGTGAGTCAGCAAAATGTTCCATTTTAGAAATGCCCTAGGAACAGTCAGAATGTTCCATTTCCCATTTAAATGTATTCACATGTGAGCTGCATTCAAATATGTTTTGATTGACTGTAGCTCAAAAACTTTCTTGCTTGGTCTAAATCATAATAAATAGTGTTAGGTGAGATGTTTAAAGCAGTAAAACTAGCACTGTATAACAATATTCTGTTAGGTAGGATTTTGTATTTGTGGGAATAAGTGTAACAAGATTAAAGAGCACAAAGGAGGAATACTTATGATATTTATAAGTGTGCACTGAGAGATGCAAAGCAAATGTAGGAAGGTTTATTTGCTCTTGATTAAGAGTTATAAAGGAAATGGACTCACTAAAATATCCATGCATGGTGCAACTTTTCAAATGTATTAAAAAAAAAAAAAGATAAAAGAGCCATTTCATGCAAGAATCACAATTTAACTCACTTTTTCTACCTTTAAATCCTTAGATTTTTTGGGGGGAGAGGGGAAGTTGTTCCTACAAAGCACAGTTCAGAGAGACAATTGACTCACAAGTGACTCTGCAGAATTATTTCATCATCTGCACCCTGATGTCACTAAACATTCACCAGTGCTTGTGTGTCTAAATACAGGCAAGATCTAAATCTGGAAGAATTGTGTCTCTGATCATTCCTTCAATTCCATTTTCCTTTGTCTTCTGGAAGGAATGGACTCAAGGAAACAGCTCTTCTTCAGTGACCATGAGAACAGAGGCAGTTCTGGGAAACACAGCTTTCAGCAGTGGCAAGCAGAAGCTGATTTCAGACACACTATTAAAAAATTAGAGTAAATTTCCTTGATGAAACACTTACCTGCTGCTTAAATTTATAAATTGCAATTTATAAATGTCATCCCCACAAAGAGATGGCATTTTCCAGTATTCTATCTTTGCATGATTATAACAGGGATGTTGAGTCAGAAGGATTGCAATGATTCACACTTTCACACTTGCTAAGAATCTGCTCCAACCAGTCTATTCCCAGTCACGAATTTAAAGCCATATTGCTGCACTAGACATTTAATTAAAGAGCTGCTCAGAAAAGAGAGAGAAAAGGCTTCAAACCAAATGGTCCTTTCTTCCCCCTTGCAAGCAAATAGGGATTTTCTCAGTGATCCTTCAGAACAGCCTGTTGTTCTATCAAAAATTGCTAGCAGGAAAATCAAACTTTTAAAAAGAATTTGTAAAAATCACTAATAAAGCTCCTGTAAACCCCAACTTCTTCTCATTTATAAAGGAAATAAGTGAAAATAAATGAAAACAAAATATATTTATAAATAAATTAAATAAATGAAAGCCAGGACACCATTGAAGTTTTTGTGAACATGTGGAGGAACTAAATTGTAAGGAAATAAACTGCATGCAGTTTTGGGGTAGAAACTGTTTCTCACTGCCTTGTGGCACTGCAGCAGTTTTTGAGGAGCACAAGCTCAGGTCAAAGGTTTCTGTCAAATCAGTTCCACATCAGATGCTGTGATGTCATGTGGCATCAGATTTATACTTGCATTACATGGCTTTATACAAAAAAAGACACAACAATGCTAGAGAAAAGGTTTCCTCCTACAAGGGGTGGATGCTAATTGAATCAAATCAAAATTCAGCCAAACCAGTGGAATTTTGGAAATGAATCACCACTTCATGCATTTATTTAGACATTGTGATGTGCTTTATTGGAAGTTAGGATGCTGTGGAATCAAAATGAGCAACTTTCAGTGAGTAGCCTCTGAGAAAACAGCAGCAAGAATGATCTGTTTTCCATGGATATATGTCTCCAGACTGATTTACTCTTGTGTTTAAGAAAATCCCATCTCTGAAATTCTTCTGCTGCTTTTGACTTTTATAAAAGTGGATTCTCTTCTGTTTTACAAGGAATGAATGCATGGTGTCACTTTCTTACAATTAAAGCACGTGAGAAACACTTTTACTGACCACCTGTTTTAGCAAATCATTTGGAGGCTTTTTCTAATTTTGTTTCCAGAGGGTGGAGAATTGAATCAGATTTGGTTGAAATTAGTGTGAAATCTAAAGGAAAGTGGGTATTTACAGGGATTTATATAATCTATACCTGTGATTGCATAGGATAAATTTGCTTAGGAAATTATGCTAAATAGATAGATATATACAACATTGAATTTTTCTTCCTTTCCCTTTTTTTCCCACCTCTGCAGAGTATTTGGTGCTGCTATACTGCTGACATCCTCCCTCAACATGCTAATCCCCTCTGCAGCCAGGGTGCACTATGGATGTGTCATCTTCGTTAGGATCTTGCAGGGCCTTGTAGAGGTATGGAAAAATTATCAAACAACTTGGAAATGTGATAGATTTTTGTTAGCTTTTAACTAGAAAATGTAGCTTTGGAAGGAAAAATAAAAGTTGTTTGAAATTTGTTAATGATTTTGTGTATGGGGGATTTCAATGGATGAATTACAGCTGTTTGATTTTCCTTCAGCTGTAATATTTCACAGCAAAGTATTCTCTGGCTGAGAAGCCAGTGGGATGTGCATTTAGCACTGAAGTTTCACTAAATCCTTGTACTGCACAAGGCTTACACTGGTGTAATTCTCAGCACTTACTTGCTGGCCAGCATCACAGAATAAATATATAATAAAAACCTGAGGTTATAGCTTAAGTCCTGATCATGCCATGTTTTTGTTGGAATGAACAAGAGATTTACTGTAATTTAAAAGAGAAAAAAAAAATTGAGCTTCCTTCCTTCCTTCCTTCCTTCCTTCCTTCCTTCCTTCCTTCCTTCCTTCCTTCCTTCCTTCCTTCCTTCCTTCCTTCCTTCCTTCCTTCCTTCCTTCCTTCCTTCCTTCCTTCCTTCCTCCCAGAAAGACAATTTTCAGTCCTGTTCTTTGCTCCTCAGGGCCACACAGCTTCCATTGAATGAGTTGCTCTTAGCTAGTACTTTTTGTATTTTACATTTTATTGTACAAAAGGATTCCAAAAGGGGTGCAGAATTTGACTGCAAACAGGAGAGGAGGAGGAGCAAATGGGTAATTAAAATAAAATCGTTGACTCACACATTTCTCTGATACTGTTCAAAGGAATTACAAATGCAAAACATTCCAAACAAGGCTTTTTGAAGAAGGTTTGTGATAAATCATGACAATCTTTCAGCTTTGTCTTTATATTTTTTTTCTTTTTAATTGATAAAATACTGAAATGAGCATGAAACTGGTTACAGAATCTTTCTCCAAAACAAAAGAAGGTATTTGACAACTTCCTGAATGTTGAAGATCATCATCTCAACACTTGTGATACCCCCAATGTTTGCAAAAAGTTATTAATTTTTTCTACTTTCTGCAGAGGAAATGAAATATCAGATTAGGAGGAAAGTGAATCTATATAACCCATATAATCTATATATTGTGTATGTGCATACACCATAATTCCTTATCAGGAATTTCATGGGCAATTATTGTACATTTAATGTTGTATTTTTAAAAATTTCGATGGTGCAGGTTTAGTTTTTCTGTTGCTGAGTTAAAAGCTGGTTTTAAAGAGTCACCTGCAAGGTAGCTGGTTTAAAATCAAGTCAAATAATATCATTCAATTATTGGCTTTATGTGCTCAGGCAGGTTCATTAAAGACAGTGAAAACTGCCTCTATTAAAATTATATTTCTGAGCTGTTACAGGTCTTATTTTCTAGTTTTACAGCAGTGACACTTTAACCTGTATTTCTTAAATTATACTTTAAATGTTTGATCAAAAAAACAAGGGTTGGATAAATTAGTCCAGACTGTGTTTTCATCCTTCCTTTGACTTTGGTTGTTGTGCACTAAGACTCTTTCTCTTTTATTATTTGCAATTCTGTCCTGGCAGTGGGAGGGGGAGCAGAAAAAAAAAAAAAAAGTAATGTTTTACATTTGTCTCATAAGGTCTCTTTAATGATTTGGAGTGATGTACAAAACCCATTTCAGCTTGAATAGACACTGCAGTTTTTCTGTGGCTGCGCTCAAATTTCTCTATTCAAATGCAAAGCATTCTCAGCTTCTTGTTTGTAGCAATTAAAAAATAAATAAAAAAAACTCATGCAAAGACGATGCAGTGAGTGATGAGCATGAGCTAACCTGTGGCACACCCATTCCCCAGGGGGTCACCTACCCTGCCTGCCATGGTATTTGGAGCAAGTGGGCCCCCCCATTAGAGAGGAGTAGGTTAGCAACCACTTCCTTTTGTGGTAAGTACCCTCCTCTTTTTGTCTTCCTCCCCTTTGCCATGCACCAGTGTTCTGAGGCTGATTTCTCTTCTCCCTTGTCATCCTCGTGTCTTGTTTTGTAGGTTCCTATGCAGGAGCTGTCATTGCCATGCCTTTGGCTGGGATTCTAGTGCAATACACGGGGTGGTCTTCTGTGTTCTATGTGTATGGTATGCATTTCTGCTCCTTCCCCTCCAGCCTTATCTGCCCTTTCTGAACGTGTAAAACTGCTGTTGAGAGGACAAAAAGCCCAGAGAAGTGGGACTGCAATGCTAAAAATACAGTCCAGAGAGAAGAGCAATGAAAGAACTGAATTGAAAGGGAAGAGTGTGTAGGGAAGCAACATGATTAAATGAGAAGCTAACTCATGCTGAAACCTTCATCACTTTCAGCAGTGCAAACCTCTGTGCAGATCTATGGTATCTCTGCTCACGTTAACACCTCTCTTGCTTTTATAAAACCACAAATTTAGAATGCCTGCCCTGGATAAGTTGTCCCAGTTTTTATCTAAAGACCTACATAACTTCATTCACTCCAGTTGTGTTAACCTACACTGATGGAAAAGAGTGTCCCAAGGGAATTCATTCTGCATTTATGTGTATTAGGTGGAAACCTTATAGAAATTTAATAAACTACCCAGGAAGTCCATTGCTAGGTTGAAAAACAGTGCCAGAGTCTTCTATTTTGCAGGTAAAAAAATTTAGTGCAGCAATCAAATAGCAGCATCTTAAAGCAGGATGGACCTTCATTTACAGTTTGGTGACATGAAATGGAAGCAGTTGCATTGCATTGCACTGGGAAACTTAATATTAAGATCAGTGAATATTCCCTTACAGTGAAAACTTAATATTAAGATCAGTGAATAATCCCTTACAGTGAAATCATTCTGTAAATGAAGCAGAGACTACTTCACTGTGCTACAGCTCTGCATGTGTTTTGCCCAAATATTATTCACAGGATCAAACTCTCTGTTGCAGAGTTCTCTCTACTGAGATAACTCAGTAAAGGAGCACCAACAGCAATTGCCATTTAAATTTGTTAAGTAACTCTCCCCAGATTTATCTTCCTCGTTCGCTGCTTTACTACTGTGCATTTCTTTTTTAAAGTCTTTCTTTCCATTCCCAAGGGAGCTTTGGTATAGTGTGGTACATGTTTTGGCTTTTGGTTTCATATGAGAGTCCTGCAGCCCATCCTACCATCACGGATGAAGAGAGGAGATACATAGAAGAGAGCATTGGAGAGAGTGCCAACCTCCTAGGTGCAATGGAAGTAAGAATATTGCTCACACCCTGGTATTCTGAGATAATTAAAAAAAAAAATCCCAGCACCCAAGTAAAGACAACAACAAAAAAAAAAAATCAAACACTCTCCTTTAAGACTGGAAAGCATATTTTGGACAATTGTATTTCTGGGAAGTGGGAAGGTCTGAAATCTGCAGGTCTATTTCTATTTTTGCACTGAAAAAAAAAATAGAAATAGAAATAGCACAGGTTCCAGTTCTTCTAGCAGGTGACTCGTGGAATTTATGCCTCTTTTTATACTTCAAAGTATAAAAAAAGAGGTACAGCTACAGTTGAAACTGCAGCTTTATTTAGATTTTTCTTGCACCTTGAGTTCCAACAGTTAGGTTCCTTCCTATATAGTAACTTCTGGAAGATTTTCCTCTTCCTGAAATCAAAATGCAGGAAAACACTGATCAGTATCTCTTGAGGTCCCCAGAACATCAGAAAATGCCAATCCTGACTATTTTATGCTTTGTCTGCCAGAAAGACTGCAAGTTGCAATAGAGCATGCTTTGAGATCTGTAAGAATATTTACCATTATTGCAGAAATTTGCTGGAAACATGCTATCAAGCCTCTTATAATCTTAGTTCTGTACTGGTTTAGTTCTCCAGAACTGCTAAAAAACCATGTATGAACCCAGAATTTTCCAGCCACTTAACACTCCTATCATGCTATATAATAATCTTATTTCTGTAACTGCTGAAAAGCTTTATAGAAATTATTGCCATATTTGCTCACTCAGAAAAATTTAAAAAAAAATAAAAATTAAGCCTCATTTCAGCTGCTTTAAATTTTTACACCATCCATTCCCAGCAGACCCTCATTATGTTTTGGTCAGAACACTGATTGAACTCAAGAAATTAACAATTTTTGTCTTAGTTCCATAATAAATGAGGAACTGAAAATATTACAGAGTGATTTCTTTGATGGCTGATATTTCTAGATGCTATTGAGGGACTGTCTCAGTTGATACTCAATAGTATTCAGTAGTATTCATGGTTTTGAAAATCTGATGTGAAATGTGCTACTTCAAAGGCTATCCATACAATTCTAATTTGGGCTGTAAAATTTCTGTCTATTTTTTATTGTGGCTTTTAAATTAAACTTTTTTTTTTTTTTCAAAGTGATTACCTTGTATCAATAGTTCAGTTGCTTCTAAAATATTTAAGCTGAAATTCTTCCCATACCATGAAGTTAGATTTTCTGGCTGCCTTCCCATTAATTAGGTCAATTAATTCTTAGCTCTCACTTAAATGTAATTTATTAGGTATACAAGGTGTTGCACATATCCACCCATGGGCTGCTTTTCTTTGAAGAAAAGCCAGTATTCAAATCAGTAGTAGACTAAATTCAGCCTGAATTCTTGCTGAAGTGATTTTCAAGCACTTTTCTGGGTATGGATCCTGTATTTGGATCAACACAGATGGGCAGAGCCCTGGGCTTGTGGACAGGTGCTGGGACTCAGCAGGATTGTCCATCTGTCTTGTTATTTTTATTTTTTTTTCATTATGCAATTTATTTTAAAAATACAATAAAACAAACAAACAAACAAAATATATTGACCAAGCAGTTTCAGCTGCAGCTTGATTAAAAAAAAAAAAAAAAAAAGGAAAAAAAAGTAGAATACTGCAATTAAGATTTAAATGCCAAAATGCATGTTTGCAACAGATCTGGATGAAATTTTAGAGTGTAAAATCTGACTGTTGCCTTACGTGCAACAACATTGTCTTTTAAAGCCATTATTATTCTTTTGGACTTATGTCCATGACTGTTCATGTTTATGGGACTGAGATAAAAGCACTTGCACATGAGCTCTGTGATGCAATTAACCATCACTGAGATTCTCCTCTTGTGCATTTGGTAGTAACTTTTATTTGCTGTGCAAATTTGTGCTTGATGGGCTGTAGGTGAAAAGAGGGTAAGGAAAGGGAAGATGGATAGCTGAAAATGATATAATAATTTGATAATGACATAATAATTTGATAATCCATAGTAACTGGATCCCCCTTTCTGTGTTTCAGAAATACAAAACACCATGGAGAAAATTTTTTACATCTATGCCAGTCTATGCAATAATAGTTGCAAACTTCTGTAGAAGCTGGACTTTTTACTTGCTGCTAATTAGTCAGCCTGCTTACTTTGAGGAAGTGTTTGGATTTGAAATCAGCAAGGTATGTAAAAAAAAAAGTGAAGCTTTTATCTTAGTGAGGTAAATATCAGAGATATGTTTCTAGTGTTTATGAGGAGTAGGAAAGAAAAGTGTTCTGCATCTTTATCTTTGATTTACATCTTAAATCTCACTCATCCCAGTTCTTGTTTCCTTGACCAGCATGAGTAAGTGAATTAACAGCAACAGCAAAGGAAAACCAGATCATGCTTGGTATTAAAAGGTATCAGCAGACCCATTACACTCTGTCCCTGCTGCCCCAGGGGCTCCAGAATCCCACCAAGGCTGTACAGGAAGAATTGAGAAGTGGATTTTTCCAGGTGCCTTTCAAAAAGCAGGACCATCTCTCAGAGATTCTTAAAAATTCTCACTGTGCTCCGTAAAATAAAATAAAATAAAATAAAATAAAATAAAATAAAATAAAATAAAATAAACTTCAGTTCACAAGTTTTATTCATTTCATAACTCAAGACTTCTAGTTTTGACACAGAGTCTTGACATTGAAAAGAAATAATCAATTAGTTGCTGAATGCTTCAGAAAATGAAGAATCAAGGTTCTTTCATGGTTTACATTTGCTAATTCTAACTCTGCTTCCAGGTGGGTATCTTATCTGCTGTGCCACATTTAGTGATGACAATTATTGTTCCCATTGGGGGACAAATTGCAGACTTTTTAAGAAGCAGGCAGATTGTCTCAACGACTAATGTGAGAAAGATCATGAACTGTGGAGGTAAGTTTTGTATTTTATTTATAAGTTTCTTGGAGGGATTTGATGTTCACATTGTGCTCTCTATAGAGTAGTAAAGAAACAAACTGTAGAGTTGTCTGTGCTTAGGAAGTAATATATTCTGGAATATATTCTATAGGAATATATTCTTAGGAATTCTTAGGAAGTAATATATTCAGAATATTTTCTGCATTTATTATGTAGTGCAGATGTTGTTTCTAAATAAAAGAAAACACAGGTGCTACTCTTCCCCATTTTGATATAGTTACTTGGGATTTGAAAAACCATTTACACTGTTAAAGACACAGAAGAGCTTTTGGAGGGTAATTTGGCTACTCTGAGCTGCTTCCTCAGCCTTAGCTCCTCATATAAACACCCTGAGCTTTAGGAGAGCCCAACAACTACCTGAGATTACATCCATGAGATGTCAAAGCCACAAGTATTTATTTTCATCTCAAAATAGATGGGGAGTAACAATAAATTAGCATACAAACAGTAAAATAAGAATTATTTGAGAGAGGAATAATGTGGTTTTTAGAGATGGAAGATACCTGATTATATCCCCCTCTGAGGTGATGTTTTATTTGCATTCCTGTGAAATATCATGTCATCCTAAGGCCTGCAGTGTTTGAGAGGGAATGGAATCCAATGCCTGGTTTTGTTTATTATTTTGCCAGGTTTTGGTATGGAAGCAACTCTTCTTCTGGTGGTGGGATATTCCCACAGCAAAGGAGTGGCTATTTCATTCTTAGTGCTTGCTGTAGGCTTTAGTGGATTTGCCATATCTGGTAAGATTATGTTACTATTATTACTAAACTATTTTATTTTAAGAGATAGAACACCTAGCTTTGTTTTTATCCATGGATAATAATTAAAAAGCACACTCACTTTGGAATTCCCAAAGGACATTATTTATGATCCTTACAAGGGAAAGTACATTCAGCATTACATCTTTTAAATGAGATTATTTCTGTTCCAATAATTCAATCTTTTCCATATTCATTGCAGCAAATGAGACTTGCTTCTCATTAAGATGCTAAAGTACACTATAGATTTTTCTTAAAATCAAACATGGAAGACAAATGGACTGTTATTACACAATGATACCTAAATTCACACATCTTTGTTTAAATAGAAGTCTTTCACTATTTCTTCCACTGCATATTGGTTATTGCTTTGTTAGTAGTATATTATTTTATTAATTTGAGGCCTGTTATTATGATATTATTTTATTTTGGGTCTAACTGCTGGAATTTTTTTCTGCTTTAAAATCCAGCTATTCTGCTTTCCTGCTGATTCATCACCCCTTTGCCTTTCCCCTTCCCAAACACAAGTCACATTGCCTTCCCTTGTTTTCCCACTGTGATTTTAGTATCCTCTCCCATGCTGGCTCCTTATGTCCCAAACAAAATGTTTCCTTTTGTGCCAAACATCTAAACTCTCCTCCAATCAAACCTGTCCTCAATCTCACACCTTCTGCAAGGTATCATTTCTGTTTGGTACAACTTGGGAAGTGTATTGCACATTCCCCAAGCTGTCCATATCATACTGTCTGCCTTTTTCCCTTTTATTATCATTCTGAACTCAAAGGTTTGTTTTCTGTTTTCTCTTACTTAAGTACTTAATTTGGGAAAAATTAGTTCCATCCATTTAGATTACTTAAATAGCTTCAGCATAAATTTTCAACAGAATTGTGCTGCTGAAAGTGCAAGAGAACAAGTAAATATTTATCAAAATTTTAATAATTCATTTATAGGTACTGTGTTTTTACTCCAATTTACCACTGAAGAATAGAAAAGAACTCTTCTGCTGGTCTATGTGACAAAAAGAAAAATGTGGGCAATAGGAAGGGAATGTGTTACAAAGTGGGGGAAGAAATGATGTGTTATTTACATTTCTATTTATAAAATAGTTTTGTAAATCACCATGAAATATGACCTCTCTCCCTGCCTAAATATCTTCTGGGTACTCTGCTCCACACAGACACTACTGGGAGGTTTTGGGATTTTTTAAACTGCAGTTTTGGGGAGAAAATTAACCTGGTATCCCTTTTATTAATATATTCTTAAAATAAAACGAAACCCCAGAGTCTTTCTAGGAATATTTAAGCATTATAGGTCTTATAAAGAAATGCAATTAAGCAGCCCAAATACGTTATAGCAAAAATGCCAAGTGTCACTTTTCTCAGCTGAAGTGAGGCTGTGCTCTTGGTGTGAATGTTCACTGACCTTTCTCTTGCAGGATTCAATGTCAACCACTTAGACATTGCCCCGAGGTATGCTAGCATCTTAATGGGGATTTCTAATGGAGTCGGGACCTTGTCTGGAATGGTTTGCCCTATAATTGTTGGAGCAATGACAAAGAACAAGGTAAATGGAAATGCAGTTCTCAGATCTTCTGGTTTCAAGAAAGTGACCTTTCTCTAGTGCAGCTGGGCAGGGGATCCATATTGGAGCCAGGGATGCAGATTTGAGGGATGCTCCACCATATGCACACTAGGTTGATGCTTTGGTGGACTGATGCGTTTTTCAAAAAAAAATGGATATATATAATTGTAAAATGGACACTTTGATGTTGTAGCTGTGCTGACTGTCACAACCTCGACCCCCTTGTTTAAGCCTTCCAGCTCAGGAGAGTTAGGTAAATCCCTGTGCTGCTCTGATTTTGCCAATCTCTTCTCTGCAGACACGTGAAGAGTGGCAGTACGTCTTCCTCATCGCCGCCCTGGTCCATTACGGAGGTGTGATCTTCTATGGCATATTTGCTTCAGGAGAGAAACAGCCCTGGGCAGACCCTGAGCAGACGAGTGAAGAGAAGTGTGGCTTTATTCACGAAGATGAACTTGCTGAGGAGACAGGGGACATTACCCAGAATTATGTAAATTACGGTACCGCCAAGTCTTACGGTGCTACAACCCAGGTCAATGGTGGCTGGCCTAATGGCTGGGAGAAAAAAGAGGAATTTGTACAAGAGGAAGTACAAGACTCATACAACTACAAGGAGAGAGATTATTCATAACAAACCTAAATATTTGGTATATTTTGTAGTGTTTGTGATTCAATTCATTGTGATTGTTTGCACACGGAAATACAATGTGGTATAAACATGTAAACACATATCAAACAGGAAGGTCTTACTGTAAAAAAAAAATACATCAAAGTGCAATCTGTATGAGTTGTGATGTTATCACTTTCATTAGATTATATTTGTTCTATAAACATTAGAGTTTTAAGGGTTTACTGGTCAAAACTATAGAGGCAATTAGATACTTTACAGCATACAAGAGCTAAAACTCATAATTAAAGATTAAAGCACAACTAAGCAACCAAGTTGGCACATCTAATGCTCTTTTTAGAAAGCCAAAATGACTTGATCATTAAAAATGCACTTATATATTTGTTACACTGTATTGAAAGAGATTGTGTTGAAGACACACATTTACTCAGTGCAATGTGGGAGTTGTGTGTTTAGTCTAGGGCAAGACCTTTCTTAAAGAGGGAAGGTTGAGTCCCAGACATTTATGAGGATTGATCCAGTTCCCTTCATGGGAATTGTATCAAGCCTGAAGAACAAATAGGGCATATTGTATGTTTATGGTGATTACATGCTGCAGGCTACTCTGTGATGAATAAAGGAATTATTTAGGAGTTTTATACTGAATGTTTGGGCACAAATTCTTATTTCTGTTCTTTACAGAATCTCATGTAATTATAGGCATTGTCATGTTCTTCCCTGCATTTATCAACTGATATGAAAACAATGTATAATATTAAGTCTGACTTTTCAGGCAGCCTGGCAAATCCCTTTGTCAAAAAACAAGCTTTATTATTCTATTCTTTGCAGTATATTCTGAATTTGTACTGGTGTCTTTAGAGAGAGAGAAAAAAACCCAATATAACATAGAAAAAAATATAGTCTTTTACAAAATTCCAAAGAGAAGTTTACTAAGAGCAAGTAGCCCTATGAAAAAGGATGCATTTGTTTTGCAGAATATTTTGAAACCAATAGAAGAAACAGAGAATAATTTAACCCTTATCCTTCCCTTAATAGCTTTCATATTTTTACACATCGTGCCACAGTTGTATACATAGATATAAGTTTATTGAAGATACTGTAACTATAGAAAAATGCTGTTATTTTAGAAATCCCTGAAATAAAAGATGTATTTGTCTTTCGATCAAACCTAATAATAATAATGGACACTGAATATGAGCAACATGAAAACTCACAATAAACCAAAGTGGTAAATAACTAGTGTTGGGTTGAACGAAGCCAACAAGCATCACGCTTGTGTTTTTAGCATAACTCAACAGTGACTGCAACATTAGTGTACCAAGCAATAAGTGCAATGCATTATGAAGTGCATAACCTTCTAGATTATTAATATATTAACCTTCATTTAGCTTGTTGTATATACTTGGGGTCGTTGGGATTGAGCCAAACCGAACCAACTGAAGTTAGCAGCGCCAGACCACTTCTTAATACTCTAAAATGACAACGATGATCCATTTCTTAATTCAATCAAATGATTATTATTGTATGTAATAATCCATTCTGGATTCTTGGTCTGTTCATTGTATTGTGCTAGTGATTGGAAACCCTGCTACCGCAATATACAACTTGAGGATTGTTTTTTTTCTCCTTTTTTTTTTTTAAATGCAAATCATACCTTGACCTTAAGAAAAGAAGTATTTTGCTTTGTGCCTCAAAGTGATGTAAAACGTGACCATAGCTTTTGCTGTGTTTAATGAAAAAGATGTGGACTGTGTCACTTTTGTTGCTGCAAAAAGTGTTAATAAAATGCTCTATTTATCCTTTTATATAAAAAGGACCACTACAGTTTCTTGTGATTTTTAGATGTGTTTTAGTCGCTGCAGAACAAATTCTGCTGTCGACATGGAGGGAGTGTCTCACAGGGTTTCTCTAAAGAAAA
Organism: Lichenostomus cassidix; assembly: GCF_008360975.1. NCBI lineage: Eukaryota > Metazoa > Chordata > Aves > Passeriformes > Meliphagidae > Lichenostomus > Lichenostomus cassidix. The sequence continues at coordinate 57,714,071 of NC_139486.1, forward strand.
TGAAAAGCAACACATTGCTGTTTGTGGAATTTTTCCTTTCTTGATTATGAACAAAGCTCCTTCACTGAAACATATTACTTTCCATCCAATTTTTAGATAAACCATACAGCAATCAGCAACTTTAATAAACCCTATATTAAAAATAACTATTTTTCCAATGAAATATTTTACTTTTCAATGATTTTCTTTCACTGAGCAGAATAATGTAGAAACATCCAGCTGACCAAAAGGCTTCAGAGAAGTCACCAGAGCAGTGACAGTCCTAGTGCTTTTCACCAACAGGCTGCTTGCCATGAGATGCTGAGTCAATTAATCAATTAGTTAATGCTAATTGTTCTGATGGACTGCTGTGATGTTGATGTAGGAACTTCCTGAAAGATTCAAAAGCAGGAAAAGCTGGATTCAAATGCACTGTTGTATTTATTGTGGTAAGTGGACAGCTCAGAAAATGCAAACTAAACAAAAATCAGCTCGTCTTGGTTTTCAGTCTAATCTTGCAGGTTCTCTACCTTGGAATTGTTTCAATAATTCCCATTCATTAAGTATAGGTGGGGTTGTTTTCCTATTAGCTTGACACCTTTTAATGACATGGAACAAAGGAGAGACTTTATTCCAGGCATGAGACACTGCTCTGCTCAGCCAGCTACAGCTCAGTGAGGACCCAGAAATTGTCTGGGAATGCTGCACTGCTCAAGGAATCTCCACATTTTCTGCTTCTGCTTTGACTCTTCTCTTCCTCTTTCAATGGCAGAGCAGAGGAATCCATTCTCCTGGGAAGGGGAAAGGGTGTGACAGGTTTTAAGGTTTTTAACTTCTTCACAGACTCCTATTCATGTTAAAATACAGGAAGCAATTATCAGGAACATGGCAGAGAAGGAAGAAGGGGGAAATGGAGAAAATAATTGGGTTCTTCAAAGACAAGCAGCAACAGCCTTGGCTGCTTCAGGGAAAAGGAGAGTTGAGGGGACATGACCTTACATACAAAACCCCATTTTTCTTCTCAGTAAATAGGTTTATGTTTCTCCCCAGCTGCTTCATTTTTATAAAGAAGCATTGCTAAAATGTACCTCTCCAGCCTCTTCTGAGCTGTGCCCTCTCTGCTCAGAGGTTTTTGCTCTGCAGGTCTGTTGCACTTGCATGGTGCAGTGTTCCCCTTTTGGAAATCTGAGCAGCTCAAATCATCTCCAGCTGTCAATCAGACTTTTCACAGACACCTGATGATTCTGTCCTGTCACCAATTCCTGTTCTGTTCCCCTGTCTGGTACTCCCTGCTCACCTACGATGTTGAAAGAAAGGAAAGGAATTGTTGCTCACATTTTTATTTATTGCTTAATTATCTTTTCAGTGTAGAACAATAAGTAAAAGGAAGGGGCAGAATCCAGGCTCTGTTAAAATTGTTAGAAAAGCTTTGCATTTAGATGGAGTAGATTAACACCTCAGATGGTCACCTTCATGTCCTCAAATGATTCCATATAGACAGTCAAATAGTGACAATTCTTAAAATATTTGAATCTCCCTCAGTGGGATCCCTTCTGTTAACACACACTCTTTGTTGCAGAGATAAAGCTATCATAAAGTGCTCTTTGCTTTCAAAAATGATCATGAAATTCAATTGATCAAATTTCAAAAAAACCACTTTCCTAAGGGGAAAAAGAAAGCCTCAAGGTAAAGGTTGAATAAAAGTTACAAAAGAATATCTGCAAATACGACTGAAATTCTCTTTCAGCGTGAAGCTAGGAATAGGAATGAGGGTGGAAGTCAGAATAAATGTCACAGTTCAAAGCTGTACCGTAAGAAAGATAACATCACAGGCTCAGTTGCTGCCTCTGAAAGATGAAATGTTTTGTTCCTTCCATGAAAAGCTGTGAAGGAGTTTAAAGGCTGGTCTAAGTCTAGATTAACTACTTAACAGCAGCTGCTTTTGTGCTTATTTGGAATTTGCCTGTGTTTTTTGCTTGAATAATTTCCATTGCACTGGGAGATTTCAGAGTAAATAATCAAAGGGCCTAGAGCTCCAGTGAGATATTTTAATTAGGTATCTGTGGATATCCTCTCTACCCAGCCAGAGTGCCTCATGTCACTATTCTGGCTTTGCTCAGTGCCTCTTCACCCAGCTGTAGCCCAAAATGAAATGTATTTTATGTTTATTTCCCAGCCACTACAGGAACCTGTGTACTTGGTGACACTGAGGTCAAGTGCTTGGACAGCATCTTCCAAGTTTGGGAATTCATGTCACTAAATGATTGGTGGCAAATGTCTCCTTGGTAAGGCTTTTAACATCAGAAACTATTAATCCTGGCAATTTTTGTTTCAAAAATTCTTCTCTCAAATACCACAGGTGAGGCATTAGAAAGCAATACAAAATTAGATTTGAAGAACAGTCTAACCTATGGCAGGCTCTTGTCTATAAGATGGATAATAAGGTAGAGAATAAGTATGAAAGAGATGTAATGTCAGGCAAAAAATATCAATTAGAAATTGCAAGCCAAAAAAGCATTGTAGGAAATTTGAGGGAAAGCTTAGAGAAGAGCTGACAAAATTTGTGATGTATAATCAACCAAATTAGATGCCAGCAGTGGTCCTGCACTAAGAGAGCTTGTGAGAAGGACGTGATCATTGTCTTCAAGATAAACTTCAGAACAATCAACAAAACTGTTTTCTGTTTCAATCTAGAAACTGCCAACATTATTTTCTTTTTTGTAAATGTTGCTTTGCAGACTTAAAATTGAATCAAATAAAGATAAGGTCAACTTTCTTCTCAGCTGTGTTGTTCTGTGCAATTATGTCTGCTCACAGGGTCAATAAAACACAAACTCTTTATCCTGCTTGGATGAAGCACCAAATTATATGTGATGTATGTGATGTATAATACATATAATATATGTATTGGCTGTGCTTTGTGAGACTGTATTCTCCATTGCATGAACATGAAAATACAGTGAACATCTGCCCTGTAACAATAAAAATATAATAATAATCTCAGCCAAAACTGTAAAAAAGGACTTAATTCATATAACAGGTCTGTATACATCCTCTAAAAACTTTCCATCTCATTTTAAGCAACCTGAAAATGAAATACTTAAAAAATTATTTACATACATTAAATACTCTTTCAAAAGGTGTGTTTCAAAAAAATACATTTTTTCCCCATATAACTCAATCATACTTACCCAATTAAAACCATTTCTCTCTCATTTTTATACACTGAACACATTCAGTAACGAAAGTGAGAGAAATAAAAATCTAAGAAATCAGAATTTCATTTTTAGACAAAATATTTTAAAGGACATTTTCTGTGTGGGTATGTCTGTGTTCATATGAGTAAAAAGAAAAGGTATTTTTAAAAAATAATTTTATAGTGCATTAATTTGCTAGCCTTAGAATTTTTTTATTAGGCTAGAAACTTGGTCATACAATACCAGCCTTATTGCAATTGTCATTTACTGTTTGCATCACTAAATGTAAATAATCCATGTTTTATTTAGAACAAAATCCTTTGGGCCATCAGTGGTTTATTTGTTCTTGTGCACTAATTTATTTGAGAGGACACAAAAACTACTTAACAGAAAACATACAAGCTGAAAAAAAATTTATTTTGTTGAAATAGCAGCACTACTTAGCATTTAACTATTGGCACTCATTTAAGATCTGTTCCCTACGTGATACTTCAATGCAGAGACTGTGACACTTTGCTTGTTTTATGCTTATTTTATTTTTTGTTATTGATCAGTTTAATCTTGTAAATATATCACCTTCAATTATGTTATAAAAATAAACTAGTGGATCATTAATACGTTTTTTTTAACAGCAGCATGTTGCAAGCATGGCTTAACCATTCCCTGCAGAATTGGTTCTTTCATTTCAGACAACTTTGGCTTTTTGTTCTCTACAATGAAATCACACACCATGTGATTCTTCCTGGAATAATCTCATAAAAATCTCACAAAGACATGCAGAAAAAGGAAGGTGTGAGAAAGAACAAAACAGAAAAGAATCCTCCAGCTGTCTAAGGGGAGAGATTTAAAGGTCACTATCAAAACAGCAAAACCAAACATCAGAGAGGACAATAAAATCAATTAGCAAAATTGTATAGCTGATGCTTGCAAGTTAACTGTCTTAATAACAAGGTGTAAACATGGTATGTATTCAAACACTTTTGGGCAACTTCATTCACTTCCCAAATAAAAGATCCATGTGATTTTTATCAGGAATTAAAGTTTCGTTAAAAAACTTTTTTTGATGTACATCCATTGCAGTTTGTATGGACAAAAAGTGTTTACAGAGTACCTTGAAGCCTGCTGTCCCATTACATTTTACTTTTTGCTTCTATTGCCTGAATAGACACCAAGAGCCTGTGACACCTCCATGAAATTAAGTGGATTTTCCTTGGAATAATGCTGGAGCTCAGCATTTCATTTGGGGTGTGTAGCCATTAATTTGTGATTAATAACAAAGTACAGGAGGAAATAGAGATAAATTATTGATCTGCTTTTGGGCACTAATTAGAACAGGTTTACAGTTAATCTCTAAAGCTTTCTTTATCTTGTAATAATAAGAAAAACAAATTTAATTTGTTCTCTGTTGTTTTGTGATTAATAGAACGTATGGCGACAAATCAGAATTATATTCCTAATAAGGGATTTATGAGCAAACATTTTGGGTTGCAGACACCATTCTCCTCAGTCTGCATCCATAGAAAGAACAGAGATTAACAGTGACAACTCTGACAGTCAGCAGGGCTTGGGGTAAACTTTGCAATATGCTGATATTAGATTTGCAGTAGATAAAATGCTTTACTAAGAAAACATAGTCCCACTTCACCATGAGGATTTGATCTCATATTTTGAGTAACCTCAAAATTACCAAATAAGCAAGGTCAGATTTTCCAAGGTGTCATCTTTCAGCAGGATCCTCTCTCACTAATTTTACTTTCACAGTCCCTGGAGGTGTTTAGGGAAAGCCTGGATGTGACACTTAGCTCCATGGTCTGGTTGATAAGTTTGGTAATAGGCTGACCTTGATGATCTCAGGAGTTATTTCCAACCTAATTGGTTCTGTGTTTCTGTAATTTATTTTCATATTGGTTTTGAAAGCAGCATATTTTCAGGTGATCCTCCACTCTGATGTGATGCCAAAAATTTGACATAATCTATGTATTAAATGGAAGAAATGAAGATGTCTACATGAAATAAAAGTTCTAATTTCTTTTCAGTTTTTAAAACTCTATTGATGCTAAGTAAATTCACCTCATGCACTTTGCATTAACATTCACAATTGCCTCAACCTTGATCAGCTTCCTTTCCACATACATTATGAAACAATTCACAATGAACTAATGGAGTTTTTCATGAGACCTCTATGTCACTCAGCACACAAATGAATAACACAAACTAATGAATATGTTGTTTTCTCCTCCTTGTTCAGTGCTATCACCCCCTTTAAATCCTCATTTGAATGATTATTTTCCTTGGTTACTCTTCAGTAGTTATCCCTATAGTGTCCTAGTGCTTCAGACATTGATCCCCATTTCCTCACCATCTCTGTAACAGGAGTGCCTCGATTGCATCCTTCATAGAAAACAAGATCAAAACCCCAAAAATATCGCTGATTTATAGGGCACTGATTTGAGAATTTTAATCCTGGTTTTTAAGAGCTATTGGTGATAAATAGAACTATCTGAGTTTATAATGTAGCCCCCATATCAGCTGCAGTTAAAAATGTTCTATTACCATCAATCAGACACACCCTCTGACCATAATCAGACTGTATCTTCTCTATCTTCCCAGAAATAAGAAGTACATTTATTATGTAATATCTATTAAATTTTACATATATTTAATTTCTAGAACAAGTTTTAATATCTATAATATTAATTTTAATATTATTTTTACATAAATATTTAATATCTATAACACTTTATTAATTTACTATTTATATTAAATTAATAAAATAGCTATAATTTAATATATATATTTATATCTATATTTAATACCTATAACAAGTTTTGCTTCTGTTTTTTTTTAACAGCTTGCTTGTTTTCAGTCTAGAAGTTTTGGAATAAGAAAAAAAAAGGGGATCACTTAATTGGCATTCAACCACCTCAAGGGAAACATCATCCTCTTTTCCTGGTAACCTGGTAAAAATCCTCTGCCTCAGCCAAAACACATATTTCAACCAATGCAACAAGTGTATTTTTTTTCACCTGCATGAAGTGTTTTCTGTGCAATCAATCAGCCAAGGATCTTTGTGATTTTGGGGCAATGCAGTGCCCAACTCCCAGCTGGTGCTCCTCACTCACTGCCCCACAGCCCAAATCTGCAAACAGCAGTTTCCATCCAGCCCAGATCTTTTATCTCAGATTCATTTGATTCCTTGACCCAGAGAGCCACTTGGACAGCAAAATTGTCCCTAATCTGCACACATGCCAATCCTTCTTTGTTGCTGGTGAGAGCAGCCAGAATGATCTACATCCCCCATGGAATCTTTTCCACAGGGATTCCTCAGGAGCTCTGCACAGGTAAATGTTTGTGGATTTGAGTAGGAAGAAATGGTGAAAGAAATTCTTTCTCAAAATTTCAGTAGACAAATGCAACCACTATACATGCTACCCTGGAGGCCAAATATTTCAAGGCATGCTTTCAAAAATTTCAAGGTTTTAAGGATTGCATGTTTATTTGTCAACACGAGAAATTATCAATTTTGAAAGCTTTGCTTCTTACTCCGTGAAAGAATATTTTTATTTTGTCACATACATTGCAGAAACAGGCAAAAGAGGATGGGATATATTGGTAGAAACAAAGCAACAGGGCTGCAAACAGATAATCATTCAACTTTAGCAGAACAGCTCTACTGTATTCACAGGATTAAGGCCAGTTCAGTAAAAGTGCCTGGTGCATCCATAATTTAAATTCTGAAAGATTTTATTTATGTGCATTTCTTTAATGAGTTAACACACAAGAAATAAAAAGCCAGGCAAAAAAAAAAAAAAAAAAAGGAAGAAATCGGTTTGAAAATGCATGTAATGGAACTGCTGAACTGATTTATGAAGGACTTCTGTATTCAAATATTTGGGAGATTTTTTTCCTAGCTATTTACTCAAGAATCAAAACCTGTATATCCATTAAAGCAAATGTAGAAGAGAAACCCCTTGAACAAACAGTGAATCATGTGCAGTTTAGTCTAAAAAAGGCAACTCCACAAGGAGCCACTAGAGTATAAGAAATTTCACTTATTTGTAAATTCGTGAGAAATATAGTTAGTCAAATCCAGGCAATGAATTATGAATGGCTCTGAGCAAAGGGGGGAAACTGTATGTACTGTTCAACTGACAAAGAGCAGTTTGACATCCAAATACTGGGGAAAACACTGAATATAAAATAAATAGTAACTGAGATTATAAAAGCAGATACTGAGAACAAGCACCATAACAGGGAGGTTGGAACTAGATGATATTTAAGGGTGATTTCAACCCCAGCCATTCTATGGTGGGAACTTGACATGACAACTGTTCATATTTTCCTTTCAGCAAGATGAATTCTTTTCAAGATTTTCAGGTAGACTACGCTGGCATGAAGGGAAATACTTGTCTCACCAAAATTTTTAAACACATGTTTATAATGTTAATATAAATAATAATAATATGTTTAATGTTAATAGAACATTAAGCATGGCAAGTGTGTTGAGTTTCATTTTTATTCTCTCATAAACACCTGTTTCCCCCTGTATTGTAAAAACATATTAAACCAAATCTCTCTCCATTTTCTCCATTTCAAAATATTTCTATCAGGACTCTGGCATAAAAACGCCTTACAAATAGATAGCAATGTATTTTTTAATCTTCACCACCAAAGGCAGGTATGCCCACATGTCTTCCTCTCTGTCCCCCCATGAAGTTGTATGGGGCCGGAGGGGTCCGGCCGCCTGGCCCCAACGAGCTTCCGGGGCTTCGGGAGACCTCGGGGGCCTCACCTGGCCCAAGCTCTCAGCCCTCCCGGCTGTTCAGCTCTGTCCAGAGGCGGCTGCGGTCAGCCTCGGTGTTCCCAGGGTCGCTCCGTGGAGCGGCAGGGACCACGCGGCGGAGGCGGGTGCCTCCCGGGCAGGAACGCCGTGGAGTCGCTGGTCGCTTCCCGTGATAAAGAGAGTGCTACGAGTTGAGAGTCAGCAGTGTGCAGTTTATTCAGGAGCAGCGGCGCGGGGGAGGCACACTGGGGGCTCTCGGGTGGGGCGGTCCACGCAGCTGCCGGGCGCAGAACCCGGCGGGGCTGGGGTCGCGGCCACACCACCACGAGAGAACAAAGGGAAGGGGTTTTTAGGGGGAAATACGGGGTTTCCCGGGGAGGAACAGCAGGGGCGGAGCCAACGGGGCTCTGGGACAACATGAGGGACAAGCGGGGGAGCAAATGAAATATAAGTAGGGAGGGGATTACAAGCAACTCATGGGGGAAGCCCGGCAGCAGAACATTCTAGTGAGGGCAAGCAGCGGGGGCGGTGATAGGGGCGGGGAAGCAAACCTTCAACCAATAAGCTTAGGAAAACTTTCCAGGGGAGGGAGAGAGCGGTTTACGGCCCGGCCTCCTCCGAGTCCCAGGCGATGGCATCCTCGGCAGCGTCCCCGTGGATTACGCCGACCGCCGGCCTCGGGGACTCGGGATCTGCAGCATCGGGCCGCCGCACCCCCACACCTCCCCCTTCTTTACTAAATAAGGAGCGAATATGCTTAACTAAATATTTCTTAATCAATGCAAATGAAGCAGCAATTAAAGCAATAGCAAATAAAACAATAATGCAGTCTTTTAAAAGCGTGGCTCCCCATTCGGGCAGTCCCAGTCCTTTCAGTGCTTTGTAGGCCCATCCTCCGACGGTGGAAAGCGTGGAGTTCACAGCATGACGGACGCCATCCACGGTGCTTTCAAACCAGAGGCTGCTCTCGAAGGTGATGTTTCTTATCAAGGCGTCCATATCTTGCAGCCTCTGGTGGATGCTACGGCTCCTGGAGGATAGGTTGAAGCAGCAGAGCCCCTCAAACTGTTGACAGCCATGTCCATGCGCAAGGAGCAAAAAATCGATGGCCGCTCGATTTTGTAAAGTCGCATGCCTGGTTGTTTGCTCATCTTGCAAGAGGTCAGCAATGGCCTCTGACGTCAATCGGGCTTGCTTTGATACCCAACATTCTAAATTGCCGACCTCCCCAAGGGCCTTGGCTGCAGCTACCCAAGGCAGGAAGGCGGACACTGCTATCCTTTTTCCTTTACTCCAATGATAAATTTCAGTGCTGCAATCTTCCTCATCAGGCTTTTTTGGGATCGAATTGTTTGACCACACCGGGAGGTGGGTCATGTTGGGAGAAGCAAGAGTCAGATGGCCAAAAGTGCACGGACCCCCCACAAGGTGAGAGGGGACCCCGGCCCAGGCGCGTTCTCCGCAGATTAAAAACATTCCCTCCGGGAGCCGAATCGGGTGAGCATAGTGCCGATTTGAAGACGAGGGCGCTTTGACATGGGTAATATGGGTGCACCAATTCTTCGCAACGTAATTAGGATTGCCCTGTCTCAGCCCCTGGTACAGCTTTAGATCCAACTTATGCGGAGTTTGGTAATCGAATTGGACACAGGCGAGAGCTTTTAGAGAACCAATAAGCTGAAACTCGTGGGGCTCTTTCTCCATCTTCGCTTCACCCATAACCCACTTCTGCCACAGCAAAAGAGGGCTTTGAATGGGAAGAGGGAGAGAAAATTCTTGGCGGTCCTTGTAAAATTTATAGACATTTTGGCTCAAATTGAAAGTGGACCTCCACAAGGAGATGAGGGATGGCGGGAACGCATCTACCTGCACCGGAGCTCCTACCAAGGCAGACGAGAGCGGATCTCGGACCGCATCTGTAGACATACACATTTGCTCCTTGTTCATGGCACGGGCTAATGTCACCCAGACGTTGGAGCTCGGCTGCCTCACAACCCACGATTGGACTGGGATGATGGTCGGCATGAAGAGAAGGAATGACGCGAGGATGGTAGGACGCATCTTGGCCTTTGAATGGGGGAGCAAACAAAACAGCATTAACCAAAGCGATAAAGATTGGGGCAGGTGGAGGAGGGAGGACGGGAAGGCCATAGGGAAGAGGGGGAAGGGAAGTGGGAGGCTGGCTCAGGGAACTGCGGGATGGACTCTTGGTGACTCAGACGCTCTGCTTGCGAGTGTGGGGTCGGAGGCGGCGAGGTGAGGAAGGTGGAGTCTCCGCCTTCTTCTTGCGGCGCCAGTGGGCCGATGTCACATCCTTTGGCTCCGGTCTCGGGGAGAGTGGCCCTGCTTTTAGGAAAGGCTTGACAAATTTAGCTGGGACCCATCGTGGCCCTTCAGAGGTGGAGACGCAGCAATAGCCACGCCCCCAGATGATAAGTGGGAAGGGACCCACGATCTTTAGGGAGTCCGGTTCCTTGATCAGGACAAGGGGGCGCTCCTTCAGCTTGGCTCGCGTGTGGTTGGCAAAGTGGCGAACCACCGGGGTGTCTGGCTCCTTATCGGAGCAATTGAGAAAATTTAGAGTAAAAAGAGCCCTGGCGAGCCGATTTGCCGGGGTCTCTGTTTCTGGTCCCCCCTTTTGCTGCTGAAGCACCCTCTTGAGGGACCGATGGGCCCTTTCCACCAGGGCCTGACCCGTGGCTGAGTGGGGAATCCCGGTGGTGTGGGAAATGCCCCACTGGAGGAAAAATTTCCTCACTGGTCCAGAGGTGTAACACGGACCGTTGTCCGTCTTAACCTCTTTAGGAATGCCCAGGACGGCGAAGGCCTGCAGGAAGTGCGAAATCGCATCCTTCGCCTTTTCCCCCGAATGTGCGGTGGCAAAGATCGCGCCTGAAAAGGTGTCTACGCTCACGTGTACATATTTTAGTCGGCCAAATTCAGGCACGTGCGTGACATCTGACTGCCAAAACTCCCCACTATTAAGCCCTCTGGGGTTGATTCCAGACCCCATGGATGTAATCTGGAGGGGTTGACAATGGGGACAGGCCGCCACAATGGCCTTGGCTTGGTCCACTGTTAACTCAAACATTCGCCTCAAGGCCGGGACATTTTGGTGAAAGAGTGCATGGCTCAGCGATGCCTGCTGGAATCGATCAGGCACGTTGGCAACATGCACGGGCGCAGCGAGCGCGTCTGCCACCCTATTCCCTTCCGTGATTGGACCCGGAAGGTCAGTGTGTGAACGCACATGCATCACGTAGAAGGGTTGGTCACGGTGGGAAATGGCTGTCTTGAGCCTCTTGACCAAGCAATTAATTTTTGGGTTGGAGGAGCCGGACAGCCAACTGTCCTCAGCCCTTGAAACGATCCCCGCTACATAGGCCGAATCAGTAACCAGATTGAAGGGTCCCGGAAAGCGCTCAAATGCTCTGACAGCGGCTGCGAGCTCGGCCACCTGGGCGGACCCAGAAACGATCTCGACATCGCAATCCCCCCGCTCTGTCGAGGGGTTCCACCAGGCAATCACCGATTTTCCTGATGTGCCCGAGCCGTCAGTGAAAAGTGTCGGAGCACTGAGGGGTTTCCGACTTTGGACCCGGTCAAGAACAATTTTTAGTTCAGATATTGCGAATATCTTATGTTTTGGAAACCAGGTAACAACCTGGCCGGGAAACGATTCAAGTGCTAGCTGCATCTCCTCACTCTTTAGCAAGGCAAATTCGAATGATTTTGTATCAAATGGAACGTGGATGTATGCGAACTCACGTCCTGCTAGGGTGGACAGGCGGGACCTCGCTCGTCTAACAAGCTGCGCCGTTTTGTCCAGTGGCGAAACTAAAACTTTGGGGGACGAGATAGGCAGGAAGACCCACTCAATAATGAGCAGTCGGTTCTCCATGTCTTTCAGGTCCCATTGAAAGATGAGCCCGTGCAGGTGGGGCATTTTACCGAGGATGGCCAAATTAAAGGGCAATTTGGGGTCGCATCGGTGAACGCGACATGTTTTCAGGGCGTTCTGTACCTTTCTGATGGATTCCCGCGCTTCCGGGGTCAGTGTCCTTGGGGAGGTCAGGTCGCGATCTCCACACAGGAGGGAAAACAGCGGGACCAGGTCTTCCGAGGAGATGCCGATCAGGGGCCGAATCCAGTTGATGGCACCACAGAGCTGGTGCATTTCCTGCAGGTTAGATGGATTGTCAATAATTTTAATTGGCAAGGGTGTTATTGTTTGCTCCTCAATTTTTGCTCCCAGGTATCTCCACGGCGCCGTCACCTGGACCTTGGAGGGTTGGATCTCAAACCCTTCGCTCTCTAGGGCCCCCACGACTCTAGAGAGTGCTGTCCGCAAGATGGCTTCGGTTGGCGAACAGACCAATACATCATCCATATAATGGACAATGATTGACTCACTCGTGACCTCTCGCACTGGTGCGAGAATGCTGTCCACATACCACTGGCAAATGGTGGGGGAGTTTTTCATCCCTTGCGGGAGCACTCGCCAGTGATAGCGGCGCATTGGGCGTTCCCTGTTGGTGGAGGGAACTGAAAAGGCAAACCTGGGCGCATCGTCTGGGTGCAGGGGAATCTGGAAGAAGCAGTCCTTTATGTCCACCACTGCAATCTTCCAGTCCCGCGGGAGCATTGAAGGCGATGGCAACCCGGGCTGGAGAGGCCCCATGTCCTCAATGACTTCGTTTATTTTTCTGAGGTCATGGAGGAGCCTCCATTTGGTCCCTCCCGCCTTCTTGATAACGAAGACGGGCGAGTTCCATGGACTGGTCGAGGGCACGATGTGCCCCTTCTCCAGTTGCTCCTCAACGAGCTCTTCGAGCGCTCTTAATTTGTGTATAGGCAAAGGCCACTGGTCGACCCAGACAGGTTTATCAGTGAGCCAAATCAATGGCTGGGTCGGGCGCTCACCAGTGACCCCAATCAAAAATCCCGAGCCGGAGCCAATTCGACTCGGGCACCCCATTGGGACATAGTGTCTCTCCCCCTCAGGTTGAATCCCGAGTTGATGATGAATGGCCGCACGGTGGCGATGCGACCCTCGGGGCCTTCAATTAGAACGGGGATGGAACTCCGCTCTGCAGGAGTATATCCTCCCACACCTTTCAACGACTGAGCCACAGGCTCCTTGGCCCATGCCGACGGCCAACTCGCCGAGGAGATGACCGTGACATCCGCACCAGTGTCAATCATGCCAGTAAGGGAGATGTTGCTTCCCTTCTGGGAAAGGCCACAAGTAAGCATTGGCCTGTCCTTACCAACCGCCTCAGACCAGGCAACCAGCGGTCGTTCCGTGAGGATAGCGTGGAACGGGATGACCTTGATCCTGGCCACGACCTGATTCCTAGAGAGGATAAGAGGGGGGTCGGCAACTTCAACCTGGAGTGGAAAGAACCCCTCTGCATCCACTCTTATCAAGGAAGGGATGATGGCAATCCCTTTGGGTCCGGCGTCCGCATCTGAAATGGCAAGGACAAGAGCGTCAGGAAAGTCACATTTGAGTCTAACAAGAAAAGAGTCACATCCGGGTATGGTACAGTCATCGTCGACCCACGCCTGCTGGAAATCCGTGGGGTCGAGGCCGGCCGGTGGCTGTTGGCAGCGTGAGGCCGGCATCTCACGCTGCGCTCTCAGTTTCCCTGGCCAGCAGGGAAGGGAGGTGGAAACGAGGAAGGGTCAGTTAGGGACATGGGGGAAGGACGCTGGGCGCGGGCAGGGGCAAGAGCAGGAGAGCAGGAGAACTTGGAAATTTCCTCGACCGGCGTGGGGCAGTCTGCGGCGAAGTGTCCTCTTTTGCCACACCGGTTACAGGTGGCATAGGTGTTTCGGATGGCCAGTGCCTGAGAGGTGTTAGCATTCAGCGCCTTGACCGCAGCCAGGCGCCGACAGGCACTGACCATCTGGGCGATGGTCGGCCGTGGGTCATGTGGCAGGGACAATATGATTTCTTTGCAGATGGTGTTGGATCTGGTGATTGCCCTGTCCACAAGCAGCTGCTCCCTGATGGTGTGGTCGGGGACCTGACGATCGATGGCCTGTTTTAATTTATCAACAAAACTGGGGAAGGCCTCGTCAGGCCCTTGGAATATCTCCAAGTAGGGGATGGTAGGGGCATCCACCGGAGGGATACCAAGCAGTACCCTCTCCGCTGCACCAGCGAGAGACACCAGAATGTTAATGGGTATCTCTCGGGCTTGCGTCTGGGGTTTAGAGTAATCCCCCTCACCCAACAACAACTCGAAGGTGGGGCCGTTTGGAGTGCCGTGCCCAGGAAGCAGTCGCTCTAGCCCCCTGATCTGCCTTTTCCACTCGTCCTCCCACTCTTGGTATTCAACGGGGGACAGTAGACAAGACATCACTAATTTAATGTCGGAGGGAACTAGAGGGACGCCAGTTAGAGTGGCGTGAAGGACTGCTCTGAAATAGTTCGAGTCCCGGCCAAACTCCTTTTGCGTTTTGGCCAGGTCTTTGAGCGCGGCCCTATCAAAGGGCTCCCACCGTGGGTGATCGCGTTGCCCCGAAACGCGGACTGGTGCGGCGAAGGGGGCCTGGAGGCTCTCCGGTTCCGGATCTAGGTGACAACCTTTCCCAGCCAAGCCGGAGGACCCATCCAAGATGGCCTCCTTCCGGTCAGGGACCGTTGGAGGACCAACAAAGATGGCCTCCTTCCGGTCAGGGACCGTTGGAGGACCAACAATGATGGCCTCCTTCCGGTCATCGTGGGAAAGGGGATCCAAGATGGCGTCCTTCCGGCGGACGCCGGAAGGGTAGCCGTGGGAACCGGGAAGACCCGCCTCCGGGGAGGGGTTAGGAAGGGGCGGAACATCGGGAGGGGCGACTGACGAAGGTCCCAGGGAGGAGTCGAGGAAGAGGTGGGGTTTCGGTGGGAAAGGGGAGGTAGGCGGGGTAGGGATAAAGGGGTTGGGCGCAGGGGCGGAGGGTCCGAGGGAGGGGGTGTGCCCGCACGGTGATGGATAGGCCGCCCAGGGGGAGGGATCAGGGAAGGGGCTCGGCGGGAAAGCCGAAGCAGCAGCGGGAACGGGAGGATTATAGGGAGAAGGGATGGGGGATGGGAAAGCCACGCGACAGGCGCCATCCTGCTGCCAGCCGCCGCTCCTTTGTGGCTCTCCGGGGAGACAAAAGGAAACACGGTGGGGATTGCGGGGGACTACCAGGGACGAATCAACTCGGGAAGAGGGGTTAGGAGAGACAGAACCGGGGGTGCCCGAGAGGGTCGCGTGTTCTCCCTCCCAGGCAGGGGACGAAGTGACCGCGGGGGCGCCGGAGACTAGATGAGAACTCCGCGTCCGCAGACGTTCTGAGCCGCCGCGGTCGCCTCGAGAAGGACAGGGGCTGGGGTTATTTGAGGAACGGGCAGACGGGGAAGGGTTAGCAGGGACTCCCGCGCTCCGAAGGGAGGGACGGAAAGCGTGGAAAATCTGTGTTAAAATCCCGAAAAACTGGTCCACTCGCTTGTCCCCACGGGACAAAAGCTGGTTCATGCGCGAGCGGACCCCACGCCAAAAATCGATAGAGATAGCATCTTGGGGAGAAACATCGGGAAATTCGGCAAAAATAAATTTAACAAAGCGTTTTAGGAGCGGGGAGGGAAAAGAAAATTTCGCTACTCGGAGGGAGGTTTTAACGGAAACATAAAATTCTCGTTGCTTTTTGGTTAGGTTAACCCCCATCTTTCTCACCCGAGATAAAGGTTAGCCGAACCAAACTCTCACCCGACCGATCCGAACGAAAAATTAAATGAAAAGAGGGCAAGCTAGGGAACCCCTTCCCCTACCAACTCACCCGAACACAAAGCGGCGCGGTCGGTTCACGGGGCTCACGGGGCTGGCAGTGCCGGCGAGGAGCACCTCTCGATGTAGTCCAGGGAGGGTGCTGCAACTCGCCGGGTGGCGGAACAACAGATCTCCACTCTTCCCTTCCAAGGAGCGAAGGCAGGTTCGGAGGGTCACGTTGACGGCGCCACTTGAAGTTGTAAGGGGTCCGGGGGGGCTCGGCCGCCTGGCCCCAACGAGCTTCCGGGGCTTCGGGAGACCTCGGGGGCCTCACCTGGCCCAAGCTCTCAGCCCTCCCGGCTGTTCAGCTCTGTCCAGAGGCGGCTGCGGTCAGCCTCGGTGTTCCCAGGGTCGCTCCTTGGAGCGGCAGGGACCACGCGGCGGAGGCGGGTGCCTCCCGGGCAGGAACGCCGTGGAGTCGCTGGTCGCTTCCCGTGATAAAGAGAGTGCTACGAGTTGAGAGTCAGCAGTGTGCAGTTTATTCAGGAGAAGCGGCGCGGGGAGGCACACTGGGGGCTCTCGGGTGGGGCGGTCCACGCAGCTGCCGGGCGCAGAACCCGGCGGGGCTGGGGTCGCGGCCACACCACACCGAGAGAACAAAGGGAAGGGGTTTTTAGGGGGAAATACGGGGTTTCCCGGGGAGGAACAACAGGGGCGGAGCCAACGGGGCTCCGGGACAACATGAGGGACAAGCGGGGGAGCAAATGAAATATAAGTAGGGAGGGGATTACAAGCAACTCATGGGGGAAGCCCGGCAGCAGAACATTCTAGTGAGGGCAAGCAGCGGGGGCGGTGATCGGGGCGGGGAAGCAAACCTTAAACCAATAAGCTTAGGAAAACTTTCCAGGGGAGGGAGAGAGCGGTTTACGGCCCGGCCTCCTCCGAGTCCCAGGCGATGGCATCCTCGGCAGCGTCCCCGTGGATTACGCCGACCGCCGGCCTCGGGGACTCGGGATCTGCAGCATCGGGCCGCCGCACCCCCACACCCCCAGTCATATGCTCTGCTCAAATGACAAATTTGGCATTTGAAGGGAAAGAATTAGTCACTGGAGCAGCAAAGGGAGAACTGAGGATTCCTTACAAAAGCAGTGCCTTCAAACCATGTGTCTGCTGCTCATCACTCCCTTCACATAAGAATTCAAAAATGCTTGGCATGTTGAACAGCAAGTTGTCTTTTTCAAAAATAAAATCATAATAATGGGAAGTCTCTGACAGCTGCCCCATGGCTTGGGATATGAATGCTGGTCCCAGAGGAGGCAGATGAGAGGACAAAGTGCAGATGAAATGGGGAGATGTGGAAGGTAATTAGCTGGAGATGTGTGTCTCCAAAATGTGTCTTGGAGGTCTTTGTGGCACAGCTGTGCTGTTATGTGAGAATCACTGTTTTAGCTCTGCTTGGGTTCTTTGGTTTGCTCATTAATGCAGAATATCTACAAAAATAGAGATGACACAGTTATTATATACTTGTGAGACTTGTTAGACAGCATTTAGCAATCTTTAGGAAGGATTCTGAAACTCAGTGACAGAGAAAATGCCATTAATATGTCATATATGGTGACCCTGAGATCAGCCTGGTCACTCAGAGCATGGTGCTGATTGCACCAAGCTGTGGGTTCAATCCCCACTGGAGCACTCACTGCAGAGCTGGATTTCATAATTCTTGTGTGTCTCTTCCAGCTCAGAACATTCTTTAATATTCTCTGAATATTAGGTATAATAATTAGGTAGTCAAATAATTACCTACAGAGGAAAACCATTTGACCGATTTTTATTTCTTGTGTTCATAAATTATTTTCGTATTTACCCAAAGCCTGCACTGTTATAAAATCTCCTTTTGTTTTTCTTTTTTTTTTTTTTTTTCTGTAATATTTGCTTTTCAGGAACAAATACTGAAAACTCCCAGGAAAATTAGCCAACTAATTCTACTGCATGGACAGCCAGGGAATAGATATCCACAATCATCCCATCAGATACTGTACAGAGAATCCATAGAATCTGCTGGGAGAAGATCAAGCCTGGGAAATAGGATATGCTGTGAGATCATTAGGAAGAATTTCTGTTATTTCATCATCTGATGAAGCACATTTGCAAAGCAGCCCATTTCTTACCTCACTTAGGAGCTCCTTCAGCAAGAGATGAAGAAAGCTGGGCACCTCTTGGCTCAGGCTGAGCCCTTTTCAGGATTGCCACATACAATATATGCTGCAATATATTATATATATATCATATAATATATAATATATTATTTTTAGTGGCAGCAATGTACTATCTGAGGATTTACACTCCCTGACACTCTACAAGGTGAATTCTGCAACAATCTCACACAATATGAGTCTTGAAGATACCTGCTACCCAGTAAATATATAGTAGAAATGTTCTTTAAAGAGTATTTTAATTAGGCACTTGATGTTTGGGAAATAGATGAGTTTGAGATAGTTTTGAAATTTTGAAATTTGAATGTGTATCTTTATATGTTTGATAACATTTTTTGTGGATCAGTTGGTACGTTTTGCACTTATTTTGCACCAAAAATGCACATCAGGATGACATTACTAAGAGCTCTGAAGCTATTTCAAATCCTGCTTTTTCAAATATTTGAAGTTCCAACAAACCCACTATTTAAACAGTAATTTTAATGCATTTTTCCTTCTTTTTTTTTTTTTGGCAGTATTTTATAATGATCTTCATAAAGTCCATGGCTCAGTACTGGAAAATAATGCAGCCTTGTGGGGTTTTAAATCTAGCAAGTGGCAGACTGTGACGTTCACAAGGAGAAGGACTAGAAGCAAAAAAATGTTTATTTTTAAATATCAGGATTCACTGTTCAAATTCAGGAGAGATGTCATATTTTGGAGGTTTTTTTCATTTTCTTTGCCCTCTGCCTGTTTGGAATTTACATGGAGGCAATTGTTCTAGCTTCAGGTGTGACAACTACGGAACCCATGGACTTCAAATTTTATTATGGTAATTTCTTTCAAGTAGCCTACATGTAATTGTGACAATTCTGATATAAAACACCAGTACAAGCAAAAATCACTGTGCATGCAGCATTTATCATCATATTTTTCTTGAAATATTTTCCTCAAAATTGTTCTCAAATACTCAAAGGAATAAGTAAGCAGTTCATATTTCTTTATATTGCTTTTAGGAGATGTTCCTTGAGCATCTCTTCCAGCTATGGTTTTTGGGGAAGAATTAAAAATAGACCCATAGAGGGGTTAATTGGATTGAAGCTTGATTAATTTCAGCCCAGTTTAATTATTGATTCTCATGGAGCACTTGACCCATTGGAGTTTGAAAACTGTGGCTGAACTGCTGGGAAATAGACTCAACAATTCTCTACCCTCCTTTCTTTAAATGGGACTTCTGAAACATCAGGCTGGGCGTGCTGAAGTTGTTCAGCAATTGAAAACTAGTTCTAAACAATTTGATTAGGAAAATTATTTCTCTGTCTCCCTTTTGGAAGCTCCTTCATGGGCACAGACTTGTTTTTCCACCCAGAAAATTTCTATTGTTCTCTTTCAAGCAGTGACTTGCAAGAAACAAGATTTTACTGGGCACTTCAATGAACCTCTGTGAGCTCCTTGGCTCTGCAGACTTGCAGTGAATAGTAACCAAAATGCTCCTTGAAGGATCAGAGCAATTGCCAGTGAGTGAGATTACATGCACAGGCTGATGCTGTTTGTCTTGGTAGCACTCACAGAAAGGAGCTCCAGAAGGAGATATTAGAATTATCTCATTAGGGGAATATACACTTCTAAATACAAACGTTATATCCTAAAAATCCACATCTGTATTTCACATTTTACACCTTTCCAAAGGTATCATTTCAAAGCAAAAAGCATTAGTGACAATGGTAATCCCATGTGACAAAATGCAATTTTACCGAATTTTCAGCATTAATATTTCTTAAAAAGCATTAAACATGAATTGTATATTTTTCTCAAGGGGTAGGAGTCTGTGGATTCCTTTTTTTGAGAAATACATTCATTTCTGTACAACCATTATTGTAGAATACAGAAAGCCTAATAGTTTACCCTTAAGATTAATGAACAAAAGACCTTTTCTTCTTTCTCTTTCCCAACCACAAGCAAATGTATTTCTCTGTGGCATAAATCACAAATATCCAAGACATCAAATGAATTTGACAATAAAATGTGCCTACTTCAGATTTAATGTCTAAACTATGAATATTCTATGCTAAGACAATGTTTTTGTCACAGTGAGCTATGCAAACCAAGGGCAGCAGCAACTGGTGTTGCCAACAACTTTGGCAGCTTTTCTTATCTTCTCATTGTGCTGCACAATAAAAAATGCACAAAAGTAGTTGCCATGGTAATTCCTGAATCAAAGGACAGTCACAAACTGTTGCAGAGATACAGAGCATCTTAAAGCAGATGCACACAGACAACAGTGATTTTTAGATAAATGACCTTGTAGGGTGCATCTTCCATTCCATCAGGTGGGAAAATGTCAGCAGAGAAAAAAATCACATCAGGACTTCTCAAAATACACAACTGTGACAGTGAAAACACGTTTGCACATAACTAGTTCAATGGGCAGAAATGATTAATTAGATTTTAAAACTTCAGGACAGAAATTTTTTTCCTTCAGCAGTGAAAAGAGTATTTCGCATACCTTGAAAATAAACATCACAAAAAATAGCCAATTATTTCTTTTGTGAAATAGTCCTGAAAGCACTTGACAGACATGGTAAGAAGGTATCTTCATGTGTTAAATTAAACCCATTCAGTCACAGACAAGCAGCAGAATGGATCTGACTTTGAAATTCTGGAGTTTTTTCAAACATGGAAGTAATCACTTTCATTTGCTAACATGTGTCTAAGTCTTCAATCACAACCTAAACCCCAGTGTCTGAAGAAAATATCCCAATATGGGATAGTATAATAAATAATATCCCACTATGGGATAGTATAATAAATATTATCCCATGGTATTTATCTTTGTCCCCATTTTTCCTATTTCACTAATGCAAATACTGAGCTTCTGCTTGGCTCACAACACCTGGAGCAGCCAAGTCCATCAGGCAGCCTTTTGCTGTGCTCTACAAAGAGCCAAGGCTGAGATTTTTTTGTCAAGGAAAGGTTGGTAGAGGAAAATAAAACAGCTCTAATTAGGGACAGAAATTAATGGTATTTGATTCTGTGTATAAGCACCTGTGCAAGGAATGGAAAACTTTGGCTTCTGCCTTCTGAAGACAAGGAAGAGTCATAAGCACTTCACAAATGCTTTTTCCAGTATTTGAAACTTTCATTTTCACGTATTTTCTTTGTCTACTTTCCATATCAGACCAGGCCCCATTTCTCCTGTTCATTGCCATAAGGTACTTAGAGTTACAAAACTGAGTCTCAGGAAAATGTCAAATATAATGAAAAAGAAAGAGGAAAAGCCATAAAAGAGAAAAAATTGGCAACAAGTTCTCCTGTGGGTCACATTCTCACAGGTTTGGCAAGTTCTTCTGTTTCATCCACTGAAAACATGCTACCAGCTCAGCTGCTCCTGCTCT
Organism: Lichenostomus cassidix; assembly: GCF_008360975.1. Taxonomy (NCBI): domain Eukaryota; kingdom Metazoa; phylum Chordata; class Aves; order Passeriformes; family Meliphagidae; genus Lichenostomus; species Lichenostomus cassidix. The sequence continues at coordinate 57,735,362 of NC_139486.1, forward strand.
GCTGGGTCACCAGGGTATTGTCCATGAGAAAACACCTCCTAAAGCACTGCAGAATGTCACTGACAGTGGGAAAAAAACAGCTCTGCTCTTGGAAAACACCGCTGGGGGTTTATCCCTTTTTCTTTCTTTACCGTGAAGCAGATTGTGAAATAAATGAAAAGCGACTTGATGAAGAAAGCACAAATTATTTGTTATTGTGATGAGATGTTCAAGGATAATGTTGATGATATGGGAATAGATGGTGGATCTAAAAGCTGAGCACAGTCTAAAAAAGGTGAAGTTCTCCAGTAAGAGCTGCAGCACCGAGAACCCTTGACAAAGAGGAAATGCCACTGACATGTCAGATATAATCAGTACCTCCTTCTAGCTCTTTGAATGATAGAGAGCCACAGCTTACCAGAATAAAAATGATGGTTATGATTAAACTACAAGCCAGTGGGAAAGTGACAAAAAAAAAAAAAACAAAACCAGGAGGCATGTCAGAAAGTTTAAAATACTTTTTTGTTAAATGCCTGTTGATTCTGTATGTTGACAGTGACTGGTTTAGACCTAAAGCAAAATTAAATCTTAAAAGAATGTAAAAAAAAATAAATAAATCAGTCAGACCACTACAGAGATATATATTGGAATCTTCATTAAGATTCCAAAGGTTAAAAATATCATAAGATTTTCCAATGAGCCACAGTGAACATTAAGGTACTAAAGACTGTAGGGAAAAAGTGGTGAAACATTTACATTAAAAATGAGTGTAAATGGGACCCTCCATTCATTGCTTTCTGATGTTTAGGAATATATTCTACCATTGCAGAAATCTGCAAATCTGTCTTATCTCAATATCCTTCAGCAGTAACATGAATCTGGGGAGTGTCTCAAGCCTGAAACAGCTTAAAGAATAAGGTATAAACTCATTTAGGTTCATAAAACTTAAAATATCAGCTGTCCAACCATCTGACCAAAAAGATCCCAAACCAACTTTCTGCATGGTTGTTGAGGGGGAGAAACCTTCATATGTTAAAGATGAGGCTTGGTCATGTTGTGGAAGTGTGTATGCAATGTGTTTGTCTGAATAGCAACAGAATGCATATTTGGATTCACAAGTTTGTCTCAACTCCTTGCAACATGTAAAGGAAAAAAGATACCTTTGGGAAATATTCTTGATATTTCAGGCCTCTCAACATCACATCCACAACATGATGCTCCTGTAATTTTCTTTAGTTAGCTGGATTCTGTAACAGAAATACCAGCCTTTGGTTTTCTTTCACAGCAAATTTCTGAGGCAGAATTGCTAAGAATTAATCTTCAGCCTGGATAAGGCTTGTTCCAAATGTTTCTGACCAAGGGATCATTAAAACTGTGCCTGCTAGTGCTTTGGAGGCAACAGAAATGTCTCTATTTGGATTTCAGATCCAGACCAAGTATGGTGACACCAGGCAGCTTTCCATAGCTTCTGATTCAGACTGACAGGTACAACATTAGCTGTTCTCTCCTTTGCCCATATGTTTTCTGGTCGTGGGGGAAAAAAAAAAAAAAAAAGTTTTAATCTCTAAATAACCAAATGCATCTTCTGACTTTCAAGAATATGAAAAGAGTCTGTGAGGATGGAGATGAATCATTTGACACACACATATTTCAACAAACAAGGGGGTGGATGCCAGAAAGTTTCACTGCTGTTAACTTTTAGGCTACAAAATTACCAGGTAAAAAAATCATGTCATTTATTCCACAGAATTCTCACTAACAAACTCTGCTGGATGATGACTAAATAACTATTCTGAGACTGGAAAGAGTGAAACTGAGCCCCATAGTAGTATATGGGCTTCTGGTGTGTTCTTGTGCCTGTTCTGAAGTGTGGTGCAAGAAATCTGCATTTTCTCCTCTGCATGGGGATATTTGTTTGCTGTTCTCTCTCCTTTCCTGCAGAAGCAATTCCACATGCAAGGAAGGAGCCCAGAGGACAAGGATTACCATCCTGGTGCTTTGACTCTGACAGGGAAGGAAGGTGAGCTCCTGTGGAAAAGTACAAACAAAGTAGGAATATGCACTATATTTCCCCTCTTCATGCTCTTCTAGCTACCAACAATTTGCAGCTTGGAAAATTCCCAAAGCCTGCTGGTGTTTGTTTACTTAGTAATCATCAACTCACCTCTCTTCCAAATCTTGTTAGCCCCCTCTTGACAAAATATATTTTGTCATCCAAGATGCCCTGAAGCAAAGAGTTTCATAGGCCTGACACAGTCACAACTCCTTTCTTGTTTTCCATGGCTTAGAAAATTTTTGCTTGTTTGGGGTTTTTTTGTTTGTTTGTTTTTTCCAGCCTCTACTACCCTGATTTCCTGGTCCTGATTTCCTATGTTGGGTAAGACAAGCAAGAGCTCACTGTCTTAACTCATGATTTTAAAGACTTTTGTCTTGATCAAACTGTCTTAATTTCCAGGTTGAAGATTGCAAGCATTCATTGTCTATGTGAAAGCCATTCCTTGTCTCTGAAAGTTTTCAGTTATGTATAATATATAATTATTTTATATAATATATATAATAATATATAATATGTATAATATATAATATATAATATATAATATATAATATATAATATATAATATATAATATATAATATATAATATATAATATATAATATAATATATATTATAATATATATAATATATAATATATAATATAATATATAATATAATAATATATAACATATAACATATAACATATAACATATAATATATAATATATAATATATAATATTATTATATATAATATATTATATATAATATATAATATATAATATATAATATATAATATATAATATATAGTTTCAGTATATATTTTGTGAGGTCAGAGGACCATAACTGTCCATGACATTTCTGGTGTTAAAAAACCATGGAGGTATTCAATGGTTTAATGCAGTTTTCTTTCATTATATTTCCTATATTTTCCAAAGGAAGGAAGGAAGGAAGGAAGGAAGGAAGGAAGGAAGGAAGGAAGGAAGGATCAAATGACTTTTTGTTGAACAGAGAAGTCTGATCTTCAAAGTTATTAGGTTCCTATTAAATAGAAATAAAATGGCTCATTGTTTTTCAAGTAAATAATTTTTTAACAAGTCACCTATATTCCCAAATGAAGTAAACACTGGCATGAAGGATGAAGCCATAAGTATTTTTAATATCTGGTGCTTTAAGAGCCTCCAGAGCAGTTCATTCAGTTTCCCACATGTTAGCTTATCATGGCAATGCTTTCATTCCTGTCTCATTTCTGTGTGAATTTTACTGGGGATGTGGTTCTTTTCTTTCTTGGGGATGTGGTTCATTTTACACTGCAAATACAATTCTTGGTGTGGTGGCTTCCTAATCACAGTAACTTTGGAAATCCAGTGACCACCTGTTTCATTTACATGTGAGGCTTTTTAGTCACCACTACCTAATTTTATAATGTTTTTCTGTCTTACAGAGTCAAAATTGCTTTCAAGATCATGGTATTTCTGGACACCACTGCTAGCATACTAACTTCAAATATTTTCTTCCCTAAATGGGAAGAAGAAATGTGGATAAAATGAGCAGTCCACCACAATGCTTCGAAAATCCAGACCTTTGGCATTTATATGTTCATTTGCCATTGAAATAAAAATGAAATAGTCAAATACCCTGTGCAACTCTGAAAACTATATCTTAAGATTTATGATAATGTCTAAAAAGCTGAAAAGGAAATTGTTTCCCCAGCAATAATATGCATTATTTATATGTGTATTTAGCTGTATTTTTATTCTCCAGCAAAGAAAAAAAGTGCTGGTAAGCCTACTGACTTTATCATTTAGTATTCCTGTCAAATATAGGACTGTTTTCATGAGTGCTAAAACTGCTTTTGCTCAGCTATGTAGCTGTGCTTAGCTGTAGTGCAAGCTAAAAGCTTTTTTTTAGGTATTTAAAATAGTTCATTATTACTAACAACGCAACCAGATTTAGTTAAAGAAATATGGTTGGATTTAAAGACCACAAACCCTCCAGAGACCTAAAAATAATCAATTCTTTAGGGGTTTCTGGAGCTTTTAAGTCTGTTTCTGGTGTACAGAAATCAGATGTGGATTATAAACAGGAAACAGTGCCCTAATAGCTTACAGTATGATTTGGCATCATGAAATTGTGCAATTCAATGTGTACACTGAGTGACACAGTGCCAAACCTGCCTTTCTGCATCGTTGATTTTGACATTATTTAAATAGCTCAAAACATAAAGAAAACTGTTGTAAAATATTTAGGCTATAGCATACTTTAATGCCATGAATAGTGTTGGTGCATTCTGTGCAACACAGCAGAATTTTCACATGGGCCAAGTTTACCTTTGGCTCCAAAGGTGTGGAGACCTCCTGGAAATGAAGCACAGCAGTTCTGCTAAATGAGGGATTACTGCTTTTGAGAAACCTCACCAAATAAGGGTCATTACATTTTAGTGCAATGTCTGCATATGGAATCAGAGGATCCAGAATTTAATGTTTAATCCAGAATTTAATGTTTAATCTTTAGCTTTTCAAAAACATCTGTTTCCCAGAATTTTCATTTTGGAAATTCCAAATTTCAGATGGTTCTCCCCTAAACTGAATAGCAATAACCACTGAAATTTTACTTTTTCTACACGCTGGATTTTCTCTCTGTTGTGTAGCACTCAAAGTGTTCCACCTTCTCAGAGAAGAAAAACCATCTTTGGTCTACAGCCTCACTGGGCTGCTGTGCTGAGAAGTAATTAAAAACTTGTATTACTGAGCTGCCATTTCCACTCTCCTGGGAGAAAGGGAAAAAAAATGAAGGCAGTAACACATCCATCAGAGTCTTGATAATGCTTTCAAAAATGCTGTCATGTAAGGCAGGCTTAAGATCCATGCTGTGCAATATTAGATGGCAGTTTGTTGTTTGGCAGGTCCAAGCTCAGAGAAACAAACAAACAAACCAAAAAAACCAAACCCACCAAATGGTGATGTCTAAAGATATATTAAAATAACAAGACAGACTCAGAAACCCGAAGAGAATCATAAGGAAATCTTTGCCTCAATGAAAATACTGAATGTGTATATATTTATTAAACCAGCTTGTTTGACCATGCCTTATTCAGGCTACTTACTGGAAATGTAAAACATATGTAAGGAGAATCAACATGTAAAGATTTGTACACACTGCATGTCCATACAGCTAAAAAAGAGAGATTTGTGGTTCAGTGTGATGGTCACAAAAGAGAAATATAAGTTAGTCTACAAACATTTTCTACAAAAGTACAAGTAATGGTGGGTTCTGGCATAAAAAGGGAAATGAATATTTAACAACCTTTTTTGTCATTGAAATCTTAAAAATTAGATTTGATTTCTGTGTTGGCAATATTTACTTATCCTAAGCTTCCTGCCTATCCAGTAGCTGTGAAACTGCTCTCCAAACCTGAGCACACCACAGATATTCAGATATTCATGCACACAAAGGGATGGAAGCTTGCAGAGCAGGCTGGCTGTTCCCATCTGGAGCTTTAGGCTCCCTCTGGCCCACAAGGGATATTCAGGATATTCACCCCAGTGCAAGAAGGTTTCCTGTACATCTTGTTAAGCCAGCATTAGGCTGAGAGATGCCAGTTTTCATCCCCACGTCGCCATCTCCTGAGCCCTCAAGCTTGTCCTGAGATCTCATAAAATACTTGCTTCCACCTGTTTCCACCAGTATCCCCTAGAGTTTGCCACGAATTTAATTGCCTGCCAGTTTTTATGTCTGCTTAAACTACAGGACCTTTAAATAATTTATGTCCTAATTACTGTTCATCATTTTTTAACTAGAAGGCTCAATTCCATTCACACAAAAGAAAATTCATGGGATTCATTCTGGGGAAATACTTTCAAGGAGCCACATAAAAATAGCAAGTGTGATCATGGTTTTGAAAAATGAACTTGAGCTTGCTCTAATAAAACGTCATAAAAACATTAATCGTTCCCTCCTGATATGGATCACAGTAATTTTGGCACAGATTCTAGTAAATAATTTAATGTGCAATGTAATACCTCAGATTTCTGGGAGAGCTTGTGTATTGATCAGCTCATTGGGGGCTACCATTCTGCCTGCAATTCATATTCCTTTTTCCCAAGCAGCAGGGTTAAACCCAACTGATGTTTCAATCAATCTCCACTAACACCACCCCAGGCTATTGAATCCATCTAGGATAATTCAGAGCAGAAGCCTGCAATGCCTCTGAGCCACAGTTCAAAATTAAACTTCTCTTTTTGGAAAGGGATTTGCAATGTTGTTTTTTTTTTTTCAGGACTGCAGTATTTTCAGGAATAAGCAAGTAAATGCTTCAAGTTGCTCTATGATTTGTGGCAGGGCATCTCAGGGAGAGGGGAAATCATTCTAATGGAGTGCTGTAAGTTTCTGGAGTTCAACAAGTTAATAGAAGACACATGTCTGGAATGATTTTACTGTTTTGTAAAGCATTCTGTCTGAGAAATATACACAAAGGAAAAACAGCAGATGAAATTATAGGACAAGGGTAGGCTAAAGGCTTTTGAAGTTTTACTGTTGCTACCAGGAATAGCTGTAACTCTTTTACAGGTTTCTGGTATTTCTGTTAAGCAGATCCTGGCCAATACCTTAAAAATCTGATTGTGTATCCATGCATGATTGCTTCTCCACTTTTGTCCAACTGGGGCTATTTAAGGGAGTAGGGGCCAAGAATTCCAATGGTCTATGCAACCAGAAGCTCTAAAAAATTAATTCCTCATGAATTTGGAAAAATACATGCCTTTGTAGACAGAATTAGGTGTTGCAGGAGCCATTTGGTTATTAAAACATTTACTTAAGAAAACAAACCTGTTAGAAGTTGACCACTTTAGAAAAAAAGAACAAAAGTGACTGCTCAGGCATGTATTTGTATAACATTACTTCAATGAGCAGTGCAACATTTTTTAATAGATTTAGCAATATGTGGATATCTTCCCCATGGCTGTGTGTTGGATCTGCCTCACCAGAGAGTTCAATTCCTGATCTCCCATTCCTCCTTCCCAGCAAGCCCTTCAGGATCCTGAAGTGCCACATGTCTGGCCAGAGCAGGTGATTATAACAGCACTGAATGAGAATGTTTTAACACATGTGTTAAGGAAAATAATCACATTTGCTATTGCATGCTCTGGTGTACTTGTATTGAGTGCTGCTGCCTGTCTGCATCAGGCCGCATTAAAAATACCCTGGTAGGCATGGAGCTGGGGAAAGGAGAAGACATGGCTCTGCAGCATTTTCAGAGCAGACTCCTGGCATTTCCTTTTACTCAAATAGATTGTGTAGAACTGGAACAGATGGGGAAAAAAAAAGACAAAAATCTTCACGTCAATCCGCGCAGTTGTGGAATCATAAGTTATACAGGAGATAAAAATATTCCATCTGATTTTATGCACAGCTTTTGGAGCAAAGGTACTACACACACACACACCCCAAAAGAAAAATCCAAACACCACCCAAAGTAAAAAGCCCAGGACAATCAATGACTGCATATTTAGATTCCAAAAGTAATTTCTCAGTTTGCCCAGATTTAGCTTGTTTTACTTAATACCTCATCACATCTGAGCTCGGCTAGCCTACTCAGGAAGTGTGTTTAAATTTTTCATCTCATACTGGAGAAGGTGGCAAGGATTTCTGAGCCAATTTTCTTCCCCAGCCTTGTCCAAAGGCCTAGCAGATACTCTGCATTTCCCCTTCAGCAGAGGCAACATATGGAAATAATAGGTGCAGATATCACTCCAAGCCATTTTTCTGCTCTTTGAAAGCTGACTGCTCAGGCAGTAAAAGTATTTCTGGACAGAAGCACTCAGTTCTTGCTGAAGCAGACAGAGTGACCCACAAACTCTCTGGCCCGACACATTGATCCTTCCCCATCCCCAGGCAAGGCAGATCCCATCTCTGCTGGTGGCTGGAAGAAACCAGCACACAGCCACCCAAGGCAGCTTCATCCACAAAACCATCAGAATCTGATTTTTTTTCAGTGTCTGGGCACTGGGTGACACTGGAGGCTTTGAGAGGTGGTTTAACGCCTTCCACCTTTTTCCAGAGAAACATATTTGTGTCAAGGCACAATCAGACTCCACCTTCCACCTTCTGCCCAAGCTTGGAAGTATTCTGCCTGCAGAAGCATGTTTTGCATGGTTTCAAGCACACTGTGGGATTACTGGGGCAATCCTTAAAGCCAAATGAAGAATTTTATACTTAGTTGGTGTGTACACATCTTCTCTCTCTTCATTAAAATTGAAAGGAAATATGTTCATTGTCAAATTGTCTCAAATAAAAGATTTTTGCTTTCACAGTGTCTCTGTTTGAAAATCAGATAATTGTATTCACTACTGAAGGTACTGATGTGGATTCATAAAGGGAAAGTGACTATATGCAACCGCTTAGCAATGCTAATATTGCTTTGCCAAATGCCTCATCCCAATAATTTTTGCACCAGCAAGGGAAGTTCAGAGGATGTTGCTGCAATAAATGATTTTTCCTGAGGGAGATTAAAGTCCTCTGACAGTGCCCCATGTGTTGTAATAACTGTGGGCTGTACCAATTCCATCATGCTGTGCTATCCCTTGTTGATTTATCACCCAGCTAATGGTCTTTGGAGGGGAGAGTTGTTAATAATTTTAATTCACTCCACACACAGTTCAGCACGGAGAGGGTTAGGGGTACCATCACACTGTGAACTTACAGCAGCCCAAAAGACTGGCTGAGCAGCAGCTCTCATTTACAAAGGATTAATCAATAGCTAAAGGCAGGGATCCTGTTCAGACAGAGGAACACCCATTAGCATCCTGACATGTGTCTCTTAAAGCAGCTGGGACTTTAAATGGTGTGGTATATGATGGGGAAAAATCAGTTACTTACTTTGTGTTACACAGGAAATCTGTTTTCTTTTCAACATGGGCTGCAGAACAGCAATTTCTGTCAATGTAAAAAAAAAAAAATCCCAACAAATTAGGTATGTTCTTGATGTTTATACTAAAAATACTGTTGTGCATTTGAAAAAAATTGTTAATTTTTACCACACAACCATGGAACATGTAAGGGGTTTTTTCTCTTCCTTAGGTGAATTATGTTTTATCACTGACTGGAAATGAAACCATTCACCAGGAAAAGAACCCCATGCATTTTGTGAGAGTTGCTCAGGCTGGTGTCCTCAGAAGTGACCATGAATTCAGTGGCCCAGCAGCTCCAAGAAACCACTAACAATCATGATGCTGCTATGCAGAAAGGGGGAAAATATATATACTTGTCATGGTGTAGATTCAAGTTTCAAGTTATCAAAAAGTTAATTTTGGTGATGTGCCTGAACCTGCCTGGGGCTGTGGCAGAAATTCCATTGACCTCAAAGAGCACCTAAAACCAACCAGCATTGATTGGAACCAATTTGGCTTCAATAAATACTCTGGATTATACTGCAAGCTTCAAAATTAAATCCTGCATTTGATCTCAACACTGGAATTTTAAAGAAAGTGCTGAAACCCTAAACCCCAAACCAAGAAAGCTGGCAGGAGGCACAAGCACTACCTGTAACATATTTGAATGCTCTTATTTAAATTGCTGACTGCTATTAAATCACTAAGTGATGAGGATTTAAACATCTTTTTTATCAACTATTTCTCTCCTACAGAAGGAACAGCAGCAGCAGCACACCATTAAGATGTTATAATCTCCTTTGCAGGATAAAATCAGATTGGAAATATATTTAGGTCGAGGAGATAGACATCTTTATTCCTATTCATTCCAAGCAAAGGATGCAGAAAACCAAAATGTCTGCTGGGATTCCTATGCATGATCAAAATGATATTAGGAAGGCAGATTTGTTCTCATTCTAGGCACACTGCTGTCTGTAGAATACAGAAAAAAAAATGCATTTAGCCTAAGAATGTCAGGAAGAATGCTGAGAGAAAGACACAAGGCTGAGTATATCCTGGTTATAAAGAAAACACAAGAAAATTAAAAAGCACATCTGAAACAAACAAAAAACCCCCAAGATTCTGATCATTTTCTGTTAGACAACTTTTTTTTTAACAAAAAATCAGTGAGTAAAGAATTACTTAGTTTGCAAATCTTGCTCTACTGTAAAAGTAGGCAGAGATCCATATCCAAACATCAAAATCTAATACCAGTTTCTAATTGTTTTTCTTGTCACTCAACCAGATTTAATGAATTTTCAGACTTGTCTCTCCTATTTTGATACAGAAAATACATTTTCCCTTGACACAGATGAAACTAAATGAAGCAGAGGACAAAAAGTAGAATATTTTATTACTCCAAAGGCATTTCAAAATTGTCTGAAGCACTGCAGTTCAATCAAACCCACCCAACATTATTGGTAGTCCCATCCAGTGTTGATTTAATCAAGATGACACAGAGCAGTTAAAATCAGGGCCTGGTTCAAGTAGCTTCCTCACCAATAATTTATTTTCCTTGAAGCTAGACATTAGTTTCTCACCCTTTGACACTTCTGGAAATGAAAACATTGATAGCTTGGTGCAGTTGTAGAGAACATATGAATAAAACCTCAGGATCAGCCTCTTGGCTGATTTTCATGCAGCCCCAAAATTGTGCTGCTGGCAACCCAGGCTGGTTTGACCATGGAAGTAGCTAAATACTAACAGAGGTTGCTTGGAAAGGCTGTGAAATCTCTGTCCTTGGAGATATTCATAACTTGGCTGGAAAATCTCAGGAAGCAAAGGCAAGTCTGAACTGACCCTGCTTTAAGGGCAGGGGGATTGCACCCAGCCATCTCTGAAACTGCTATTATTCTGTTCTCCTGTGATTATGTTGAATTTGATGTCTGGTGTCAGATATATGATATATGATACATGATATATGATAGATATATGATATCACCACAGATAGATGATATCACAATAAGCTTAATTTCAACCATTTCTACAACTGTAAAAAGCACTACTTTTTCTGTCAGTTTTTCGCACAAGGTACATGTTTTTGAAGCATGGATTTCTCTGGCTTTAAATTTGGGGATACCAACCAGAGTGGGGTTGAAATAATGATATCATCTTTTTCTACAGTTCTCAAAACTTTTTCGATTTGGAGCCAACAGGAGCTACCAAGACAAAAGCATAATAAAAAGTTACTGAGTTTTTATCTGTTCCATTGAACCAAGTATCTACATCATATCTAACTTACTTCCATCTTTGCTGTAATATTTGTTTTTAAATAACCATGACCAATGTGTTACAAAAATGATGCTGCTGCTTCTTGTACTACCTACTCAAATGTTAACCTTAAACCCTAGAGCATGTGATTTATACACTATATGCTTTAACTTGAAAAGTTGTATTATGTATATGTAATGAATAAGCAAGAGCTTCCTAATAAATGTAGCTGAGTCTATTGAATAGCATTAACAGCTACCAAAAAAAAAAAATCAGTGTAATCCAGAGAACAGCATATAAACTGAGAAGATGGCAACATTCTGTTGTGGTCTTTGTCATGTTTTCCTATGTAACCTTTTCATGCTAACCAGTCCAACATCGACACAGCTTCCCAATACATTTTAGCCCTCTCTTCTAAATTTTTAGCTATCTATTAATTGTTACACAAGTAAGATTAGGCATATGGTATTAGAATGTATGAAAAATGTGAAGATTATGTCCATCTGCAACATCATATCACATCCATAAAACACAACAGGATGCTTCTCTTCTTGCTTCTCTTCTTCTCTTCTTCTCCTCCTCTTCTTCTCTTCTCCTCTTCTTCTTCTCTTCTTCTCTTCTCTTCTTCTCCTTCTCCTCTTCTCTTCTCTTCTCTTCTCTTCTCTTCTCTTCTCTTCTCTTCTCTTCTCTTCTCTCTTCTCTTCTCTTCTCTTCTCTTCTCTTTTCTTCTCTTCTCTTCTCTTCTCTTCTCTTCTCTTCTCTTCTCTTCTCTTCTCTTCTCTTCTCTTCTCTTCTCCCCTCCCCTCCCCTCCCCTCCCCTCCCTCCCCTCCCTCCCTCCCCTTCCCTCCCCTCCCCTCTCCTCTCCTTTCTTCTCTTCTTCTCCTCTTCTTCTTTTATTCTCCTCGTCTTCTTTTCTTCTCATATCTCATCTCATCTCATCTCATCTCATCTCATCATCTCAATCTCATCTCATCTCATCTCAATCTCCTCATCTCAATCTCATTCTTTCTCTTATTCAGAAAAAATGCCCCCAAAACTATTAGGAAATATGTTTTCATTTCGTTGTGCCTCAAAAATGAAGATAGTAGATTCAAGGAGGAAGGAGCAAGGGAGGACAAGAAGTGAAAGAACAACTGATTGGGTACCATTCCTCTAGAAAAGTACAATAGAGGCAAGGAGTAACTTCAGATTTATAATATTAACCAAGTTTATGCTCTCCATTTTCAAGAAATATTTTCAGGAAGATTGTGACATTGTATTGGTACTTTCTTATTTACCTGATCTAAAACTCACTTATGGTTAATGGAAATATTTCTATTAATTGGGATAACATTGATTTGGGAGGTAGTTTTGGCTCTGTGGATTGAACTCAAGGAAATCTCTGCAGACAGTAGAATTTATTAAGAAAGGAAAGAAGGGTTGTGTTCTAAGGGTCATTTATTACTGCTGTGTCCCTGCAGAGCAAGTCAAAATAAATACAACCAATTTCTACTGATACAGAGTGGTTTTTTCAGGGAGATGAATGGGTCATGTTGTGTTGTAACGTGTGTCCTTCCTGTCCCTGACCCCGCCCCCCTGACCCCTTCTGACTGGATGTGAGTCAGGACCGCCCCCCATCCCTAGAGATAAAATCCCCAGCAAGATCCGGAACAGCCTCTTTGGTTCTGGGCTCATATGGAACCTGCACCCTCCCTTGCCTTCCCTTCCCCCTCCTCAGTCTCCCCACTCCTCCCCTGTTTTCCTCAATAAAAACACCATGCAGACCAGGAACCAAACAGCTGCCTTTCTAAACCTGCAACGCTTCTACAAGGACCGCGTCTGACCAGCCCCACAGCTCGTGGCCATGGAATGACCATCCTGCGTGTTCCGGTTCTGGGGCAGCCCTCCCCCCCGCAGCAGGGGAGAGCTGCCTTCAGGTTTTGCACTGCTGCAATTGGTGGAGAATGCGGGCAGCGGTAAGAACTTGCCTAGACATGCCGGGGAGCAGCGGAGCCCGCGGGAGCTGGGGGGCGGCGGGAGCCAGCGGCGCTCGGGGAACGGCGGGGCCGGTGGCACGGCCACGCCGGGCCGGCCCGAAAGGCCAGGCCGGGCCGGGCCGAGCTGGCCGCCGGCCCGCGGGGCCCACGCCTCCCCACCGGCCCGCGCGGGGCTGCGGCGGAGCGGCGAACGCACAGCAGGGAGCCGCCGACGCGGCGGGACGCTGCCTGCGCTGCGGACAGAGACCACCCTGGCCGCGTGGCCCGCACATGGGCGCCGCCATCTTGTGAGCCGCCATTTTGTGTCGCGGGCGCCCCTCCCCGGCGAGACCAACTCTGCACAGCCAAACACCATCCCTGCTGTGCAGCACACGCGGTGGCCGCGAGCTGTGAGACTCTCTAAAGACACAGGCGAGTCCCAAGAAAAGGACCCTGAAGGGACTTGTAGAAAACTTGTGAAGTCTGTATTGAGTTGCTGAGGATAAAACAGTGACGAAGAGGACTGTAAGGGACCGGAAAGCGGTGACCAGTCTTGTCAGTCGGCAAAAGTCTACCCAAGAGTAAGAGAGGCTCTGGGGGTGAGCCGATAGCGCCTACAGCGCCTATTCAGGGAAATTTTCTGACCCTGGACCTCTGCTAAAGGTGTAGTTTGCAGCAGAGGAGGAGTGAATGTTTGTATGAATGTGATTTGGAGGCACCCCCCAGGGGAGGGGGTGGGAAACGTGTGAATGGCTAAAGGCACCCCCCAGGGGAGGGGGTGCAGAAGTGTGAATGGTTGAGTCATAGAACACGGCAGGGTGTAGGGCTCTGTTTTAAAACCCAGCTAATTCTTTTTTATTTTAACCTTAGACAGATTAACAAGTGTTGCATTTTGAGAATTGGGCTAGAGAGGGCTTCCGGAAAAGGCCCTCTCCACCCAATCCTCAAAAAAGAAAGGTATTTTCTTTAGTTAAAACCCTTTTTCGAGTTACAGTATGTTTTGTTTACCCCTATTAATACCTTTCCTCCTTCCCATGTCCCTTCTTCCCTCCCATTCTGATAAGGAGGTAACTAGCAAGGCTGCATCCCATCAAAAAAGACGCTGAGTTGCTACCGATACTCTCAGGCGCCTTGCCAGTCCCCCCCTTGTACCATCACCCTTAAAAAATCACTCCTCACCCCCTTTTTTTCTACCCTCTTCTTCCCCAAATAGCCCCTCTACCATGCTCTCTAAAAATTTGCTTTTCCCAAAATCCCTGTGTCTTTCTGGCTGTGTGTAAGCTCTGCCCCTCTCCCTGCACGTCAAAGCTGGGGGGGGCACTGCAGACAGCACAGCCCCGTCGCGCAGCAGAGCAACAAGATATACCTGACCTCAGCCAAGCAGCTTCAACTCCAGCCCTACTGAAGAAATTTCTACCAGCTCCAAAAGACTCTGAACTAGAAAAATTTTTTTTTCCTTTTGTATAAGAGAAAAAGTGGATTTGTTGTAACGTGTGTCCTTCCTGTCCCTGACCCCGCCCCCCTGACCCCTTCTGACTGGATGTGAGTCAGGACCGCCCCCCATCCCTAGAGATAAAATCCCCAGCAAGATCCGGAACAGCCTCTTTGGTTCTGGGCTCATATGGAACCTGTGCCCTCCCTCGCCTTCCCTTCGCCCTCCCCAGTCTCCCCACTCCTCCCCTGTTTTCCTCAATAAAAACACCATGCAGACCAGGAACCAAACAGCTGCCTTTCTAAACCTGCAACCCTTCTACAAGAACCGTGTCTGACCAGCCCCACAGCTCGTGGCCATGGAATGACCATCCTGCGTGTTCCGGTTCTAGGGCAGCCCTCCCCCGCAGCAGGGGGGGGCTGCCCTCAGGTTTTGCACTGCTGCAATGTTGCATCATGTTGTGCAAATCATTCTATTCTTGTTCTACTCTGTTTTTTAAGCAAATATTGTCTACCATGAATTTATCAAGGCTTTCAACTCTTTCAAGTCAGGAAGTGTGGACAGGATGAGTGGACAGTGATGTGGATTGAGAAATGGCTGAACAGCAGATCCCAGAGGTTCTGCTCTGGGATTACATAAATACCCATTGGGATTATGTAAATCACGTCAAGAATCAGAAAGATCTTGTGCCAATAAAGTTCAATTCTGTAAAGTATTCCTCTAAAATTTCCAAATGAAATATTCATTAGAATTCAACATTTTAGCAGAATTAGAACAGTGATGTTGCCTAGCTGCAACTGAACATTAATTGCTGATCAGTGTGATAGATGTTTTTTGTTATGTACATAATTACATTTATATGATATGCTGCAGCACTGTAGCACTGCACACTTCTGTAATGAAGAGTCTGACTTTCTGGGGTAATAATAGAAAATAATTTATAGCTTAATAATATGAAAAAGCAATGCATTGATCACTTTAAAATCACAGCAGAATTCTCCCCTGTGACTAATTGTGCATTCTGGTGTTCTTCCAGTCTTACATCCCTCTGCAGAGCTGCCATGAATCTTTAATTCCCTGCAAATGCAGTGATGCCAGGATCACTTTTCATCATCATTCCCACTCAGCTGAATTCCAATGATCTCCACAAAGCAGAATATCAAAATACATTTCTGAGATTGATTGCCTCACAAATGATGAGCTGTAGTAAACCAACAGTAAGTTTCATTGCCCCACACACTCTTCTGGAAGGGTTTTCAAACAATGCTTCCTCTGATTGTTCCCCATGTTGGGAGTATAACAAGGTGGGAAAATAAAAGCACTTGCAATACCAAAACAGACCCTTTGGAAAAGCTTTTTCCATAAAGCTGATAAGTTTTAAGAAGTTTGTTCATTGTAGAAGTACTTCACTAAAATTGTAGAGAGAAAAGTTTCTATACATGACAAGATTTTTTTTTTCTCTTTGATCAGCATTATATTTTGCTGCTCAGAACCTCTCCTTTATTACTTAGTTATGCAGTTTTCTCTTCCCTATTTATTTAAATTTTAACACTGTAGAATATTTCTATTTTATCTAAATGAATCATGTCCATAAAATGTCTTTTTTATTTTCAGATAAACTTCATTGTTCTTTTCTTCATTGTCACATTGTTTGTTCTTTCATTATGATGGAGACAATGCAAGAGCAATGCAATTTTAGTTTCTGTTTGCTATATCTTGAAACAAAAAATTTTTAAATATCAGTTTCAAAATGTTTTCATTTTCATAATGTCTCCATTTTCATAATGTCTCATTGTTTTCTTAAGTATTTTATATTGGAAATGAAGTATTTAAGTTTTAAAATCTAGATTTTTACAACTATTTAAAATATTTGATAATGCATTTTTACAACATCTGTATTTATTATGAATATTTATTCTAGTGCTAGAAAAAAAGCCACATTAAATGATGGAAAATATATATTACTTATGTTGCATATTTTATTTTATAGGAGAAAATATGCTTCTCCTGATGTCAAGGCAAGTAGAGTATTCCTTCCATTCTGTTTCACCACAGCTGACCAGCATGGGATATTGGAGCAATTCCCCCATTTCCTCCTCTCTGTGCTGCAAATCAGACCATGTATACATCAAAGTGTGCACTAAATATAAGCAACAGAGTAAAATTTGTAGGAAGGATTTGCAGTATATCAAATATTTCTATTACAGTGTAGCTTGCTTTCATTAATAGATAAAAAATCCCTTTTTTTTTTCCTTTTTGACACCTTTAGTTCCTCTGCTCCTTGATTGCCTACAGAAATGACCAGCTAATGATATTCCCTGCATCAAGAACACACAAAATTAGCACGCTGCTATCTGCTGAACTATTCCATACAAAAGCTCAGAACCAGAAGCAAATCCCAGCAGCTCTTCAACTTCATCATTTCCCGAGACAGTTTTATTAGAGCTACAGCTAATAAACAAATTTTTCAATATGGGGCAGCGGACCCTGCAAGCATGGCCTGACCAGATGGGTACAAGGATGCAGACAAATAAATAATTAAAGATAAATGAGTGACAGATCTCACGCTCAGAGCATTAACATGACACGAATCCAAAAAGCCTGGAATGGATGAGGACCATTACCACTGCACACATGTGCACAAACACATGCAATTCCTCAACCAGGCCTGGCTCTGTTTCCATGTACCAGCCCTGGGTCAGGAAGGGTGAATGCTCCCAATCAATATCCAGTTGTTAGAGTAACAGCCATGTCGGTTCTGGATGGCTGGGCGGGTGAAAACATGTTTGTTCTACTTAATGTGACACAGTCCCGTCAAATTAACAACCACGGCAGCAGCAGCCGCCCTGCTTAATGGGCTGCAGTCAGTTCCACAGAGAATTATTATCAACACTGAGCCAATAGATCTGAAACCTCATTACAGGAGGTTTATTTGCTGATAATAACTAAAGGCACACTTTGTGTACGTTGGCGTTGTCTGATTTTAAAGATACAGCATGGCACAGGACTTAGTAAACAGACTGCCTTTGAATTGACATAACCCCAAGATAACATCTGTGTGTTATGTGGGAAGTGGAGTTATTTAGACAAACCCCCCTGATGGGCTGAACTACAACAGACACTAACCTTGGAAATGCAAAGAATTCCCTTGGAAATGCAAAGAATTCCCTTTTTCTGCTGTGAGTCAGTGGTAACGCTACAGGATATGCAGGAAAGCTGAACCTCAATATGCAGGCTGTAACCAAGGTCTGAAAGACAAATTTCAGCTCCCCTGTGTATTGCTGGAATAACCAAGAGTGGTTAAAATTCAGCATCATCTGCACCAGCTCTTTGCAGAGCTCCTTGCCATGCTGTGGGCACATCCTGGGAGCTGACTGACAGATCCTCTTCCCTTTCCCACTGCTAGGACAATGATGTCTACAGGTAAAAACAGGAAAGTCAACCACAACCATCCAGAAAAGCGCCTTTTAATCCGAAATGGCTGAGATTTGTCTTACTTGAGAGCACTTGAGAGATGTGAGGACACACATATTTGGATATTCTGCCACACAGAAGAGAGAGTGAGAAGAAGAAAGACAGAGGTGCAGGGCTGGGTTTACTTTTCCTTTGGACATGGAAATGATGTTTATGGGGGAATATTTTCCTTTCCCAGCCTATCTTTCCAGAGCTCTCAGCATTTTATTTTCCTCACCTATTTGCTGCCACAGCCAAATGGTTCCTTTGCCTTCACATAAAGCCAGCCCTGAGCATTCCCATGAGCAAAGGATAATTTCACATAGTTCGTAGCCTTGACCATTCCTGGTTGATTTCCACTGGGAAATCAAAAATTGGCAGGTTGCAAGATTAATTCCCTGCCACATTTCAAAAAACACACTGTAAACTACAGAAAGGCTTAGAAATTCAGATGGGAAATTTTAATATTAGTGTGCTTCCACCTGAAATTGCTCTCTGTGGTTCTCATTTTTGCTTCTAAAGATTGCAGATTAAATTAGTAATCCAACACTAAAAAACCAATAAAAATGAAACAGAATAATTAGTTTATGAGAAGATCTAATAAAGGAAATTATTAGGCCAAAATATTAAATTCTCCTGTAAGTAAGTTAAAGGAAGTGTTTTATCAAAATTATTTAATAGAAAACCATCCAAATGATTCCATAGAAAATGTTATTTTCACTTATATTTATTGCTATTATTCTACCTAAAAGGTCTGATTACGTCCAGCAGCTCAGAATTTTAAGTGAAAAAAATCCCAATCCTTAGATGCTTGAAAACAGAAATGTTTTGGCTGCAGCTGAACCTTCTTCCATTAGGAGATGCTGCCACTTAAGGATGATAGGATTTGAAATGCAAGTGCTTGTTTGGTGAGTAGAGAGGAGGATGAAAGACACAGATCACATGCACTAAAAGTCTCTGTATTTAACTAGAAGAGAAGAGATGTGACCAAAGGGCCTGGAAGACATTTATGGTTATTCTAATTTCTTTATATATTGGAACAAAACTGCCAAAATATTGCAGTTCTGCAGTGTATGCTAAAGCAGATATACCTTTGAAATCTCAAGGAGTTTAGTGAAAGTCTAAGGTGAGGGAAGGTTTGACCCACCAGAGTCTCACTAATATAATTTGGGTTTCCACCATGTAATTTGTATAGAATACACTTTTCTATAATAGAACAAAATAATCAGTTTAATCAATCAATCAATCAGTCAAAGCTTTGGCAGCATCTGGAATTTACAATAGTCAATGAAGAAAAGCAAATAAAGCTTTATTTAAGATGTAATTATTCTAACATTTGGCAGAACTCTCCAAGGATTTTTTCCTTAAAATTTTGCCGTGAAAGATTTCTATACCTCCTAAATCCCCATTTAATTATCTCTCTGCTTGCCAGACCTTGGAGAGCATGCTTGCATCTGTTTTCTTAATTCATATTTGCCTTTGAGTTTTCCAGCAACACCCTCCCACGCTCTGTCTGCTGAGGAGCTATCAATGCTGCCCATTGCATTGAAAGGGAAGTCAGATAGGAGAGAAAAAGGGAAAAGAAAGGAAAAAATCCCCTTAGTTCCTCTGATTTGGGAGTTGGCTGAATGAACATATGGAGGTGGGCACAGTTCATATCTGCTTTAGATGCCTTCGTTGTTGAACTGCAATCCACATCCAACAATTTGCTGCTTTGTATGTCTCATGCTAAATTTCCAATTCGTTAGGAATTGAAGGAAATGTAAGATTTGGGGAGGGGAACATTGAAAAATGATTTTGGGTGAGATCCTGGCCTGACAAATTTGGTCATATTTTGTTCCTGATTTAGGCAGAAAGAGAATTTCACCTGTTCTGGTCAGCCTCAGCTGCATCCCTTGCCACCCATCATAGCTACAACAGCCTGTGATCAGAAACCACCAAAATAAATTGAGTTTCAAATAGTTCAGCCAATAGGTAAAAAACTAACTCGTTGGGATTTCATGAGAAAGCCAAATGATGAAGTGCAAAGCGTTCCACAATGGGAGGGTGTCTGTTCTGGAGGCAAGGAGAAGAAAAACTTGCAATTCTGTGACATGTGTCAGTCAAAAACCAGGACTTTTTGAAGAGGTGACAGATACTTGGATACCTCTGCCTAGAAATAAAATCCTGTAAATCTATCAGCACCAACAAATCAGCTGGAAAAACACAGAATCATATCATCTTCTTCCTGAAAAGAATAAAGTGTAAGACGAGTGTTTGTAGGATAAGAGAGTAAGAAGTGTAAAATTAATTTGCATGAAGTTTTACATGTGAATGCATGAAGGTGCAATAATTTGCATGCAGTTTTGTATATTTTCCTTTTTAGCTTAGTAAAATATTTTCTTATGAATTGTCTAGAATGACAAATTCAAAGACTGACTGCATTACAAAATGTTGCCAGCAGGTCAGAGGAGGTGATTGTTGCCTGCTGCTCAGCACTGGTGGGACACAACTGCAGTGCTGGCTCCAGTTCTGGGCTCCCCAGGGAAGAGGTGGAGCCAGATACTTCTTGCGGTGCCCAGGGATGGGAGGAGAGGCAATGGGAAGGAATAAAAGCACAGGAAATGCAATTTACGCTGAAGTAAAAACCTGATTACTGTGAGAGTGGCAAACAGTGTAACAGGTTGCTCAAGGAGATGGTGGAGCCTTTCAACAGTGGAGATATTAAAATCCAACTGGACAAGTTGCTGCTGGAGAAAGAGCTGGGCTAGGTGATTTCCATCAGTCTTTTCCATTCTGTGCCTTTGTGCTTTTGCAGGCTGAGTTCACAACCACCTTTCTGTATGATTGCTATTACAGGGAGGAGTCCCAGGGTTCCTAATGCCACAGACACACTGTGCTCAGACCATGTCCTGAATTTAGGTGACTTTGGGTTCAGAATCTCTCCTCACATGTGAGAAGCTGTCTGCTCCTTAACTAGATGGAGAGGATATTAAAGGAGCACAAAAGGAAGTTGGGTTCAGTACAACGGGCAGGAGTTATTTCTAGAGGAATATCACTGTCCCATTTTCGAAAGTAAGCACCACCCTAGGAGGCACATTAAGCAAATTTAATTTAATTTTAATACAGAAAAGATCTGCCACTGATTTTTATTTACAATGTATTAGATATTAATTGTTTAGATATTTGCTCTTTCATATATCTTTCCAAAGGCTGGTTTCCCTCTTGTCTGCTTCATATCCAAACAGGATTCCAAACCTCACAGCTGTTTAGTGCAGAGAGCTCAGGTGTGCATTGGTCTCAGCAGCCACACAGGACAATTTTCTGGCCCATAATATGTGAATTCACTGAATGCTGGCAGCAGACTGAGTGGCAATGGAGGCTGTGCATATGTACAAGAGGTACTCAGAACAGACAGCTGCCCTCCTTGCACAGATGTACAGCAGTGAAACCTACCTTGGGGCATCCCTGCTGAAGGAAGGAGCTCTTAAGAACCCCATCTAGGGCTCTGGATGGAAAGAGTTGTCTGAAAAATAAACCAACCACTTCTTGTCTTTGTTAACATCCCAACTTATCCCTAGGAGAGGTGAAAAAGCAGGGCTGTAACTAAGCAACAATATATAATCTTTAGGATTCCTGCTCTCTTCAAAGCAAAACAGCCTCAACCCACCTCTCCATCCTTTCTTCATCAGCTGCACAGAGCACAGCCTGGACACAAACAAACAAAAGCCTTTCTGTTTCATTGTTCCTCCAAAATAAATAAACAGGATTTATCAATAAAATTGTTCCTCCAAAATAAATAAACAGGATTTATGAATAGATTAAGCTCTTTAAATATATTTGGGAATCCTCCTTTCATCTGAATATGCAGCAAGGCTGACAAGCAAACTGCTAGAAAACACAGATTGCTCAGACTGAAAGCACATCAGACAATCCCAGACAAAACTTCTGTTGCAGACTCATGTTTGATTCCCCTGCACAGTAAACCTAGACCTGTGCAATTAATTGACTTGATGGTTTCTGGTAAATAAGTCTTAATAAACAAAAATGAAAATATTAGCTTCTCAAATGATAAAAAGGTCCTCACACACTTAATCTTTGATTTTTAAAGTCAATTAACTAATTGAAACTAGAAAACACAATAGCAAATCTTTGGAAAAGTCAGGTCCTATTCCTCTCTCACTTTTTCTTCCCCTCTTTGGCTGAAAAGTTACACAGAATGTCCATTTGTAATTAAAAGAGACTAAATTTGCCCTAATGCAGTCATAGTTTTGCCCATCCATGTAGGAGTAGTCGTCCTGGTTATGGAGCATTGTCTGTCATGTCTCGGCTTACCAAACAAAAATATGATTTATTTCCCAGTCAGCTCTCTGTCCTGTCATTAGCTCTTCAGGTAAGGCACATTTTTCCCCCTTCCCTTCACTCCCTTCAGATGGAGAACTTTAGTAACACAACCTGTGTTAATCCTTCAGAAAAAGATGGTCAGCAAGAAAATATGGACACTTGTTGGCAGCAGTGTGTAAGTGCATTTCACCCTTTTCAAGGATGCATGTAGACAAAGGAATAGCTAAATATTCAAGTAGTTGGGGGGTTTAATATTTATTTTCCCATATGTAAAAAGCTTCTACTTACTTTCCAAATAATTTTTACTTTCAGTGGGAGAAGAGAAGGGAGGAAAGCTTCACTTAATATTGATTTTCCTAATAACTATCTTTGTTTATAACATGCTGGCTCTCAAATGGGTGCACTACAACAATGGCTTCCAAAGAAGCACATTCCCACAACTAAATAAATTAATGCAGCTAAAAAAAAAGAGTAACCATTAAGCAGCTCCCATCTTTTCCACTTCAGCTGCTGAAACATTTAAGTTACTTTGACATCCATGCTATATAATAAAGTGAGAAACGATGTAATTGTTAATTGATGATCAATGCAGCCTGTGCTGTATCTGACTCCACTTGCCATAATAACATTATCAATTACTGAGTGCCATTTTCCTTCTCTCACCATTTCCCTGTAAGTGGCACTGCACATCACAACACACTCAGTAGGCATTTATAGCAGAAACATAAAAACCCAAACTACCCACCCAAAATGAATGTGTCAATCTCAGGGTTTCAGTACAGCCAAATAAATGTTGTTAGGAGAAACTCCACCATGAAAGGCGTTTCTTTCTTAAATTCTCTCCCAAAGGACAGACACAACTTTTAACTGGAGGTGAGTGGAATCAAGGTGATGAATGACAGGCCAACAACTCAATTTAACTGGAGATGTACAGCTGGTATTGCCAGCTATGCAGCTTTTCCAAAGTCACATCCAACCCACACGTTGTCTCAGATAATCACTCACAAGCTGTCTCAGGTGAAATAAGTCACAGCTTTCAGAGATGAGATAAAATTACAACATCCACTTCTCTGAGGTTTTGAGATGCAGATTCCAAGGGACATAACCTGCTTGTATTGTGCTGCAATCAATTTAAATTGTATGAAAGCTGCGTGGAAAGCATATGGCAGGTCTCTGTGACTGGCTGTATTACACCCTGGTATAGCCTCCTTTTCTCTTGCAGTTGCCTTTTGTAACATTTTGCAATCAGGAAATGATTCATGGTGAGTAACTAGGCAAATTTAGGCAATAGATACAGCACCTACACAAGGGCACACTGATCTGTCTTTTGGGAACAAACAGGAGAGCTGGAGCATAAATTTATCTTTTTTTGTTTACAGACGTGCAAGTGTGCTCATTATTTGAAGGTACAGACTGTTGGAGGCACTTTTGTTGTGATGATCTGAAAGCACCACCTTGAAAAAGAAAAAATTTCTGAGGCTGTCAGGGGTAACTACTTCTGTTCATCAAAAGAAATCATTCCTATTCTGAAGGTAGATTGCATAACGTGAGAATCCAGACAGGACTTGAACTACCTTTGTAGCTTTACCTGGATATCTGCTGGTGTCAAATAGATGCTTAAGGACTTTGTAAACTGACTTGTGCTCGATTTGAAGGTAAAATCACTGTGGTTCCCCCTGCCTTTCCTGCCTGAGACAGTCTGTGGGAGCTAACATTGACTCATTCTCCAGGAATTTAAAGTTCTTCTGCATGAGTAGTGCATCGGAAAAGGTCACTAGTGCAATTAATATCCGTTTATATAATTATTCTTACAAAGAGCTCCAAAAAATAATTTGAAAGCACTATAATGAGAGATCTTTGGTCCAAAACATTATATTTTAGAGTGTATAGACACTGAATCTCTGTCAGGTAACTGCAGCAGAGGCTTTCAAAGTGCATGTGTCAGCTTTGCATTTCAACTGGGGAGTTGACCAACCAGAACCACATTCATCTACATCATCTCTCCTACAAGCAAGAATGATGTACAGCTAGTGCAGCCTAAATAAACTCACAGGTTATTAGCCTGTGAATTATTCTATAATTCTAGGATTCATTTTAAAAGCATGGTGATAATCAATATTGTATACTTCTAAGGTTCTCCTTTTAATGAATTTAAATTACATTTAGTGTCTTTTCTAAACTGGTTGAGGGGATAGTTTAAAATGTGACTCACTGTCAATGCTTAATTATTCATCTTAGCCAATGTAAGTTCTCAAATGGATTTCTTTTTTCTTTCCATAGTAAGGAAGATTTCTTGCCTGCATCTGTCAGGTGCAACCAAAAAAGTTCTATCATTCTAACTTTCAGGATAATGAAACTAGACAATCATTAATTAAATGATATATTTTTGGGGATTGAAAACCCTGGAGTTTCTTCTGGGTAACAGCAGGCTAAATAGAGCCATATCTCAACTGGGAGCTTTGTTCACTTTATTAAATAGTAATTACTTACATACATAACAGTTGATTTAATATTATATGTGAATATTGTCAGTGAAAGAATGTCTTAGGTTTGATTTTGTATTTTCTGCACTCTGTAAGTAGATATCACTGTTCTTTTCTACAAAATTTTAGTACAGGGGTGCTATGTTGGGAAGAAAATGTATTTTTTATCCCCTTGAATTAAAATTCAATATTTCTTGACCAATATAATACAACAGGATTAAAACCAACAAGCAAAGAAACAAAAATAGGTGAAAAAAAGATCAAAAGAAATGGGATATGAAACCAGGAAAGCCCTGAAACAAATTACATGGCTTAAGCTGATTACAAACCTTACACAGCAGTTATATTTTCACATCAATCAAGCAGACATGGAAAATTAAAATCATTCATGATATAGCCACATGTATTTTGACCTATGTGAAATAACTGCTATGCTGCTCAAAAATTTAACAAAATCCACAAAACAATGAAATCCTGATTCATAACTCCTCAGTCTGAATGTCACTAGGTGAGATCCTCACAGATTCATTGTTCATAATTGTTGGGAACTGATGGGCTGGGTAACCAAGAGCCAGTTTGTGATTCATGAAATGTAAACGTATTTTTAGTATTCTCATTTTCATCTACTCCCTCACTCACTCCTCCAAAAATGGGATAGATGCTCGTTATTTGGTATTGCCTGTTATTTCTGCATTTTTGAAGAAGATGATCATCTGACAGGGGAAAAAATTCTCAAATTAGCACTTCTATAGCACCAATAACAGGTGGTCAAATAGCAGATTCATACATGCTGTAAACCAAATTTATTCTATGTCTATAATAATGCACACAATGAGAATAATTTCCAAACAGTAATTGAAACAACTCCTGTAGGTAGTACCTACATCTGGGTACTACTATCAGGAGAGAGTTCACAGGAATTGACATCAATTCAGAAAAGATATATTTAAAAAGTTACAGGCTAAGATGATGATTAATGATTCAAACAGATGTACTTGAAACTAACATTCAGAATAAAAAAAAAAAAGGCCAAGTGCTGCAATGATTGCCTTAAATGCTCATTTCTAAGGGCAAAACATGCTGCTAGTGATGGTCAGTTGAAGATATTTAAGGAGCAATATAAAACCAAAAATATTCAGTGAAAATCCACTGAGGAACTTTTCAAGGAATGCAGAGGAACACTGCTGACCTGCTGTGATGATATATTATTAATTACTCAAGCTTAGCACCTAGATCACCCTGAAAAAATCAGCCAAAAGTGGAGAAATGCAGCAATGTTCTGTTCATATTTCTTTC
This sequence comes from Lichenostomus cassidix, assembly GCF_008360975.1. Lineage (NCBI taxonomy): Eukaryota > Metazoa > Chordata > Aves > Passeriformes > Meliphagidae > Lichenostomus > Lichenostomus cassidix. The sequence goes on from NC_139486.1 coordinate 57,761,451, forward strand.
CCAAATTGCATCAAGTTTCTCAATTAATAAAATAATAAACCACCAAACTAAAACATGTTTCTCTAAATTACAAGGAAATAATAGAAAGTTCCTTGATAAAGACTGGAAAAGGTGTTTTTAGTTCTTCATTCAGACACATTCCAACAGAACTCCCAAGCAAACAACTTCCCACCAGCTCCCAAGCAGAGACCTGGTGTGCTCATGGCATTCTGGATTTTGGGTTATCTGCCAAGAGTATGAATAACCTCCAAGGCCAGCACCACTGAAACATTTCTTGGAAAGAGCTCCTGTGGTTTGCTGCAGTGAGCCAAGTTCAGACTGGGCTGTGTTTGTGAGCACATGTGCTGGAGTAATCTTCCAGGGTAATGCACTGGCAGCATTGGGAGACGTTTTATTTTTACAATTGCTAGTGCAGTAGAAGCACATCCATCTGCACTTCAATACACTTGATGGTTATTCACATCAGGGGTAAGTTTTCAAAGAGCTGCTAAGGTTTTTGGCCAGGTAGGGCACTGCTTTTGCTGAGAACTGTATGTGTTAGGCTGAGCAATGTGCTTTGAGAAACAAATATGTGCTTTCTTCCTCTGAACACTCAGGGATGGAGGATTTTTTTTTCTTCCCCCTAGATTGCCAAGGCAGTTAGTTTGACTGGCAGATTGAAAGATGTGCTGGGAGAACTTGGATTCTCTGGCAGGGCTGAGGAAATCTCAGTGCCACCTGAGGATGTCTGCAGCCAGGGAAATGCCACTGCAGGGAGGTGCAGAGGTGTTTGGCATCACTGAAGCACAGCAAAAGCAGAAGGGTCCAGTTGTAATGGCAGAAGATATGTTTTAGACTAACATGATATCCTTTCCCCTTCCCCCTTTCCAAGTATCCTTTCCCTTTCCCCCTTTCTTTCCCTTTAAAAAAAAAAAAGAAAAAAAAGTCCAATTTTTGTTTCAGAGCATTTTCATTTATAATTTGTATGCCTGACAAGAGGTCTAAGCTGATATTCAAATGCCCTTTTCCATGCTGTCCTTTTCCAAATGTCCTTTCCACCACCAACAAAACAAAAGTATATATTTCTTGTAGGCCCTTTGGTTCTCCCATTGGCTCCAGCCCTGCAGAATCCCTGTCCTCTCCAATATCCCCTCATCCCACCAAGGCAGAGCTGGCCAGAGAGGCAGGAGGAGCAGAGCAGGACCTTGTCCTCTTCAAACCACAGATGGCAAAACAGCAGCCACCAAAGCATCATGAATGGTATTATTTCATTCTGTAATTAAATCCAATGGCATTTTGCAATTGGGAATTAAAAGTGGCCTTCTTAAGATGTGGAAGTATACTTTAGACATCAAATTGCTGGGTAGAAGATGATTGAAATACACCTTTATACTTTTTGAGAACAAAAGTACTCATTACTTAAAACATTAAGACAACAGTTGTGTTTGCAGAAAAAGGGAGGTGCTCACTCTGCATTGCCCAAGGTGCTAATTCAATGTGTTAATTACTGTTAACATGGATAATGATGCTGCTCTAGGCCATTTTCATCCAGCATTTGGAGGAAAAACTCAGTTTTAATCAGAACCAATTAAGGCATTATGTAAAACTCCTCTACAGCCACTGCATGCTTCACTCAGTACACATGATGGTGTTGGTTTTAAAAATAGATGAGGAGATGTGTAAGAATCTACTAGGCTTAGGGAATTGTTTTTATTACCAAAACCTAATGGAGCAGCAGATGGTGAACTGGCTCTAAAGAAGCTGCAGAATATTTAGTACCCTTTTTTCCAACTTTGCCTTTCAATATGAATCAAGACTTTATCCTAGAAGAAGAGGGTGGAACAAAAGCTATTTTCTCAGTAAGTCTTTGGATTAACAGAAAGATGGAAGAAATAAATGATATTATCCTTGATCTCAGAAAATATGCCAACCTAAGGAGACCCTGAACACTCTTTAGGAAGGCAGAATAAACCGTTTTTTCTTTTCCAAAAAGAAAGGGAAAAACACATACTACTGGGGCAGTCACGTGCAAAGGCCACTGGCTCAGTACTGAGAAACAAAAGTAGTTGAATTCAGCAATCCATTAACCATTCCAAAGGTCTTTTCTCTGTAGTGATTCCTGGTTTAAATACATCTAATTTAGCCCAAAGCAAGGCAGACAGGCAGATGAGGCAATTCAAGCTTTTTGAAGTCTGCATTTGCAATACAATCACACAATGCTAACATTTTGCCTATTTTTGCTCATCTTGTAAAACCATCATCAATAAAACTGTTCAGCCACATGATACAAAGTCACCACACATATCCCTCAGAAAGATTAAGCAATTTGGTTTTAAATTAACACTTAATGACTGAACTAAAAATAATGTAAGATGAGCACTGTAAGCTTATCATGATGCTGAGGTAATGAATTTTGACAAACCTCCTACAATCATCCATTTCAGACTCCAAAACAAAAGGTATCACTTTCCTGTAGCTTCAGAACACAAATTTCCTAATGCTGTAAAGCAGGTTTGCAGCTGGAAAGCCACATGATAGGGCTGAAAATATCAATAGCTGGCAATTCCATGCAGCTGGACTACTGGAAAAGAATAAATAGACATAATCACGTTACAAAACAAAACATTGCTGTAAAGAAATATCGCAGATTCAAAGGCCATAAAGCTGTTCTTCAGGAGAAAAGACACCAGGTTTCTGAAGCAGCAGAAGTTTGCTGGTGCTGGATGTGATCTATGTAGTCTTGAGAAGGCAGCAGCAGCACAAAAATAACTACCACGATCTGGAGAAAATCTCCAGATTTTTTTTTTTCTCCCTCCTCTCACACCAGCATTTCTTTTCTGGGTTCTTGACAGCAGAAAACTGTCAGCTGCTGCAAGCAGTGCCCAGGCTTGGTACATCTCTGTCCTTTCAATTTGCCACACAGAGTAATACAACTTCCACCATGTCCCACGTGTGTCTGAGCAACTTAAACTGCTACCTTCTCACCAAACTGACTTCAGCAGGTTAAATCCATCAGGAACCTTCTGTATGGTTTTTAGTCTCTGGATGTGGAATGATGGTAAAACTGTTTCAGCTGAAATTTTGAAGAAGGCTGGAAAAGGGACTGATAGAGTTGAATGCCTTCAAGGAATTTTGAAAATAGTTAAAACATTACATTATTCTGAGATAGATATCAGAATGTGGTGACATAGGAGATCCACAGCTGTGGTCTCCACTAGGTATTGTTTCATGGCAAGCCTTTTTGTGTCCCTGAACTGTTGTTGTCTTTCATACTTACCCTATGTAACCCTTTGGGATTTACCTGGAGTGCTGTCTCCAACATTTTCACACATCATTTCACTATTTTTTAATTCCAAATATGTCTGTGCCTCATTCTTCTCCTTCCTCTCTTATGCCAGAGGGTGCTGAGCTCTGCTCTGGGCATGCAGAGAGAAACAAAGTCTATGTGCCCCAGGAATAGATTATTGCTGAGACTGAGAGGTGAAGACACCTTTCCTTTGCTGCAAAGGTATTGTTGGTTCCTGCAGAACAAAGAAGGGCTTTGCTAAGGCAGCTGGGGTTGGAGTGTGCTGGCCAGGATGTTGAATATTGGGATTGTCTGCCAAGATACAGAATTACCAGAATTGTCTGAGTGTGGGACGAATAGGAAAACATTTTCTTTTGTTTTTTTGGGAAAGATTCTTTTTGTGTCTACAAGGATATATGGTGTACAAATCAAACCATCTCTTTGCTAAGGTGATGCATTTTTTCCTCATGCTATTTCACAATAGCTGGAGCAGTTTGATTTAAACTTCCAGATACATTCTGCACCCAAACAGTGACTCAAGCAGCCTATAGTTATGATTTACCTGCAATAACAAAGGAACTGGGTGTAAATAAATAAAATGGAGACTGTACACACAGCTTCAGTCTGAATGCTCCTGTCATATTTCATCCCCTCATTTCCATGCAATGCTAAGCAAAGCATGGAAATGTTTACCTTTGTCTGATCTTTAATTCCCTAAATTTATGTGGAATCATGCACAGATGCTCTGGAAACCAGCGTGGAAAAGGCTGGCATTTTAATTGATCCCAGAGCCTCTTTGCTCACAGCCCCTGCTGCTGCAAAGTCTGCTTCTTGCTCCAAAGGGTTGCCTAGCCACGGCAAGCAGCCAGGCAAGGTGCAGAAATCCAGGGGAGGAAGTAACCAATCAATTTTTTAATTTCCCTATGTAAACAGCAGCGAATCAGGATGGGTTTTGAAACCTCGTTAGTGGAAAGTGAGATGCATTGTGCACATTTTAACATGTATATTAACTGTATGCAGTGGCTTGCAGACAGAAATTCTAAGCCATTGGGTTTGTTTCACAAAGCTTTTTTTTCAAAAGACAACCTGAATATGTCATTTAATACTCTAAATGCTTTGTAGAGGGTTGGCAAGGAAATAATTTTTTACTCCTTTGTCGCTACTATCCTATTAAATTTAATGTTTTCTTGTGATTAGTTTATTGTGTTGTAAGTAATACACTTTTTTTAAATGCTTGAAAGGCTAAATATTGACAGAGTCAGGAGGATGATATGTACAACAAGGCCCTGATTTTAGGAAGATTTATTAGAAAGGCAAGACTGATATGTTTGTCCTTAAAGATTTTCAATTAGTGTTGCCACTGCATGTAAGTAAATTTATCATTGTCATATTTGCAGGGCAGTGAGTTGTGTGATCCTTCTGCACCTTCTGTGTAACAGGTGGCTTTAGGATTGTTTCCAGGTTTTTAACAGAGGTTGCCTTGCAGGTTTGCCCATCTCTGATATCATCAATAAGTGATTTTTCAAGATACTCCACGCTTCCTGCTATGTCACCTTAGCAACCTGCATGGAGAACGGATCAATGGTGATTTGAAAACACTTCTCACTGCTAATTTCAATAAAAACATACATTCTGCAGTGCCACTAGTCATATGCCACTTTTGCCTTTGAGATCCCTCCTGCCTTGAGTCCAGGAAATGAAGAGTCTTTCATATGCTACACAAAATATCTGGTTTTATCATAAGATAATACAAGAATTTGGTTCAAATACACGGAATTTGAAACTCTGCTGTGTGTCACAAACTATTTACTCCATAAAAATGAATTTAAAAGAAATATTACATATACATATACAGTAACTTTGCAGGAAAAAGGCTTTTGAACTTTTGATGGGAAAATATAAATTAGCTTCATTGGTTCCCAAGAAAAGCCCTATTGGCACAGTGAAAGGATTAAACGTGGCCATTAAAGATTCCAAAGATCAATTAATTTTTTCAATAGTCTTGAAAAGAGAGAAATCTTAGACATCCTCAGGTACACATGAGCTCTGCCACTGAGTTAAAGTCAATGGTTCATTCAGTAAACTTCTCATGGAAGGAAAAAAGAAATAATATTAAGCCTCAGCTGTAGGCAGCAAAATCCTTTTGTTTACATTATTATTTAGCTCTGCTTCACCCCACACAGATGCTAATTCGATTAGGAGGGTAGGTGAAACCTTTATTTATCAGGTATTATATCAACACAGTTCTTCTATAAACACATTTTCCTGTCCTGCTCTCTCAGTCACTGCTTGGAGAGAATAGGGAACAAGCAGGAAAGGAGGCTAAAGGATGCTCCATTCTCAACAGGCTGGGGTGTCCTTGGCTGCTTTGTTCCACCCTCCATTCAGACTGACAACCTGGAGATGGAATGGGGTTATTTCTGCTTGTAGATGAAAATCCAACAGCGAAAAATAGACTTCCTTGCCTATTGTTCAGGAGACCTATGACTTCTGGAGTCTTCAATCACTATCACCTCCAACTAATTTTCAATTCATTAGTCAGATGAGAAGAGTGTCTCAAGGACACCGGAAAAAAAAATATTTGCTCTTTGTCAGAGAGATTTGCAGAACAATGGAGGATGTTTTTAAAAATAAAATGGAAACTTTCAGGTTAAAAATTCTTTTAAATAAAAGAAGTTTTCACACTATCTCTTTTTTTTTTTTTTTTTTTTTTTTCTTGAAAGTATTCCTTTAAAATGAAAGGAAGAGGAGATAAAAATATCTTTTACTCAGAGATCACACAGATGTCACAGTTCAGGCATTTATTTTATTATCTGCCAAATAGCACAAAAAACTCTGATATCCTCGATCAGTTCTAAAACTTGCAGTCCAAAAACTGGTAAGGATCTTAAGACAGACATTTAATTTCAAAAGATTGGGGTTTTTTTGCAAATTCATTGCATTAATCTGGGGTGCTGTAAAGAGGAGTAAAACCAAAAATAATTCTCTTAGAACCCAAAACTTCTGCAGCAGCTTGAGGACCTGCATTTTAGAGTTGCTCTCTTCCCTATTACAAGTCCAGCCATCAAATATTTCTTCTCTCTCCCACAACTTTTCACACCAGTTTCCCAAATGGATTTTCCACTTCTCCGCCTTTTTGTCTCTACTTAAACATTAATTTTCCTCCCATTTCATTGTGTGCAACCAGAGAGGTGAAATAATTGCAGATGTTCCCCTTTTTTTTCCTTGTGGTAAATAGGAGGACTATTTTCATGCTGACAACATCCTCACAAAAAGCTGGACTTTACTTGTTTTAGCAGACATTTGCTTTTTAAAACTCTCAGAGGGCCTGACCATATGTTCAGCTCACATTTATACAGTCTGATTGATTTAACCCATTACAGTCTCATAGCTGGCTTGAGAAAATGCAATTCACAAGTGATACCAGGCCTGTAAATGTAATTCTATAAAGCACAAATAAATTTGAAGTGTTAGGACTCTCAATCTAGGTTTTCTGTTTAAAATAGCTTTTATATTATAGAAATCACATAAAGTGGCAGGCCAGAAACAAAGAAATCCATTTAAATCACTTTGCAAGCACTGGAGGTCCTTTGTGGCTTTTGATATGGTGATGGTGGAAAATAGACTCACAAAGTCTTTTTATTGATCATTTGGTAAACACTGCTTTTGTCCCAATGATATATTTGGTTAATATTTGCAGATGTCCAAAACAGCAGCATTTTTTGTGCCACCAGCATGTCATTTCCACGCTCTGGAGCTGCTAGACTCCCCAGAGACAGCAAAGGAAGGTGTTGATTCCTCCCTAGCACTGCTCAAAGCATTTCTTCAGAGTTGAGGAGATAATGGTACTAAAGTTGTCCTTATTCTTATGGTTTTGAGACAAGGTAAGAACTTTGCCAACAAAGGATTCAGAAAGATCCAGTGATTCCTGAATCTCTGTTTCCTCTGTGTAAAACCTTTTGGGCTCAGTTTAGTCCATGGAGATATGGAAGTAGCTGGGCTGGGCAAGGAACTGAGTCAGCACCTAAGTAGACTAATTAAACAGGTTTAAAGGCAGGCTTAATTAAGGCAGTCTTAATTAAGACAGGCTTAGAACTATGCTGGATGAAGTCCTTCATACCAAGGCTGGTATTTCCCAAAATATGTAATCCTGGCCTTCGTTTCTTCCCATAGACTAAGTGGGAAGAGAGTAAGCCAACACCAAAAGTCCTCTTTCTGTTAGTTTATTATTCATGAGAATGTGAATTGGTCATGTGAAACTAAAGACAGAGATTACTCACTGCTGGTTTCAGTAACATCTGCAAACATCTCCACAGACACAGGGAAGAACCATCCTTCCCTGGGAGGTGCAAGAGAGGAGGAGCATCTCTGACAAGAAAGTTCCTCAGATGGTAAAGAGACTTGCCTTAAACAACCCCAGTCCTGACAAAAAGCACACTGAAGCCAGTTAAAAATCTTGCTTTTAGGATTAGGCTTATAAATAAATTATGGAGGGAGAGAAGGAAATAATTTATTTTTAGACGTCTTTTAAATGAAAATGCTGTTCCAATTACTTTCCTCAGCTGAAAGGGACAGTTGGAATATGCTGCTCTACCACATTTTGGACAATGGCTTTGCAGGCTACTTTGCAAGATATTTCTTCTGTAAGAAACAAATGAGAAAGTAGTAACAGAAAAAAAAAATTAACCTACTTAATGTCTCTCACAAGTGGAAAGCAGAAAATTTACTTCATAGGAATGTCTTCTTGCAGAACTTCATCTAAACCCCTTATTTTCAGGGCTAACGTTTCATTTTCTCACCTATGCCAGCAACTAGGTAACAAACCTTAGTTCACACTCAGGTTACATTTCTCTGTTTTTTGCACGTTTCTTATTCACTGACTTAATCCCCAAAGTAGTTCTGCCAGCGGGAAAGCATGCTATCTTTCCAACTTATTTCTTATTTCCTCAGTGACAGCAGATAGGCATGACAGGGATCTGACTCCAGCCACTCACCCACTGCAGTCAAAATGTTTTAATTCCAAGACTGTTTGGGGTGTATTTTTCCAGCCACAGGAGAAACTAGATGAGACATGTCATTTAAACAGCATTCCCACCACCTAATTTTGGAGAATCGATTCCTTCTGCTCCTATATGTGGCTTTATACACTCATTTTGGAAACAAACCAACTCAGAAGTTCTCATTTCCTCACTGCTAGTAGAAAGGGTGATGCAAGATGTGGTTCCAACCTATGACAGATGAATACAACTCCCAAAATTTTGGTAGCAGGGGTATTAATTACACCTGATTTTCCTTGAGGCCAGCACTGCCTGGAGCACTTTGCTCACAGCCACAGGCTGTGGGAAGACAAAGTGAGAGAAAATGATTCCCCACACACAACATTTCTCTGGGAATTTCTTGGGATGTGAAAATTATGGAATATGGATGGACCAAACCTCAGATTTGGCCAACACAGCTAATAGGAACAATGATTTTTTTCAGAATTCCTTCAGAATCCAGAAGTAATTTGGCCATTTTCATTATCTCTTGTTTCAATACGTCATTATATTCTAAGGGAAAACCTCTTTCCCTTGCTGCTCACTCTGCTCACTGTGATCATCCTTAAATCCCATAACAGAGAGCAGCATGACACTTCACAGTGACCTGGAGTTACAAACTGCTTCAGGGCAGTGGTTATCTCATTACTAAATTGTACCCAAACCCTACTGCATGGCCCAAGTGAAATGGGAGGGATTCAATCCTGCTCCATGTCTGGCTTTCTAAATGCAGGTCTTGGCCGAAATTCAGGTCTGCAGATCCATGCAGAAACAATTGCATGCAAATCTTGACAGCTGCAACTTTGAATATTGCTTAGAAAATCGAAATTTTAAGCCCTGATTTTATCGCCTCCCACTGACTTCAGCAAAGCAGGATCACAAAAAGAAATACAAATTATTTTTGATTAGTGAATCTCAATCCGATTCCCTACTCTCATTACCACTAATCTCCAGTTTACCATTTGTGGCTTTTAAATTAGATTATTTTTGCCAAGCCTGGCAGAAAATGCTATTGGAATCACCTCTCACTGTCACCCAAAAGGGTGACTCCCCTGCCTGGAGCAAAACCCTGGCAAATAAATTTGCTGATAAAACATTTCCATCAGATTAGACTACAAATGAGCATCATGATCTCTGAATCTACCCCTTAAAGTGAAAAATAAGGTAAAAACTACACAAAAGTCACTAATTTTTGAAAAATAAACATACAGGAATGTTTCATGCCACAGCACCAGAAAAGTTTTGTACACTTTCTAGGTGAATTTTACTCGCTGATAAAACAACAAAATGGGTGCAAGTCATAGGATGCTACTTTTAGAGTCAGGATTTTCTATTAGGAATGAAGTTTAGGAATTCTCTATTAACTCATCAGAGCTTTTTTCAAGACAACCCTTAACAACATTTTTAATCTGCCTACATTTTAAACGAAGAAGAAGGAGGGACAGAAGCAGTTCCACAAAGTTGTTTCTGATCTCATCAGTCAAGTGTTCAACAGAGGAGCCAAAAATCCAGTTGGAGCCTCCAAAGGCTACTCCAAAAAGCTCATAAGCACCACACCAGCATCATTTCAACTCTTCTAAAGTAGAAGCAGAGCAACCATTAGCTTATAATAACTCAGAACAAAGAACTGTTAGAAGAATATATGTCTTAAAACTTACTTTTTCCATTTGGAAACCTAGTTAACAACACTGACTAGTATTTGCAGAGGCAAACCTTAATTTCACCTTCATTTCACCTTCATTTCACCTTCATTTCACCTTAATTGTGCCTTCATTTCACCTTCATTTCACCTTAACCAGGTAGTACTTTTGAGCTAAGATTGATAAAGTGGGATGAGAATATGTGGACTTTGACGTTAATTGTCAAGGTGGTGGTGGTGGAAGTGGTTCCATTTGTTTGTTTTTTACAGTTTCTAGAGACAATTTGCATTCATTTCGAGTAGATAATGGGTAACTTGGTAATTAACCCCTGTGGACACCTAAAGTGAGCACCACTGTGGCTGCCAGGAGGGGTGGAAACACTGAGCACTGGAACATGAGCTAGTGCATAAATGCTTGAATATTTTCTCTTGACTTTGGCATTTCTTCTGATAGTCAACAATGAGATGTTGTGATTCTTGCTGAAGGAAAAGTCATACTTTTAGATGAGTAAAAATTGGATCTGAAATACAAGTCTGAAATAGAATGAAAGTATTATCAGTATTGCAATATAATCATATTCAATAATCATGAAGCCATGGTTGTGATTTTTGCATTTTTCATTGCCTGGCAAAAGCTTCAACTAATATTACGACCAAAATTTAAATGTTCCATGCTTTCCTGACTGCATCACTTTCCTTGCAACAACTTCCCCAACATCTCTTCCTCTCCTGCAGGTGAGTCAACATAAATTCTGACCGTAAGGTCACATTTCAGTTTTACCCTGCAAAGATCAACAGCAACAAAAGCTGCTACCACAGACTGATTTTGGTGCACCTATTAATACAGACTTTTGGTCCTGGAAAGCCCAGTGCCTCCTGCATGCTCATGAGGTTGTCAAGCTATGGCATCATTAACATCGTGTAGTGTCCAATAATTCTGCTCTCCCCACGGACAAGGACTGTGCAGAAATAATTACTTGGCAATCACATGCACTTCATCACTTCCAAATTAGATTTTAGTGATCCACCGCTTTATTTCCAGAGTAATCTAATTACTACAATGGAGTTGCCTTCACCTTTTTTATTTTTTTTCCTCTCCTTTCATTTGATTTTTATGGCCACAGATGCGATGTGAGTTAAACGCAGCCAAGAAAAATATGATTTGGGGAGAAGCAGTTGGATAATGTGGTTTGAAACATAAATGAAAATGATCCTTTAAATCTCTATTCCAACGCAAACACATGAAGTAAATCAATGGTATTAAAAAAAACAAAAAAACCCCAAAATAAAACCCCAAAAAGTATATCCAGAGAATTCCTTGAAGTAACAGATTTTGAAAAAATGGACTTGATGATCCTAAAGTTCTTTCCCAACTTAAATAATTCTCTGATTCGATTATTTTGCTTCTGTGATATACCAGAAGAATAGGCAAAACTTGATTTGCCTTCCAATAAATGATTGCCATGTGAGAATTTAAGCTTTTTCTGAATTCTGGATGATTCTGGATGAGACAATTGGCCCACATTTATCAGGCTGTGACTGTTCCTCACAGTATTTCATCAATGCTTAAATTCAAGCACACAAGTCTCTTGCTATTGAATGAGACCTAAGAAGATACTTAAATGAAAGTTGTATCTAAGGCATTAGCTAAGGCAGATGTATTTGACTACATTTTTTATGCTCAGATGTTTTGTTATATTTTTTTCTTTATTTTATGGACTGAAGACTTGGTTGAATCAAACCTTTTGAAATTAATTCTAAGTCTTGCAGATCCTCATGATTCGTACCACAAGCTGGTGATCATTATTGTACTTTCTGTTCCTCTTTTTATGGGCTTGCAGTTCTGAAAGCCAATAAGATCATCTATTGGATATTTGTGCAATCACCACCAATTATATTGGATTAGCATAGTTTTATATGCCAGTATAAATAATATAATGTAATTCCATAATATAATAATTCTATATAATAATTCGATAATTCTATGATATAATAATAATTCTAATAAGTCTAGAATATAATTATATATTTAGAATTATAAAAAAAGTAGATTTATGTTTAAAATGCATAATGATGTGCTGTCCAGAAGTAGAGCTCTCTGTTGTTTGGACCTATGATGTTAATGCACTGAAATGTTATTTATTTGTGAATGTACAGTTAAAAGCACTGAGGTGAAATGAAATTGCAGAAATCAGTATTCTTGGTAGACTAACAAGCCTGAGTCTTTATTTCCACAGTAATCAAAACCTAACATTTCAAATTACACCCCCAGGTTCTTGGCTATGATAGCAGAGCCCATACATCTCTCGACCCAAATGCTGACACAATCCCATTAATTGCAATTCTATCTAGGAAAAGCCATCAGAATTCTGTGTCTAATCATAATTTGTGTTTTCCGCTTTACACTCGCTCAATAAAATCAAGTGCCACGAGCTCAAGTGCTTGAAATGTCTGTTGGCAGAATTAGCAAGTTCATTTGGCTTTTGTGGAAAGAATTGTTAAAGAAATGGGGTTTAACTATTGCAAGCCTAAAGTCTAAGTTTTACTTTCTGATATATGTAGAAGCAGGTATTTTCTCATCAGACACTTGTATTAAAAATGGGTTAAAATCATGCAGATGTTTTGGACTTGTCCAACATAAAAGAACACTTTTTTTCCCTTTTTTTTCAGGGAAGTTCCTGCAATCAGTCCATTCCAACCAAACATTCTGGTGCACTCTAGTGGCAGAACACTGAGATGTGCAATAGCTTTGCCAGTCATTTGATATTTAAAATCCTGGAAAAGGCAGAATGATTTTATTTTTTCTGCATGTACAGATAAGTAAAGGGTCCTGTACTGTGTGTATCTAATGTGTATCTCCCATGGGGGGGAAGTGAAGCATTCCTCAGCGTCAATAAAAGACAAGCAACCCTTGATTAGTGATCTCCTGTCGTCAACAGACTTCAGATTTAAGGGTTCATCCCACCACAGGCAAGGAACCACTTACATCTAAATCATGCTGATTTATACCCCAGAACTCCCTGCCCTTGGAGCTGGTGGCCTTTCAAGGTTTTATGACTGATGACTGCTCGTGCAGAGCTGTAACAGGATTGTACAGATGTGACAGGATTCTACAGATGTTTGCACAACTGTATGTACTTTGGCATGGAACTGTGCACGTGGATATAAAAATGTTACATGGATATAAAAATATGATACCAGACAAAGGGCTGAAACATGGGAAGGGAAGAGAAAGCATGAGAGTATACAGATCAACAATCACCCAAATATTCATAAATCAAACCAGAGAAAAACTCGTGAAAGGCACAGAGAAAGCAAAACAGCCATTCTATATCTGCTCAAAAAGCAACAAAACCATAAGCTAATATGATATCCTGAAGCTGTAAAATTAAAAAGTGGTGACAAAATTGCACTAAAATACTGTATGCACAAGATTGACACTGTTAACAGAATAAAATGCTTTTTGCTAAAATGTCACTTATTTATCTTTAATGGTTAAATGTGGAGGTATTAGGAAGAAATCTCACACATTCTGAGAAGATGGAGAGGGTATGTTCTACCCCTACAAGGAGAACGGAACAGAATTTCTTAGTTGAAAGCATCTCACATGGATTACACTCAACCCTTATTTCATGCACACAGAAACTGAGGGGCAGGAAGAGGAAGCGGCTTGACCAAATCCATTTCACTGGAAAGTTGGATTAGATCTGCGTTTTCCTGAATTCCTCTCCAGTGCTTATCCAGTAAAGAATCCTTCCTAGTGAAAGAACCACATCTTATCCTGAGAACATACAGAAAGGTGCTTTTTGTGGAAAATATATTTACTTTAATCACTCCAGCCCAGGGTATTTTTCCAAAGGGTTCTGAGATGAACCCATGTTTAGAAGCTGCTATAAGACACAGAATAGATGCTGATTCTCTGTTTGAGAATATTAGATGGATGTGTAATAATGTATTTCCTGGGAAGGGTAGGTGCATTAGGACAAAATAAGCTGTGTTGCCCAACCTGAGACCTTACATGACTTGTCACTTCTTCTTGAATACACAGATTGATGCTCTTTTCACTTGCTAACCTCTGAGCTTCTAGGCACTGCTTCTTTCAAATTGTACAGGTTTCTCTCTGTTACTTACTTAAGATAAGTAAAAAATTAATAAACTTTCCAGATCTTTTTAAATATCCTAGAACATGGGAGTAGCTGTTTCAAAACACATTGAAGCCCATTTGGCTTCATCCTTTGAGATGCAGTAGAAGAAAGAAGTTAAAGCAGTCAGCCCTAGGTCTATTACTGTGATTGGTTTTAACTTAATTTCAGGCTGGGGAATGCTTACAGGACCATTGAGTGTTCTTGTGCTTCTGCTGTGCAAGTGACATTTTCCATTGCTTGATGATTGAACAGTGCTGGAGAGAAATTGTAAACTGCATGGCCAGCCTTTGGATATCTGCCCTACCCAAAAATTCCAGCAGTGCCTTGAGCTTCTCCTGTGTGCAAAATGTCTCACCATCCAGACATGACAGTAGAAACAAGAGAAAAGTAAAAAATTATTCTCTTTGCCTGACTTCTGTAAGGCTTTGAGGAAACAGAACTAAAATGTGAAGATCATTGATTCCAGTTTTTACTCTCTTATAGCAAGATGCCAAAAGTCACTATATTTACTACACTGATGAATAAACAAGATCTTTTTTCTTTCCTCAACTGAAGCAGAGGAATGTTTTCCTCAAAATATGCTTTGAGTATGAGGGTCAGGCCTAGGGATAGATTCAGATTTATACATATTGATTAAATGTGAAAAAACAACTCAGGAAAACCAGAGATGCAAACATTTAGTGAGCAATCACATCCCTGAAGAAAACGTCCCAGATGATTAAACTTGTCTTGAAATACTGAAACTAAATGGGAAAAAAAAAAAACTGTTCCTTTTTCTCATCTCCCAGAACAGAGAACAAAACACCAGAAAGAATATTGAACAACTTCTCATCAAATCTGAAATAATTTCAGCTAAAGACAATAGAAATATATTTGATGAAAATTACATAACTATAACTTAGGATCCAATGTAATTAATTTAATTACCAAAAGACTTTGTATCCCCTTGCCAGTTTGGTAAGAGTTGTAGAATCTAGAAATATCCAGGCAAAAAAAGACAGCAAAAAGAAGTACAAAACTTAAAAGGAATATTAAAGTGTAAAACTAAGTCCTCAGAAGTTTGGTGGCCACAGAATTATTGCTGCTTCTTTCTCTCCCTTCTCCCATTCCACTAATTTTTTGCAGGAACTTGTCAAAAATGCTCATCCTGGGGGATATGCCCAGCAGGAAGAGTTAAATTTTTTTACAGTTCAAAACACTTTAGGTTATATTTTTTAAAATGGAAAATGTAAGACAAGTGGTACTTATAAAGAGCAATACAGGGAGTGATTATGTCCTAACACTCCCTGGATAAGACAGTACAATCACCAATCTGATACAAAAATCAGTGCATATTACTCAGACTGGCATTGATTTGACAAAAATATTGCAAATAATTTCAAAATAAGGGAGTGTGGACTGGGACAAGAGTAAGAAAGGAAAGCTCATCCAGGTCCAAAAAAAGTTTCATGGTCCAAACTTCATGATTCAAGAACATTTCTAATCAGCCAGCCCAGAACTTCAGATCCAGACAGCCTTACTTCCCCTGGAAATCTGCATTTAGATCTGGACTTTTGCACTGGGAACCCTCTCATGTTTATGAAAGGCTTTGGGAACCACAGTGAGAGGTATGAATAGCAAAGTCCCACACGTCCTTGCAAAATCTTCCTCATAGCTGTGGTGGGATTTCACATCCTCAGCCAAGAAAACTGTGACTTCATTTTGTTGCTTTCCCTGTCTAACTCCAGATTCTGGCAGCTTCACCTATATGGGTTGGGGTTTTCCTCCTCTGGTGCCTTTAATACATCAATAATATGAGTATTCCCCATATAAAACTGATGGGGAATGCTCTGAACACGTTTATCTCCTCTGGCCTTTTGTTCTGCTTTCCTCTTTGCCCTCATCCTTCTCTTCCATCACAGGTTCTCCACTTCTGTGCTAATATTTGTACCTCAGCTTTCTCAGATTCATGTTAGAAATTCTATTAATTAATGCATGTTGTGCTTATCATTTTCATTTTATCTGACAGATCTCATGTGTTTATTTCTATGTTTATAGTCTGTTCAATTTCTCTACTTAGATTTTCCACTGTCCTTTTTCACAGAGCTTTGTCTCTCCCTTTTGGATCCTGTTCAGCTACACAGCACACTTACCAATACCAGTCTGAAAATATTTTCAACTACTTCATTCAAAAGTTATTAGACCTTTTCACCAGCAGAAGTACAGCTTGTTTGCTAACTTTTTTTCTTTCCCCCTTGTGAATTATTAATTAAATTCTCCATTTTAACAAATATGTCTTTTGGGAAACTAATATATGCATCTTCTGAATGTATTTTAGACAATATATTTTTCATCGTTAAGGATATTGGTTGAGACTTTTCTTATATTCAACAAAAACATGCTGAAATCTAAGTCAGTCAATCACTAAAGTGACATTTATTTTCAGTGACATGATGATGATCACGTTCCTAAAACAAGTTCCCAGCAATTTCGTATTCAAAATCCAAACCCCATATCCTGCAATATCCTCTTCAGGTTTCTTGTGTTACTGAATAGTTATTATGTCATTAAATTTCCTACAATAATCATAGAAAAAGAGAGCAGAATTTAAGTATAATAAGATGAGTTGAATTTGATGGCTGGAATAATATATATTCAAAGTTTCTATTGCTTACATTTGGCTAAGTAAAAGCATTTCTGCCCTAAACTTGGACTAATGTGAATATCATTAAGCAAACTAAAGAAACCAAAAGCAATGTGCATTAGAAATGTGATTTGCAAGTCATTCAAACTTGACATCTTGTGTGATAGGTGTGGCTTGGACTTGTTCAGAAAAGAAAACGTGAGCAGAGTCACATTTTTTTGTGTCACCAAAGTTGTCACCAAACTTCTTTTTGAATCCTACACAGACCTGTATTATGATTCTTCTAAAAATTAAGTATCTAAAAGCAATGCAAAACAACTGCGAACTGTGAGAAGGAGAAGTTGTAATAAACCCTTCCAAATTCTAAACATAACATACCTTAATCCAAGCCCATCTTGGCTTTTTGCTGTGCAGCTACTGCAAATTGTCACAGCTAAATGCAGACCATGCTTTCACACCATCCTAAATGGTTTTACATGCAAATATTTGCCAACAGTGGTAAAGATTCCCTTGACAAACTGCAATTTTCCTTGCACATGACACCATCATACCTACCAGTTCCTCCATATGTACTTCATTACTGCAAACCAGAGTGAAAAACAATGCAACTGAAATATTGGAAAGGTATAACACAAAAGCTTCAAACTCAAGGAATTTGAAACAGTTCCTGTTTTGCACTGAAGTGGTCTATTCCTATTTTATCACAACATCATGACATGATTACCACCTATAGCCCAGCACCCAGACAAGAAAATATTCTAGATCAGTGTGTGCTACAGCCAAGTTGCAGGCTGACACATCTGAGCAGTTCCATCTTTAAAGGCTGCCTTCTGAGAAGGGCTCTGCTTGTAAAATTCTAAGGTTTCTCTTCTGAGCGAGTAGATTTTGGCAAAAAGTCCCCCAGTACTGTCTTTAGGTTATTTTCTGCACTGCTCAGTAGCTAGAACATAAGATAATAAAGCAATTTGGGGTTTGGCCTCATGCAATCTGTAGCAGGTGGGGAAAGAACCTCACAAAATCAGCTTTCATCATGAGAGAAGCATCTCAGTTTCCATTATGAGTGCTGCTTCTAGAGAAACAATTGTTTCTCAAGGTGTCAGTGGTCTGACCACAAAAGTGACTTTTCTGAAAGCCCTAGACAATCTTTGAAGGACTTGAATTAATCTTGTGAATACAGGCACACATCCCAGCTCTGCTAATACTAAACAAAAGCCCTTGCTCATTGTTTTCAATAAAAACTCTGCTCCTAGATCTGTCAGTCACCTAAAACATGTTTCCTACTACCTCTTTTTGAAATCATCTTAGATTCAGGCTGAAGGGTTGGGAAAAACACCTCTCTCCACACTCCTGCAGGGCAAGATGTGCTACATGTCTGGATTGCAGTGGTGCCAATAGAAAAAGAAAGGTTCACTGGCTCACATTAGCATCCAGTCATGCTGGATTTGCACCATCCTGAATGAGCAGGAAACTGAAGTTTGTCCAGAAATGCTCTAATTATGTTATGTTATGTGTTGTGTTGTGTTGTGTTATGTTGTTTGTTGTGTTGTGTTATGTTATGTTGTGTTATGTTATGTTGTGTTGTGTTATGGTATGTTATGTTGTTATGTTATGTATGTTATGTTATGATATGTTTATGTTATGTTATGTGTGTTATGTTGTTTTGTTTATATGTTATGTTATATGTTATGTTATGTATGTTTGTTATGTTTTATGTTATGTTATGTTATATGTTATGTTGTGCTATGTTATGTTATGCTGTGTTATGTTATGTATGTTATGTTATTATATGTTGTGTTGTGTTATGTTGTTATGTTGTTTGTTATGCTATGTTATGTTGTGTTATGTTATGTATGTTATGTTATGCTATGTTATGTTATGTGTTATGTTGTTATGTTATGTTATGATGTTATGTTATGTTATGTTATGTTATGCTATGTTATGTTATGTGTTATGCTATGTTGTTATGTTATGTTATGATGTTATGTTATGTTATGTTATGTTATGTTATGTTATGTTATGTTATGTTATGTTCTGTCCCCCAATCCTGAGGAGCTGCTCAGGCTGGGAGGGACCTGGGAACACTTGCACTTCCTGCCAGTCACCTCAGCCCAGCAATCAGAGCTCCTAAAGCCCTAAGGCAGATGAGCTCCCACTACATGGTGATAAAAGAACTGTGGCAAGGCAGCAAAACCCAACACTACCCAGAGTACTAGCACTGTGAGTACAGCAGAATGGTGATTTCAAATCACCACCTCCAGAAATCACTGAGATTTAAAATCTTAACCAACCATAGTAGCCAATGTGCCGTTAGCAGCAAGCAAGTTTATTTCTGAAGTGCTGACAATAAACTAGTGAACCGGCTCAAGTAACAATGCAGAATCATTAGCGAGCCTAAACCAGATGGTATCTCATTTTTAGCTATAGGCAAAATGCCAAATGACATGACTAAATAGAAAAAAAAATCCCTATGGTATTGAATTTTTGTGCCTATTGAGCATGGAGACTGAAAGGCAGGAACATTTTTAATAACCTTTCTTTGACAAGCTTAAAGCCATTTACTGCTGAAGCCTGTCTTTGACATAAAGCTGGGAGAATAGGCCTCTGGAGAAAGCTCACTGCTGCACAGCTTCACCTTCCAGCAAAACACATTCTGCAGCAAAGACACATAATACTCCTTCCATTAAAAAACCAGACCCTGACTGGCTATCGCAGTAGCAACCTTTCAGTCCAGGCTTCTGGAGTATTTATTGGCTGAAAACTTGTTTCTATGAATAGCAATTGTCTGATTTAAAAAGTGAAGATATAGATATATATATTTTTTTTTTTCAGGGAACAGTGTTTGCTGATGAGAAATGAGTTTTTCTTTCCATGAGAAAGAAAAGGTACCCAAAAGTAATGAAGTGCCATGTAGCAAGTGGCATCTAGAAATAATATTCCAGGCTGGATGAGAACACCACTGAGACTGCAGTGATGTGTGCTGCTTCTCAGACCAGGCTGTGATGTCAGCTAGAACTTGAGAAATCACTTTTTTGGGACTTTTTTGCCCTTGCAAGGCCAGTTTAGCAGATACAGGGAACAATTTAGGGCAAAAAAGATGGTTTTATCCATGTATTTTCCTCCCAAACCCAAACCATTCTATGATTCTGTGACTATTTCATGGTGCTCCTTTGGTGGAGCTATAGGAGCTCAGCACAGTCCTACCAAAAAATCTGACTCCTAAATATCTATGCAGTAAAATACAAAAGAGAATCAACTGTATTTAGGGAATAAAAAGGTGTTGCCAAACATTGGGACTTTAATCACAAACCTTAAATTATTTGGTGAGTTATTGTTAATTTGTTTATATGTTTTTTAAAGATACCAAGTTCATGTAGTCATATTAAGTGGGAAAATTTGTCTTTTTTAAAGGAGCTCAACCTCTGACTGTAGGGAATAAAATAAATCTAAAGAACAGAAGCCTTAAGGCTCTGAAAGGGAAGTTGAAAAAAACAAAAGGTATCAGTTCAAAATACTTAGGTGTTTTAGCCAAACTTATGACTAGGAGTTTGGATTATAACCTGTAAATACTTAAACTGCAATTATTGAGCATTGCAATAAATATAATGGGAACAGGATTTTTTTTTTAAATGCAATGTATGTATTATTAATCATTCTACAAACATGGAAGAAGGAATCTTCAAAAACAACGTGTTAAATTTGGGTGCTTTTTCCAGAACAGGGTCTAGCATCACTCCAAACCAAATGAATATTCTAGCAATCTCTTCTCCTTTGAGCTCCAGCTATTGACACACGATTTGCCCACAAATTGTGCTTGTTTTTTAAAGGTTTTAGTGAGGAAGAACACTTATGGCAGAACGTTTTTAGATTCAAATGACTGCTTAATTTTATTACTACTAATTTGACTTTTGATTCATTCAATTACATGGGCATACTGAATTTCACAGAGTCATTTTCAGAGGAGCTCTTTAAAGACACCACCTTCTGTATTTAAAAGTATCTTAATAGAAAGCATTTAATTTTTTCCCAAAAAAAATATATTATACCAGGCACGTTTATAATGTATTAAACAATTATAAATAGGATATTGCTCTACAGCACTATCAGTCCTTAAAAACCCTCTAAGATGCAGTTGCAGAACATTCCCCATCCCAATAGGAAAATTTAAGAAAAATCATGCAGGTAGAAGCTTAAAAAAAAAAAAAAATCCCAAAACAAACCACACTAACAACAAAAGAAACTCCAACCAACCAACTAGCTAAAAATTTTACTATTAATTATATAAATATATAATATTCTATTATTATTCTGGTATTAGTAGAACTGGAAAGAACATAAAGGCTACATAGATGACCTCCTGAACAGCAGCTTTTAGAGAAAGAGCAGGAAGAAATAGGATGAAAAGTGGGAAAGGCTAGCCCAAAAATCCACCCAAAAATCTGATTAGATGACTTGGCAAGTAAGAGGCAGCATGACACAAACTTTGCAAACTCTTTAATGCTTTAATAAGGAAGAATTTTGGCTGCCAGGGATTCCCATTTCTTTGTGATTCCATCATCCTTTCCTTCTGACATGGGAGAGCATAGCTCTACCTCTAATGACATTAAAATGACAACAACAAAGAGAGGAGCTTAGCATTTTTTATCTATTTTTCTGCATCTCAGACATTCAGAGAAGAATTTCAAATATTAAAGGTATTGCAATTATCTATTTTTTCTTGGGTAATATTATAAAAGATTTCTTTTTCCTGTTATTTAAATGCTTCCACTCTGATATACTGATCTCCTGAAGGTACAAACTGAGCTTTTTGCAGTAAATTTTATTTTTCCCCCTTTCCTCTTCAAAATGTAAAGGATTATGAAATTCTTTTGGTACTGCATTTCATGGATAATTCTATAACAATGGGAAAGGCTGGAAAATAAAGATTTTTAAGAAGGTGTTTCACTACCCTATTGGTTTGGAGCCTCCAAAAATTCCCACTGAAGAATTTACCAATATTAGAGCGTCTTCTGGGAGAGGAATTCAAGATAAATAATTTTGTATAGCTTGGGGAAAAATGACCATTTTCTGTCTCCTGGGTTTCTGCATTAATTGTTTTCTTTCAGAAACAGAGGCTGCATGAGTGTAGGCTAAGGTAGTTCTCAGTGGAGAAGACCTGAAATGACATGAATTCTGTTCTCTACCTCCTGGAATAGAAATCTGCATTAAAGGATCACTTAAAGTATAAGGCCTATGAGAAAGGATTCAGCTGTCTGTCTGGTGACTGTATTAAATATCTTCTATTCCCTCAAAATGACCTATTTACCAATGAAGTTGGTTATGAATCTTCGAGTGATAAACCACAGATTCAATCCAAGTTTGAATATCATATTTATTCATCAATGTGGTTATATTTGGCACTAAAAACCTTGAAATGTTAAGAATCTCAAGCCAAAATTTTGATTTCAGTTTTTCTGTGCTGAAAAAATACATGAATTAGTTCAAAAATACTCAACCTTTTTCTGGATCAAGCTGCAGTTATGATCTACAGTTCCATTCTTAATATAAACTTGCTATTCTTTCCTCTGAAAAAGGTTGAATTATTGAAGTTTTAGTCACGTGTACATTTTACTACTGTGAAAAAATAAATTATGCTTTTAGTTTAACCAACACCCACGACAACTCAGAGTAGTAACACCGAAAATAAGAATTTTTTTATTCGAAACAAATTTTAACTGTGAAGTTCAAAAAACTATTAACAAATGCTATAAGATGTTTTTAGTGCATTTTCATATCCTGAACCTGACAAGATACACCCAAGCTCACTGCTCTCCCCAATATTTCAGAAAAAAAGATTGTTTCACTGATCAATCGCATTTTTGGAACATTGAAGGATTCCAAAGCATGGTGTAATAAATTCATTTGGATTCACAGCTCCCTGGGGAACACAGAACATACAACCAACATTTTACAGGTTAAGAAAATAACAACCCAACAGCCACTAAATAGTGTGTTACAACACAGACTCCATCTGTACTTAAAACTCAGTTTTCAGCATATAATTCAGACCCTTTGAGCAAAGGGTGAGTGGTTACCACCCAAGTTCACGTGAGCCTTTGCTCTGCAGCCCTGCTGGCCACCAAACAGGTCATTTTTTGGTTACCACCCATGTTCATGTGAGCCTCTGCAGCCCTGCTGGCCACCAAACAGGTCATTTTTTGGTTACCACCCATGTTCATGTGAGCCTCTGCAGCCCTGCTGGCCACCAAACAGGTCATTTTTTGGTTACCACCCATGTTCATGTGAGCCTCTGCAGCTCTGCTGGCCACCAAACAGGTCATTTTTTGGTTACCACCCATGTTCATGTGAGCCTTTGCAGCCCTGCTGGCCACCAAACAGGTCATTCTTTGCCATGTGTCCACAGCTAGGGCAGAGCAAAGTCCCACGTCAAGAAAGAGCTGTCTGTGTGAAATGTTCTCTGAACAATCACAGTTCATAAATTGCCTCCAACCTGGAAGGGCACAGCAGGAACAGAAAATGAACAGGTGGGGAACAGATCCCAGCACAGGAGGAGAATCAAACAAGTGGTGAGTGGAATTTTCTCTACATTTGGCAGAATGTTTATAGAGAAAACACCATGGAAAGTGAGGGAAAAGTCAGGATACTGAATGTATTTTCCAAGTACCTGTGCCAAGAGTAGTAAAAATTTTGATTATTTACTTCATAATGCTTGTCATCTGTGTAAGACTGATGGCAGGCCTAGGGCAATCATATTTGTTTTATGCTTTATTATGCTGCAAGCATGAACCATTACTCTTTCCTGTTGACTTCAGGCTAATAAAGTAATCTTATCAATATAAGAAATGATACTATTTTTCATTATATCTATTAATAAAAAACCATTATATCTATTAATGAACCTATAAATGAATGAATGCATTGATAAATCCCTGCATTTAGTCATAAATTATGGACATATACATAGAGAAATTGAAATATTTCTTCAATAAATAAACATAAACATCTTTTTAACCTAAAAACTAAAAACAGAAGATAAATATGAATGAATATTTTTGGCTGGATACTTTATCTCGATCCTAGCACAAAGTTTCTCTCACCAGAAAGATGTTTTAGAAGGGAAGCTAGGAGATAGTGTCCTATCAAGATAAGATCTACCTCAGTCTTCTAACTACCATTAAAGAAGAAAAATGTGTTTTCCTTATTTTGCTTCCAAAATGAAGATAAGCACAAGTTCTGGGTTCTGAGACCTGCCTGTTTGCATTGTCTTTGGTCAATAGGTGAGAGACATGCCTGGTGCTGAAGCCAGAAGAGAAAATTGACTATTAGCCAAAGGACTGGATGTCTGTTAGCCAAACGTGATGTGATGGGAAAGTTTCTGTAGGAAAATGAGCCAAGTACAGTAAAAACTAAATCACATGCTGCCTGCATCAGGTGACTGACTGGCTGATGGAAGAAGGTTTTTCATCTCTACATTGCCTAGAATTCATTTCTGTAATTCTGCAGATGATATATGCTCAATATCAGGAGTTCTGAAGCAGAGTTCAAGCCAGAGATGAACATTAGGTGAGAGAACACCATTTGAGGGAGGCAGGGAAGCACAGTTAGCTAGCAGATACCTTCCTGAGTCTCCCAGATGTCTGAAAAGAAGGAATACATCATCAGTCAAAACAAAAGCTGGTTCATGAACTGTTAAAGCAGAAACTGAATGCTCTTGACTCCATGCCAGAGAGGATGCAGTTCATCACAGCTCCACATACTTAATCTCTATCATTGCACTCAATGCTGTGAAACTTTAGAACAACTCTTCTGCCCCAAGGAGTTGATCATTAAAATTAACAGAAAGCAAGTCAGGTAGACAATGAAGTTCAAAAATAACACGCCATATTTTATGACATAGATGTACTGAAAAAAATTGTAATTTGATATTGAAACTAAGCACTAAATTATCAGGGATCTTAAATCTGCAAAAATGAAGAAATCTGTGAAATATTAAGGTTCTAAATATTCTCTGCTGTAGAAACGTGCCAGCAGGCAACTCCAAGGGAGTGATACCTGCACTTGCTATTGATTTCAGCTATGCAGGGATAACTCACAGCTGCTTTCAAGATATCCATCCTTCCTTTCTTGTCTAACTGTGCAAGTACTGCACAAGAAGCCACAACCTTACTGTGCACAGAGCTTCTAGAAGCAAGATTCTGTTCTCCCCATTTAGGATGTTCCCACTGAAAATTTCCCTAGGCCATCCAGTAAGGAGAGAAATGGGATTTATTATGGCACACTCCCTAACAGTGCAAAGTGTCACTACCCTAAAAGTGTCAGTGAACAAAACCTGGGAAGTACTCTGTGCTATAAATAAGCCCAGAGCTATCCTTTTCTTGTTCCTTCATCACCTCCCTCTGCAAACCTGCAGCAGATAAACACATTTTATATGTTTGCTCTTTACAACTCAGAGCAGATGATGACACAAGACAGTTTCACAGATCTCAGATCACCAGCTATGAAAGGAAAAATACGGTGGCAATGGTGGGGAATAAAAAAAAATATCCACAGGCCCTGCTCTCCTAGCATTAGATTACTTCAACAAGTAAAGAATTCTGATGCTGTTCAGATATTTTCCTTGAGTATAAACCATTGGTAAGTGCATTCACCCAGCTGCATGCCAGTAAGCTCATAATTTTAAGATGTTTGTAAAAGCACAGTGCAGCTGGGAACCTTAAAGTATTTATAATGCAGCTGAGAGAGGAAAAGTTATGAACAGTTATTTGTAAAGAGATGCCAGGCAGATATCCCTCAGTGACTCTGTCCCAGCCCAGTGGCAAAAGGAACAATTGCAATGTTTGCTGTCTGGAAGAGAAAAGAAATTATTCAACTCTCTCAAAAAACCTCTAAATTAATAATTGCTGTACAGAGATAACTAGAATCTTAAAAACACTTGAAGCAATTTTGTTTTTTAAGTTGATTTTTCTTCATGATTTTATTCAAACAAACCTCAAAAAGTAGGATGAAATTTCCTTTTTTTTCCTTAAACTTCATTGACTCATATTAGGCCATCAATCTTTAGCAGAGTAGTAAAAAAAATATTACAATAGTCCACCCAAAGAACTTCCTGCCATGCACTGCCTTGCTGGTTTCTAAGATAAAAACATTCCTTGGAATTGAACTGTAAATGGGACACATTTATGCCAGACAGATACATGCTGAATGTCTGGTACTTCAGCAAATAATTTCATATTAGAAGTTACTAAAAAAGCTACTAAATGTAATTCGCTGAATCACATTGAATACTACCCACAGTACATCTTAATACTTATTTCTGATAGCCTACTTGTGTGATATGTAATTTCTGACATAAATTACCATAAGCCTTTTCTTCCACTCTTTAAAAAATGGCCCAAAGCCTGAGCTAGAAAGATAAACAATGATTTCCTGGAAATGGAGAAATCCACAACAGGTAAAAATGCAAGAATATCAGGTTTGACAGGGACTGCTCCACAATAGGATGTGCTCCAGCAACAATCCTCCCACACACATCCCCAGGGATTTAGCTCAGCAAGTCCTTCCATTTTTCACTTCCAAGTGCCAAACTACTATAAAATAAAGGCCATACACATTTTCATTTTGGCAATTTTTTGTGAAAGAGAGAAAGGTCTACTGTGCAGCCAGAACCTCAAAATGCAATCTCTGCTCATTGCTGGTATCAAATCAGCCCCTTTCAAAACCTGAGGCACCCAAAGCACATCAGTTACTCTCAAAAACTTTCCCCACGCTTGTTAATCAATTGTGTCACCAATCATAACCTATCAACAGAATCTGTAAGTAAAAAAAATCCTGAAACGCATAAAGACAGGAACATATCCCAGTGTTAAAAATGCATTTTCTGCTCTTGAACAGTTTGGGACTATGAATTTACCTGCACAGTGGTAACCAAGATGTGCACAGTGGTTACCAAGGCACAGAGACAGGTGTGCTGCAATTATCAACTATCAGTGTATAAAATGACTTTCCAGAGGGGCTAAGAGTGTCTGGCTGGTCTGGTAAATTGTTTTAGCCAAACCCAGCTTGGTTTTTTGATGAGAGCTGCTGTGGACTTTCTGTTGAGTAGAATCTCTGGAAGGATAAATATACAGATGCTTGTGGCCCACATTTTCTTTTTGTCTTCCTTCATCTTAATATGTCACAAGTAGCAGAGGTGGCTTGTCCAGCATTATTCTTCCTATAAATATCTAGGGCTTAGCCTTCAATTTTACTTTATTTCCAATAGATATTGAGCTCCCTTCCATTCACTAAAATCTCTCCACACAGGACAGAGTAGCCCCTTTTCTGATGTTCATAAAAACCTCATTGCCTGCCAGCTGAAGGACTCCCATGCTGGCTCTACACCAGATCTGACTGGCCCTAGCCCAGAGCTGCTCTCCCCAAAATGATGCTTTGGAAAGGAAGAGAGAAGACAGACTTTGGAGCAATGTCTGCACAAGGTAAAACCCTACAGGCTGGGCTATATTTGAAAGTGTCCTACAAGGAGGAGATGTACCTCAGCAAACTAGCATTAAGGAAAAAATATACTAAAGCACCTTGAAATATTATGTCACAGCAACCTACTGGCATGTCTTGCTATGTAAAAATGAATCATTTGGGATTATGTTAGCTCTATCAGGTTACCAAAACACAATTCAAACATCCTATTAAAAGGCAGGTTAGCACCACTGAACCGTGCCTAAATGTGGCAGTCTAAACAGTTTGAAATTGCCAGTCTGCTTTTAACCACATGTTTCAATCCTGTTAAATTTTATTGGAACAGAACAATTGAAAGAGAAATATTACTGCCAGGAGTAATGTGTCTAAATGCTTGTCCATAGAGGAGGTGTTTAGAGTGGTATTCTTATAGAAGCACAGCTAAACTTTAAAGATCACACCAGTGTAACTACCCCAGGATAATATTTTGATTACAGAATAAAAGTAGCTTGCTATTATTTTAAATATTTTTAAAATAATTGACATTAATCAGAAAAGAATAGGGAAAAAAAGTTAAGGGAGAAAAAAGGTATCTGAAAAGAGATTGTAACCTTTAATTATATTGAAATAACTAAACTGAAAATTTACATGTTGTCTTAGACTGCTGGTCTTTGTTCTCAGTAGGAGAGTTCAGATGGTAAGAAACACTCTGCAAAAAATCTTTCAATCTGTCCCAGCCAATGGGGTCAGCTGAAGATCTTGAGGTAAATATATTATATTTAGGGCCCATGATTTCTTCTCCAGCAGAGTATGTGGTCATTGGGCAATGAACTTCAGTTATCTTTCTTAATTCTTACTCATGTAGTGAATGTTACAGTATTAGTTCACCACTCACTAAAACCAATTCAGACAACATTAAAGCCATTATTTTTTACCGTTCAGTAGAAAAAAGAATACTACCTGAAGCCTTCACTGGAGCAGATCATTAGCTAATACAGCTGTAGCCTTGCTGTGTCTGTTGCAGCAGGGGTTGTTTTTTCTAACAGGTGAAAACCTCTTCCTGCATTTGTGACAGATGATTTGTCCAAACTGCATTTTTACAGCAAACTTCAGTTCCTCTTCAGCCTAATTAATCTGCACCGAAATAAGCTACATCTGCACAGCACAGCTTTTTTGTGACAATGTGCATTTTATTATCAATATTGAAAGCATATAAAGTTCAATGCTTGTTAGGTCTTTGTTTATAACATTTTCACGGACACTTCTCTGCTCCACATTAGCCTGGAAGCCCTCCAGTCATCATCTCACCCTGGTTTGTGTCCCAGCAGGACAGACCCTGCTGAAGCCCTGCAGAATCCTGCTCTCAACCCTGTTTAAAACAGCTGCAAACTGCCAGAGCCTTCTCACCCAGGCTGCCCATACAGCAAACAGGGAAAACACTGGAGAACCCTAAAGGCTCTTTGCATTGTGGCATTGTGGATACAAAGGACAGAATTTGGAAATTAAAATAACCAAACCCTTCCAACCTGCCAAAAGTTGCAATAAGAATTGAGGAAACTTTTTACTGCAGACTGGAACCAAATAACTGTGAATACTATCCACAAGTCCCACAACTCAATGGGCACAACCCACAAGAAGTGAATCATTATGATCCAGCACTAACCAAACCGATGCTGAACTACAGGGGAAGAATCCTCAACAAAATGTACATTCAGAGATCTCTTAGAACATGAAAAGCAAACACAGATGGTGTAAAAATGCATAGGATTCCTCTGGTGTGAGTAAGAGGAATTAGCCACTCTGAACTGGTTCTCACTTTGCTCAGGAATTGGCTCAAAGAATGCCATAAAACTATGAAGAAGTGCAGAGACCAGTTCTGAAGATCACCAACAGGCAGGCTGGCTTCATCACAAACACAGCAGAGATACTCTTCCAGCACAGCCAAACAGCTTCCACAAAACATCTCCCAGACTACAAGCTGATGACTTCCAACTTCTACACGAAGAAACTGCTCCTGAGTTTTTGTTAGCTTTTTTTCAAAATGCAATTTCATTATATTTGCACATCTAATGGTTAAATATTCTTCAGTTTTGGATTTGAAGAATGTTTTTCAAGTATTGAATGCTTAATAAAAAATTTTATATTAAAATTATATATATGTCACTATCTCAATGTAAATACGTGCAAAAATATCCTTTGAAACGTTATAGAATTAATAAGGAAAATATTATGAGTTTAATAAAAGGAGCATTTAAAATTGCATAGCTATATCCCTGTAGGCAAGTAGGAATATGAGGCACTGCCTGCATGGTCCCTCCATTCTGCTCCAGGGATTCTCATGTTACATGCAGCACTCCAAATGCCTTGGCCCTTCTGCCTCTTAACCACTGCTGAATACCTCTTTGTTTCCCATAGCCAGGGAAAGGAGTTTCTTTTTAAAGTAACTGAGCTCTCTAAATTAGGGGATGGGTCCTCGTGATTACAAAGAGCTGCAAGAATGTTTATGTTACTGTTTTAAAAAGAACCACGCGGATTTTTCAGATGCACATTTTCAAGGTAAATAACCTTTTCACATATCCATCCAGGGAGAGATTGGAAAAAGCTCCTGTACTCATGTGGGCACCCCAGGAAAGCAGCAGGTTTTCAAACAGAAAGAGCAGTGAACTATCAATCTTCCAAAATGTACTCAGGCAGAGGTAATCAACTCTGTGTGTCATGTTAAAACAAGCAGAAAAGGAAACATTTTAATTAAAGAACTTGAATGGTTGAATTCATCGTGGGTCTTGCAGAAAAGAGGGAAAACCCCAGCAAAATTACTGTTCTTGGTTAAGACCCCAAGGAAATAAGACAAACAGCATTTAACAGAGCTCCATTTTCATTTATCACTGAAATAATGAATACTAAAATAATAATTAAATGCCATAAAGATTTCTATGGTAACTGGTAAAATCCATATTATGAATTGCCCTAATGGCCTGAAACAACTATGGCACAAGTCTCATTTTCCTGTTCATACACCCACCACACCATGGGCTCTGGCTGCTGGATCAGGAATTTTGGCTCAAGGACCTGCTGCAGCTCTGCTACCTCAGTATCCTTGGGCATTACCTACAACTGCTTGGTTTTACTCCATTCTGCAGGTCAGGGCAGTCAATAGACAGATTGCTGTGACTCAACAGTGTCAGGACTCCACTTAGGTCTACATATCATTATTTGCTGACACACAATAACAAAATACAGGGAAAGCAATGAAAACACTTGCTGTTATTGGGCAGAACTATTAATTCCTTTCCATACTGCCTATACCTCGAACAGCAGGAGAAACAGGGCTCATACTTAATATTTCTTTTCTCTGAAGCATCAGTTATTTTACAAATGGCAATTTCAGACCAGATAATATCGCATATTTCCTATTAATAAAGATCTGCAGTGCAAGAGGAGCTGATAAGCCTGCTTGCTGACTTACAAAGCATTCAGGGCAACACACAACCAGGCAAACAGAATGAAAGACCTGAGGTTATTTTCTTGAAAAAACACTCAAGAAATCAAGCCATAGTGAAAAGACCACTATGTTTCCATGAGGATTTTCAAGTACATTAGTGAAAAGGCATGACATTTCTAGAGCTTTGTTCTCATATCTCTATCACCAACAATTCTTTATTCTACTTACAATAGGTGTTATGGTTTAACCACAGGCAAGCAGCAGACAGCCTCTGGCTCACTCCCTCACCAAGGGGATCAGAGAGAGAATCAGAAAGGTAAAAATTTCAAAACTCATAGGTTGAGATACAGACAGTTGAATAGGGAAAGCAAAAGCTGTGCACACAAGGAAAGAAAAACAAGAATCAGTTCACTGCTTCCCATGGGCAGGCAGGTGTTCAGTCATCTCCAGCAGAGCAGGAACCCATTATGTGCAATAGTTCCTTGGGAAGACAAACACCATCACCCCAAACATTGCCCTTCCTCTTCTTCCCCCACTTTATATCCTGAGCCTGATGGCACATGGCTGGAATATCCCTTTGGTCACTTGGGGTCACCTGTCCAGCTGTGTCTCCTCCCACTCTCCCCCAAACCCCCAACCTCCTCTCCAGCATGGCTGTATGAAAATCAGAGAATGCCTTGGCTCTGTGCAAAACCTCTGTTGGTATGGCTGCATACAATGTGAACTTTGCTCCCATTTTATTTGTGTAGAATTGAAGGTATTTTTTTTTCCTAAACTGATAGCTATTGCAGGAAAATACCACCAAAATTTGCTGCTCCTGCTACAAACCACCTACTGATTTTACAGCATGGAAATGTTTCAGATTCTGGTTACCTAAGAACTCTGCGTGAGGTGTGTTTGCTTAGGTGTGAGAGAAAGCTGAATTAAAACAGTTTATCAGCAAACACACCTAATGCTATTAAATACTGCTACAAGTTCAAAACAATAGTAAAGGCAGGAAGAGCTCACTTTCAGGAGGTTACACCTCTTGACACTAATGGTCAGAAAGCAAATTTTAAACTGTAAAAGAGATTTTAACACGTGTCAATCCTGGAAGTCTTAAACAGTTATTAATTAGATCAATGCTTTGTGTCCCAGGCAGTTTCACTCTTCCAAAGGTGGAGAAAAAACAGTGCCAGCAGTTTTGTACCAGTGGGATATTCTCAAAGGAGGAAGCACCCCCTTCTGCCCAAAAACCCAAAGAAATAAAGCCCTTAGAGAATGAAATCATTCAGTAACTGTTTTGGAAGTGAATCAGGGAAGGTATTTTTTAAAATATCCATGCAGAAATAAAAACTGATGGAACAGTAAAATGCCATCTCGGAAAGTATGTCTAAAATTGTTATGTTTTCTGTTTCTAGAAGCTTGATTCTAAGTGGGTGTAACTGATCATAGCTCTGTGGGAATTCCATATTAGCTGAAAATTCAGTTACTGAATCATAGAAATTCATACTTGAGTAGAAGAGATAGAATTAAATTCTATATATGCCTGAGAACATCAGCATGTTTGCTAGTAACAGAGCTGGCTTTTAATGCTGCCTTTCACCAGTAAAGCTAAGGAGGAAAAAAATAAAAACCAATGACTGCGCCATGAAAAATTAGGAGAGAAGTATTTTATAGACCTTTGTTAGTTTAGCTGTTATGAGGCTATTGCCTAACTACCCCACACTAATTTTATTGGCTCACAGCAGATATAATTTGAAAGTATTATGTTACCCACATAAACCACGCATATGGCTCAGAATGTCAGCATAATCTGTCTGTGGGAAGGGTAATGTATGGCTCCAGAACAGAGATGGTGGATATAAATTATGCAAGGTATTTTCTAATCCCCATAATATTTCAATGAATGGGACAGTCATTATGTAACAAGAAATGTCTCCTACACCTTCCTGACAGATGGGACAGGAATATTATTGCTTTCCCCTGTTCCTTCAGGGCAGGTCACTCTCTCAGTTCACTACAGTAATGTTGTTACTAATTCTAAAGGCTTCATCATTCATTCAGATTTCAGCATTTGGTTGTGGTGGAAAAGCTACCATTTTCCATTTGCTTCATGTGAAGTTAATTACCTTTTACCACAGGAGTGCCAAAGGAATAAGAAAGTCACCTACAACAGTGCATGGGATGAACAGTTTTGTTGGTAAGATAATATGGCTATCAGCTTTTTCTTAAAAATTGCTTTTGAACCACTGTGAAACATTCAAAATATCTCAGTCTCCTAATTAAACAAGGACAGGTTTGCAATCAGAGCCAGGATATCTGCATCAAGTAGACAACTGCCACAAGCTCCCTGTATCACTGTGCACTATTTGATTTCTCTGTGCTTCACTCAGCAGACTGACACCAACATTATATACTTTCTTTAGAACTTAGTCAAAAGATACAACTTTTGGATAATAACTCTAAAGTGAGTGTATTTTGCATTTGAATCAAGAATTTCGCAATCCAAAACCAGGTTTTGATGGTAAAAATGCTGCTAAAGTTACTTTTCCTTTAAAAAAAATAAATAGTATGTCCAGAAGTACAGGCAGGCCTATAGACAGAGATTTTGTGAAAAAGTATTAGCAATAATACAAATAGCATGGCAATTCATATAACACGAAATTTCTGTTTTTACCATCACAGATAATAAACTCTCTTCTCTCAACCAGTTGCATTAGTTGGACCAAACCTTTTGGTCATGCTGTATGAATGCAACAGGCTCAAAAAGGGAGACTAAAATAATCAACATTTCCAACCTTTGCAGTGACAATTCACACTACAAAATATGAAACTAAATACAAAAAGAAATGAAACCTAAGGTCTCTTCACACATTGTTGGAAAAAAGTCCCTTCCAGACCTTAATCAGTAGCTGAACTTTTTAGCTCCTATATACGTGCAATGTTCTCTGAACACTAAAGTCATGATGTTCAGCATAAAGAGCAAAAGGCCACTGTGTCTGAAGCTTTTGGAGTGACAAGAGCACATCAGGTGTGTTACAGTTGTGTGGCACAGCTGCCATGATGATGGGAAACCTTTGCATTTTAAAAGCTCTGTATTTTAGGTTTATTTGGATATGTCTTTAGGAAGGCTGAAGGAAAAAACTTCATCCCACACATGGCTTATTTTTCTGTAACTAGAAGACAAAAGAAAAAAAAAAAGGAAAAAATTATTTTATCTTTTATGTTTATTTTTATCTATTATATGTAATTGCTGTTGGAAGAAAAGGGAAACATTAACATAAGAGCATCATCTCTGCCAACAAACATTAATTCTCACTAACTTCTGAGAATCCAAAACCTTTTCAAGATGTCTCTTTTGCTAACACATACACTGTTTTAAAATAAAGATTCTTGATTCAGCTAATCCATTTCTCAGGCCAGCTTCATGGGATGTAGGTTGGTATTTTTTCTCACCTCAGATATCTTCTAAAAGAAGTAAGAATTTGTTTACTTGTGCTCATCATACTCAGTGATGGAGAAATAATACTCACGCTGTCATTTCTTCCAACTTATAGTGCAAAAGTCAAACTATATTTCTATAAATCATTGTCTTGATTTGATATTGCTTATAATTTGTTGTATCTTCTCAAATAGCAGTAAAGATGATAATGCAGTAAAGGCATGTGTTATAGCTTTGCAAATAAATGTAAAAAGGACTGAACAAAGTACATGGTAAAAGGCATTTGGAATCCATGAGCTCCAAGAGTTTAGATCAGCAGATCAGTGAAATCATGGTGAAACAAAAACACATGCAAGTGTTTGGAGATCACACACTAATACAATGCACACATACCCAGAGAAGAGGGCCAGCTCACTGAAGCATTACAAATCCAAACGCAATCACTTTCTTCTGCTTAAAGTGCTCTACGAGGAACTGAAAGGTTAATGAGCAAGGTGGCTTTAATTGCTTTTTTCTAAATACCTGGCCCATAAAATAAACATACCTGCCTTTAAAAGCTCCATATTCCAAAATTTCTATAGTAAACATTCTCTGCTGGAATTTTCTATTCGTGGGACTGGACTATAAACAGGGATATAATATCTTTAATAGGTTGCAGACACCATACTCTTTTCAAATATCCTGACTTTGCTAGAGGCTATAACGACAACAGAGAAATAGCTCAGATACCACGGGGAGCAATTTGTCAGTGCCGTGCTCAGGGTGCAGCATTTTCCTATTGTAATTAGTGGCAAGTGCATGCTCACCATTACCTGAGAGCTGCTGCAGTAATTCCAGATTCAGCCAGATGTCCAGTGACTGGTGGAGTGTGCATGTACATGTGTTTGGATAATGCACCTTCTGAAATTGCTCCTCTTAGTCCTCTGCAATTTATTTCACGTTTCCAACAGTGAACTGGCAGTGTCAGCAACACGTTGTTGACATCACTGAACACAGACAAGAATTATTTATGCCATTTTTCCCCCTCTCAGATTGAAAAGGTATAAAATTGTCATATGTAGAAAACCATAGGACAAGGAGAAAGTCTTACAAGACCAACATAGATGCAAGGTGTGAGGATGAGAATTTTATGTTACTCGAGTTGACACCATAGGAATCATTCCTCAGTCACTGAAATATTTTTTTTCACATAATAAATTTTTTTATAGGAATGGATGGTCCTACACATTTGTATGGTCTTCAAAAATTAAGTCCAGTGTTTCTTCCTACTTTGGAGGTGATATTGTCAGCTGCATTTCACACCAAAATTCATGCTCTGCCTAGCTCAGTTACAGCCAGTGCCACAAATCCTGAATCCTTCTTTTAACTGTTTTAAGCTTTCACTTCTGCTACTGGATCTCATTTGTGCTTTTTGGGATAAATGACAGTTTGATGTGCTGTTTGCAGGTGGGGGGATGTCTCCTCATTGAATTTTGACTCATTCAAAAATAGGGGAAAGTATTTGACTCCTTCAGCAGTACACTAAGAAACTCTAGTTTTACATTCTAGAAATTATTTTCTGCATTATGGTCATCTTAGTGTTCCCTTGATGCATATTGTCTTTTAAGATGAACAGGATTTGGTACACATTTATGAAGAATAAAAGGGAAAGTGTTTTTGTTGCATTAGGGAGAGAGCCAACCTCTTAGCAAAAAAAGCAAAACACTGGCAAATTGGAGGTGAATTCAGTGCTCAAACTAATTTGAAGCAAATAAACAAGTGATGGGTCAGATTATTTCATTGGTGTAATTAAAAAAACGCCATCATCATACTCAAAATATGTAAAAAAACTAGACAATAATTAAATGATGACATTTGCTTGCATATCCCTTCCAATGCCTGAAGATCCCTGCATTGCTGGCAAGACCCTTCGCTTCCTATATATACTTTATATTTTTATCCCAAAACTAAAGCTTGAGCAAGGCAAATTATCAAATACCTGAACTCAGCAACTTTCACCTCAACATTAAGAATGATGAGTCTGTGAGAGACAACAGTACCCAATTTTTTGTCAATAGCATAGTGATTTAAAAGCCTTTTCTCCAGGGCATGGCATCTTTTCCCAGCTGAAAGGGCAAGCTTAGGCTATTGCAATGTTAAGCAGCTGATGAATGACCTTGTGGTCACACTTGTTTTAGGGATTGATCATGTCCAATTAATTCCTAAAAGAAATCAATTGTTCTTACCTAGCTCATTTACATTAATAAGGAAATATTAATGACTCTACTGCCTATAAGTATTGGAAAGAGAAGCTGCAGCCACATTTCAGCCTACTGGTCTTTAAGGAGGATTCATTATCTCCTCCTATGAGACCAAAACAAATACATTTTTTCCCAGTTATTCAGCATTAAAATCAAGTATTTATCCATGTATTTAACTGATAATTGAATCATAGCAATTAGTCTTGCATTGCAATTAGTCTTGTTGGCTTATTTTCATGGATGTAATATTTATTATGCACCATAGAAAGCACAGGAGAATTTTCTTTCATTGCTAACTTTATTTTGAGAGAAGAACTATGCACAAGAACTCAAGACCACAATTATGATTTCCTGTTCTGAGTCCAACACACCATAAGAGGAATAATGATACAAAATGTGCAGGTAAAAGCAGAACATATTTCATTCCTGGAAATTATCCTCAGGAAAACATTCAAACAATCTTTGTGGTGGGATTTAAAACTCATGACAATTGCCAAAAATCGAAGTAGTGCTTTATCAAATGCTGGGATTAGTGTGTTTGTGAGTTACACGCTATGAATAATCCAGGTCTGAGCATTCATCCTGAATTTTCTTCCCAGAGGAAGAAATATAATAGGAAGGTGCAGTTCAAGACAAAATTCAGAATGTGATTGCTACATTTTTCTGTTCAGTGCATATTGCTACGATTTCTGGTAAAATGTACTAGTTAAGTGTTACAGTAAATTGATCACATAATACTGTGGAATTTATCATGTAATAGAAAAGGAATTTAAGAGCTGCATACCTAATATTATTAATAAAAAGGGCCTGTGGATAGAGACAGTTAGAGGATACGGTTTATATTATTACCTGATCCTAGATTACATTAAAGAGATGGTAAAATTAGAATTGCAAGGACAAAATAGTCTTTCAATAGGATTTTTCCATTGGAAATTCTGACTGGGTAACACAAATATTGGTGTTTACTCTCTGCATCTCTTCTGCTCCTAGAAATGACCTGTGAGTTTGGATCCTCCCCTTGGATCAGAAGTCCAAGCTTATCTGTGCAGAGAGGCTCTGCTGCCACCCTCTGTGGTGTCTGAGGTGAATCAAAATACTAGCTGTAAATAAAATGCCAATGACTCTAAAGATTTAGGGACAAAGATCTCTAGTTGTGAAAGAACTGACACAATGGAACACTCTTGGCATATAATCAAATATATAAAATAATATCAGTAACTCTAAGGTACTGGCTCCCAAGGAATTAAAGGGGTGTTGACACATGAATCGTCAATATTGAAGTAGTAGCTACTTTTACCAGCTTAACATCATTGTAAGCTGCCTTTGAAAAATGATCAAAGAGCATGCACCTTATCTAGGTGTTTATCTCTGGTCTAGTTCATTGCTACAGACATTTTTTTTCATTCTGAGACTTTTTTAAAAGAAGCACATTGAGGAGAACAAGCATGTCATTTTTTTCCAGGTTGTCCATCATCTCTTAATTTGAAATTCAGTACTGGCACATAACTGATTCATAACGAATTATGTGTTTAGCAAAAAAAATATTTTATTCCTCATGAGATCGATACAATACTGAGAGCAAACTGCTTGTGACAAGGATTTATATTATTAGTGGATAAAAAGCTAGTTTTCCAGACCATGCTTGTGATTATTCAAATCTATTATGTACCAGGGCAGAGATGATGCTGTTCCTTTGGTCTCACCTCTATGAGACCAGTCCCTATTTAAATAAACAGCTCCCCATCCCTGCACACACAACTACATTTCTCATGCACTGCCTTCATATCCTTGCCAGTAAAACCACTGATCAAAGTGGTCATTTGGGCACACAGAGGATGAGTGCTTAAGAAGAGCAGCCAACATCAAATCAAAACTCTTCTCACCTTTTTTTTATCACAACATTACCAGCCCAGCGCTGTCCCCAGCAGTAGCAGAGCCATTCACTTTTGCTGAGGGGGAAATCTACCCTTTCTCAATGGGTCTTCAGAGGTGAGCAGCCTTCCACCTCTTCTCCTCTCCCTTTCCACTTGCATTGTATTTATTTGGTTTTTTTAATTCTGCTCATCAAACTAAATAAACTTCTCAAGTTCATGGTGTCCATGTTGTATTCTGAAAGGTGATGGTGTAGGACCTTTGCTGGCACTCTGCAATGGGTCATTCATCCAAACTGTCACAAGGAATGGAATTTAGCTTGAAATCTTCCATTTTTCAGAAAAAGCAGAACTAAAATTAGCCATACAACTTTACCTTAACTTTCTAGTTAAACAGTATCTGAAAATGTTACTACCATGTAATCAAAATGTTAGTCTGCCTTCAGGACCTAAAAAATATTCACTTACACATGAGAAGAAAAAAAAATTACCCTTTGCTGTCACTGAAAAAAAAAAAAGAAAGAACATTAGGCCCTTATTCACCTCTTCAGGAGAGGGCTGGGGGAAAGAAACCTTGTGTTCAAAAAAAATTCATGCTAATGCATTGTTCACAATCAGGCTTTTATCTGAATGGTACCAATTTGCTAATACTGTTTTCCTAAATTAACAGCTTATTTTACACTATTTGTCTTTATTTTAGTATCTGCATACATATTGCAAACTACTAGAACATATAATTTGCTTTCTTCTAGATTTTGCTTAGTGCAAGGAACAGACATTTCACATGAAAACCAGCAACTTTCTATCCAGACATCTCTTAGGGTAGTTACCGCTCTATTTGACAACGAGTAAATTTAAAAAAAAGAAAAAGAAACATCAATAGCAGGAAAATATATGTGTCTCAGCTATTAATTGGGCAAGTAAGATGCTCCTGATGCATTCCACAACCCTTACCAATCTTTTGAAACACAAGCATAGCAGTTTCTTCAATCATCAGTTAATAAACAGCAGAGATGTTTCTCTTTATTAATAAAAAAAAAGAGGGAGGTGACTGGGGAAGAGGCCTTAGCCAGTCATTTACAATATCTTGCTTTTCACAATAGTTGAGATTGTCAAGAGTTTGCAAGTATGAGCTGCAAATACATAGAGGGAGGAGGGTACAGACATCACACTTTTTCCTGTTTGGACTTTTATTAAAAATGGAGTTCCATAAAAAACTAATCATCATTTGCACAGCTACCTGGAGAAATTGACAAGCACACTGAAATACTAGGGAATGTGGACCAGTGTATTTGTTCAATGAATGCCATATGGATTTTGGAATTTGGTAATCAGGGATCTGGCACCTCTTTACAATGTATTTGGGACAGATTGGAACATTTTTGTGAAATTGCTATAACCAGATGCTTTTGTCTCACTCAGGTTAAACTACCTTTCGCTATCCGTGTTTCTATAAGGGAGACAGAATTGGAACTCAAGTATACATGGTCTGTACTGTCTCTTGCCC
The DNA here is from genome assembly GCF_008360975.1 of Lichenostomus cassidix. Taxonomy (NCBI): domain Eukaryota; kingdom Metazoa; phylum Chordata; class Aves; order Passeriformes; family Meliphagidae; genus Lichenostomus; species Lichenostomus cassidix. Next base: position 57,801,092 of record NC_139486.1, read on the forward strand.
AACTATGCCCATGATTATTGCTTTAATTTCTTAATAAAGTCACCCTGATGGGCCTATTACTTCCTAGCTATGCCAGTGAAAGATTCTGTAGTGGCACTTAGCTAATAAAAGGTGTAATGACACATTACTTGAAGACATCTGTCTTCATGAACTGGATTTTTTAACACAAAGCTTATCAAAATGCAAGATGTGAAATACTGCAAGAAGAAACTCCCTACAAGGACCTGATTTATTCTAGAAATAGTTAAAAGCTGCTAAGAGACTTGATTCATAGTGAATATTCTGAGTATAATTATGAAATATATTTACCCTGACAAGCAAAACTAAGACTTAACTCTCATTGAAATTTGTCCCAGACACTCAGGTACTGGGAACAGTAGGTTTTAATAGTTGAGTTTTGGTTTGATACTATAACATTTGTAAGGTTAGTGCAATATTTGATAATCATCCTTAATGCATAGCTGGGGAGAAGCAAATGACTTTGACATCTTTGGGTATATTATTCATGAGGAACCTCTGATAGCAAAAAGTACTCTAACAGACAAAAAAATCTCATGCCTGTTAAAAGCGTTAAGAGCAAGCTCAAGTGCAGAGTTTCCATCCCAAATGCCAAAACTACATAACACAGGGAACTGTGGCTAGACAACATAAATTCAAACTTCATGCTTTACACTTCGAAGCAGTTTTAAACACTGACAGATTTCAGACGGACTTTTAGACAGATTTCATATTCTTTTTGATACCACAGAAATACTGACTCAGGCAGGAGGTCCACTGACACACTGGGGTCTTTGAAGACTGACCACAAGTTCCAGAAGGGGCAACTCCATGTAAGACAGAACAAAACAACTGATACTGTTGTAGCTTTTAGAATATGCTCTCCACAGATCTCCATAACTGCATTGTCTCACTGACACAACATAGCAAGGAATACAAAGAAAAAAGTCATATTTTTGATAGGTTAGTAGCTGTCCTTCTAAGTATGTAAAGGGTGCTACCCCTAAGTATCTCTTCTGTTTTAGAATAGGGGAAGAATAAGAACTTATCTCTGTCTCTAATTACTTCTGTACAGTTTCAAATAAGCATAATTTCTTTTCCCAGATAAACAATATTCAACCTTTGTACTAATTGCTTCCATTTCAAAACCACAAGATTCCTCCCACTCTAGTTCTGCCATACAGAAATATCTGCCATAGTTATATACACTATTTCTTGTCATAATAAAGACTACTGCTCTAATTAGCTTCAATACAGTTTATGTATTTAATACCTTGTTTTCTTTCTTTAAGCTTATAAGCCAAAGTGGAGAACCTTCTAACCCATTCTAAAGGGCTTTTGCAACAAAAGAAAGAGATATCTCAGTTGATCTTGAAACTAGGAATATGGTCTACAGGAACTCTGACAGGTCCTCCACACAAAAGATTAATGAATAACTTATTTTACAGTAGTTCCATATGTTTCCCTCATCTTCCTTGACTATGGTCTTTTTACAGTGCTCACTTTTGGTTAGTACTAGTTTACAAAGCTAAATATACTCATTACTTGTGCACTACAATACTCATTTTAATGACTGTGAAAAGGTAGAAACTACCCAGTTCAAGTTTTCCTCACAGACACAGGTAAAACATAAAATAACAAAGGAAAATATTATATATACTACATAGTACATATTTTATATACATCATGATATAAAATGTTGTATAAATATATATAAAAATTATATATAATATATATATGGTATATACATATAATTAACAAGTCTGGTGTTCATTCACTTTTCCACCCCACAAAGCAATAAATTGTGTGATAAACTATGGAAGTGGGAAGAAAACCATACAGATCATCCTACATTGTACTGCCACTTTCTTAGGAAATACTTGCATATTATCAAATAACATAACAACTAATAAAAGATTTTTAATTTTAGAACTTTTCCAGAAGCTTTCCAGTTGGTTTCCTCTCACTTTCTTCACTGAGCACAGGCCTGTGTCATGTGCAAGAGCTACAGAAGCATGGAAATAGCCACCAGAGCAGGCAGCTCAATGAGGACAACTACTGCTAAACGAACCTGAATCTGGGAGTTTCACATTTGAGATTCCACCCTCCCTTCGAGCTTTGGGTCAGCCTCCAGCACTTAGAGAAATGACCACCATGACCATGTGTGAGATTGTCTAAGCAGAAAACTACTCCGTATTTTAAACAGAAAGGATTTGATTTTATTTTATTAGCTAAATCATCATCAAGTACTGAAAAGGAAGACATTTTCTGTGATGATCAGAAATGACTGAGCAATTACAAGAAATAACCGGGCCCCCCTGAAAGACTTCAGAACCACTGTGATCAGCAGTCAAAATAACGCTTGGTTTTCAACAAAGTGAGCTGTAGTTGTCTTGCCTTTCACATCAAACAAAGTTAACCAGATCTGCTTGATTTTATAAGTGTTCATGTTGCCTTTGTGTTCGCCCATTAGCACTCAATTTCTCCACTTCCATCAGTAAGTCAGTCCACACACTTAGGCCACAGACATTAAAGTCTCCATCCTGTGTCTTCAGGAGTTTCAGAGCAGCTTGTGTCTGTTCCTTAAGCAGCACAGACCCCTGGCAGAGGCAGCAGAAGCGCTCCCTTAATTCTTCCCAGGACAATTCAGCTTTGTCAACACAACCTTTAATCCACCGTCCCTGCAAGGGGTCATAGAGCAAGTGCCTTCCCCAGCCGGTTAAGAGGTCCAGATAAGATCTGCTGAACTGGGAATAGCGGCCAGCTAGGAAGGCAAGAAGGGAACCTGGGAGGCACAGGCAGAAGGCTGAAAACCGCTCCCGGCTGCCCAGCAGCCAGGCAAGCAGGAGCTCGGCGGGGCACCCTTCTGCAGCAGCACTCGCCTGGCTCCCGTCTGGGCTGCTCCCATCGCCATCCCCGGCGGCTGTGCCCCGCTCGAGCAGCTCCAGCGCCGCGGCCACCAGCTGGAAGGCACGGGGCTGGGGCAGCTGCTCCAGAACCCCGCACAGCACCGCAGCCGCCGCCTCCCCGGCCTGCTGCTCCTCCTCCCGCAGCCGCCGCAGCAGCAGCTGCGCCTCCGCCTGCAGCTTCGGCTCCGGCTCCGGCCCGGGGGCTGGCCGCGGCGGGCGGCGGGGCAGCGCCAGCAGGCGGGCGGCGGCCTTGCGGCGGGCCAGCAGCGGCAGCCCGCGGGGCTCGGGGCCGGCAGGCTGCAGGGGGCCGGTAGGCTGCAGGAGGCCGCGGAGCAGGCGCTGGCAGGCGGCGGGCGGCAGAGCGCGGTTCTCCAGCAGCGCCAGCCCCAGCAGCCGCGGGCAGCGGCCCAGCGCGGGGAAGCCCAGCGGAGGGTACGGCCGAGCCCGGTTCAGCCGCCGCCCGATGGCCTCCCGCAGCTGGGGCCGGGCACGGCACCGCTCATGGAGGTGCTGGAAATAGCGGGCCCACTGCAGAGCCCTGTCCAGGGTGAGGTAGTCCCAGTCCCGCACCAGCGCGGAGCGGGACACGGCCAGCAGCGCGGGCAGCTGCTCCACCTGCCCCAGCACGGCCTCCATGGCCGGCCTTGGTCCCTGCGTTTCGAGCAGTCCCGCCGGCAGCCGGGGCCAACCCGAGCCGTGCGGGGCCGGCCTTGCTGCCTCCATTGGCTCGGGGGGACGTCAATCGGAGCGGAGTGAGCTCTGCTCACAGCAGCGTCACTCGCCTTCCGCCCGATCGCTCAGCCGAGAGCGGGAAACTGAGCTGAGTTGGAAAGAGAAAAACCGAGCACGATTAAAAGCTTTTTAAAAAAAAATGAAATCGTTCCCCTCTAGGCCCTTCAGCATCTCCGTTGCCCTCCTTTGGATGCTCTCTAGTAGCGTTGTATTTCCATTGTATTTCATCCCCCAAACTACCCCCAGGACTCGAGGTGAGGTAATCACCTATCTCGACCGGCCAGTCTGTGCTCAGACATAGAACAAGATGGAGCATAGTATTCCTAAGTATTCCTAACCATTCCTAAAAAAGCCCATAAACCTCTTCAGGAGCAAAGCTCCCCTGCCCCACCTTTGGGGACAATTCCAAACGTCAGTGATAGCTCAGTCCCAGGGAGCAGGGCTGGCTGCCCATCGCCACCCAAGGCTCAGTGCTCTGCCAGGGGCTGGGCTCACCCTACTGCCGCACCAACTAATGGTTTCATCGCTCTTTAGTGATTGCCCAGGGCACCAGGCCATCTCCAAGTACCTCCCAAGCCTCTGCTGCCTACAGGGGGATGGCAGACACCTGCCCTGGCTACCCAGCTACAGATGCTGCTGGGGTTCTCCACACAGATGCCCCCAGACAATGTGCTGGAAACACCCTCACCGCTGCTCTCTGCAGCAAGGAGAGGTGATTCCTGCTCTCCTGCCAGCTCTGCCAGCTGAAGGACGAATTTTCACAGTGAGCAAGGGGTGTTAGGCATGGCTTTGCACAGCCTCTGTGTCGGAGTGACTGTTCCCAGCTGGTTGCCTAATGTCCACTAACTCAAGGGACTCAAATTCCCACTATTTAGCTGGGTTACATGTTCATTCCCTCCATCCTCATCTGCTGGACACAGCTATGCTCTGTGTTCCCTCACAGTGTGGGACTGAGCAGGCTGGCCTGGCTTCTGGCAGTTTCCACACCTCAGGGTTGCAGCAGTGGCATCCAGGTGCTGGAGCTGGTAGGTTTGGGAGCTGCTGGACGTTCCTCTGGAAGTTCACCAGCCCTGCAGCACAATCCTAGGCACCAGAGCGGGTCTGGAGACAGCAGAGAGGCCTGGAGAGGGCCTGGTGAGTGCCTGGTGAGCTATGGTGCTTTGGCTGAGCCCAGGGAGGAGGGCAGACACCTTTCTCGCCCAGCCTGCGAGGACATGGCCCTGTGTCCAGTCATGGGGACAACACTGCCAACCTGCCCAAGCAACTCCTTTAGCTTTCTGGAAGGCACCAGCAACACCTGGCAGAGTAAATGAGGTTTGAATGGAATTTACTGCAGGAACCAGCTACAGAAACCAAACTACAACACTGTGAGCTACAATACTGTAGGGCAAACCATAATGCTCCTTCTCTTGAAAGAGCGTTATGCATCCTCATGCAGAATGCATGTTCTATTCTATACATCTTAGTGCTGCAAGTAGTTTCCTCTGAGTTTGTTATTAAACAAATTGCATTTTTGGGTGATGGAGTGTGCAAGGACTCTTGGTAGCTGTAGGCTTGATGCTTTTGGTCACCTGTAGGTTAAGGGCCAAATACAGGCATTAGAGTGCAATTCTATGGTCCTTACTTGTGATTGAAGAAGCTTGTCACAACCCCTCAATATCTATTGATTGATATTAAACTCTCAGGTTTAATACAGCACATCTTGAATGAAGGGTTGTGGCACAGAAGAAGGAAAACAATTTCAGTGAATTCCAGTTTGGTAGGGATGTTTTTGGAGGTGTGTATGCTCCATGTCATAAAGAAGAAAAGAGATACTTCCCTTTACATCCGACAACTTTTCACAAGAAATCTTTCACGTTGGAGTTCTTTTTCTTTGTTGGATAAAGCACATGGGTTTATATCCCGTGAATATCTGTGTATGTTTCAGTTGAAAGAAATCAAATGATCACATTTGCAGCACCAGGAAACTGACAAAAGCAGTTTGTGAAAATCTAAGTAGCATGGAAAAAACACTATTATTGGAATAGTCTTGCATGTGAAAGGAGATGGCCAGTGTCTTCCTGTGGGTCTCTGTAGAGCTGACTGAAAAATTAAATTTCCATTTTATGAAAAACTCAATATTTCAGCATTGGTTTTATTTCAACTTAGGGTGAAAATTCTAAATATCAGCATTTTTCATAAAAAGGACACAGATTGACATCTCTGTAATAAAATGGTTTTTGCAAAAAGACATTTTTGTATTTCTAGGTATTTCAGCAACTGCATTTAGAGTCTGCTGTCATGATGGGGATGCCTGTAATGAAAAATAGAGCCTAATATGAAGAAGCAGCAGACTTTTGCATTAGAAAATTTTTTCAAGGAACAAACAAGGTGTTGTTGTGACTGCTGTGATCCTTCTACACTCCAATAGCCCATAAAAACCATAATTCTTTTTCTACACTTACTGTAAAAGGAACTCCTTTTCTTCTCTGAAGCTTGTGTTGTTCTTATTTGAGAACCTGGTCATTCTCAGGATATGCATTTTAGGATCTTCCACTGCAAGAGTGGAATGTATTTTTCAGTTGATTGATCTGCTGGTGCTGGTACCATGTAATAGTCCAATGAAATTGAAAAATGTGGTTTCTTCCTTACAGGTGAATTATTTGCATATGACTTTTAAGAGCTCGTACTCTCTTTTCTATGACTAGTCTTAGCTATAGAATGGTGAGAGGATTTTCAGATAGCACTGTGTGCAGAGGGTGCTTTCCTGCTTTATTTGATTACTTTTCAAAAAAGAAACCAAAAGTTTACCTCTGACACATAGGTCTTTGTTTAATATCAGCCTGCTTTCTCTATTAATGAAGCTTGTAGTAATCTCTCATACTGTCTCAGGGTGTGTTTGGATGTGTAGTTCACGTTATGTAAACTATGCAGTCTCTCTATTTTTACCTAACAAGAAGTGAAACCCACAATGACACCTTAAAGAAATCTTACAGAAGAATTATCACTTCATTACAAAGTCTGAAAAAACCCCTCTTTGTTTTGTCTCATTTAAAAGCAAAGTAGAAAATAGAAGAGAGAGCAGGGTGTATTTTAAATGATAGGATAGAGCACAGAGTTACAATCACAACACATTGGATTGTTTAAATGTCTGCTGTATGCTTCTTCTAAGTAGCTGTGATAATATGAACAGGGGTGTCCAGTGTTTCTTGTATTGTAAATTTTGCTTCTGTTTTGTTGGTTTGTTTGATTTTTTTTTTCCTCAATGAAGTCCACTTTTTATTTTTTCTTATTTAATCTCTAAAATGAGCATTAAAAGAAGAGTTTTGAGGGTATTCATCTATGGTTGTATTAAGCTGAGTAAATGTTCCTCCATCACAACTTTTGATTGATAAGGTACATGGCAAAGAAAGTGGCTGAGGAAGTAAGAGAAGTGTCTGTTAGATACAAAAGTCTGGGAAGTCATTTTCACAGCTCCCTGAAAGCAAGCCCATTTTTCAGTGAAGCACTGCAAAACAGTTTCACAAGCCTTGCATTTTATGTGAATTACTGTGCTGTTTTATCTAAGCTGAGAAGTCAAGTAAAAGATTCATATGAAGTTTTATGGAACTAGTGAGTTTCTTCACTCTGGTTACGGAGCCAGTAAAATTCACCCTGGCAGGAAATATCAGTTTTGAAGCAAAATTGGTCAAAGTAGCCAGAAGTCTGGATTTCATTGTTATATTTTCCTTCCTCTCAGAACTCGTGTTGGCTATAAAGTGGTTACATTATTTCTCCTGAATAGAAATTTAGGACATTGTTTACTCATTCTAACTGGCATCATAAAACTCCAAAATGGTCTTTTCTTAGATAGGGGGTGTTATTGTAAATTACAAAAGTTAATGCATTGAGAGAGATGTATGATCAGCTTCTATATTTCTGGCACTAATATTCACTTTTTAACTGTAAGGAGGTTTGTTTAGCTGCCTCAAATTGTGTGTTAGGCACAAGTTTGCCACCCTTAATATCTTACATGCAGTGAAGACTCTGAGCTTGTAGAATTTCTTTCTATTTCTGCAACTCAGTGGAAAACTGAGGTTATTAGTCAAGTCACTACCTGGCAGACTAAGTCACCTCTTCCATATCCTCTGGTGAGGTTCTTAGATTGATTTTTTGGTGTGTCATCTCAAAAAAAGAGCAAGGCTGTGGTGGGCTTTTGGTGTGAGAACAGATCAAATTGTGTAAAAAGGTGTTGAACCTACAGATTTGCACATCAGCATGAGCCTCAGACTGTACAAAAGGCACATCTGTCATCAGGGGGATTTCCTCTGAAACCTCTTTGTAAGTCCTGCTTGCAGTGCATCAGTGTATTAGCAGCAATGCCCATTTGGGATGAATTTAGACTGATTTTAGTGACTGGTGTCAATGGTCAGGCGTCAGTTTTGCAATGCACAGAGTGAAAATGGATTGAAAATCAGTGTGTTGAAAGAATGCTATATATCACATGTCACTGAGATAACCTAACACCCACTCTTAATTAGGAATTTCACCTGTGTCTGGCTATACAAAAACTGAATTTTTAGAAAAAGTATGTAAAAAGACAGACTTTGCAGCCCAGTCCTATTTCTAATTTTGATCCTATGAGTCAGAACTATACTTGCAAAACTACTCAGCTAGGGTATAGCTCTTCAGCATCATCAACATAAACATAAGAGTAATTGGGTGGCAAACTGATTATTCTTCTCTGTGAATAATCAGTTAGAAGTGAAGGTAGCACAGATGTCAAAGTTCCCTTGGACAAGATAAGCCTTGTTAAATGATCATGTGTGCACTCCAAAAGACAGTTGTGATTGTTATGTGTGTATTAGCTACAACTAGTTTTGGCTGAGGTTGTTTGAGTTAATGCATTTTTATTTGCTGTGGGATAAGAACATGCATTAATGTTGCTCAGCTGATGAATGGTGAAGTATTAAGCCGTGTGATTTGGTCACTTGTATTTGTTTGTGATGCCCTCTAGAGAGATTTAATTTGCTGCCTGTTGTGGGTGGGCTTGATAGATCACAGCATGGACTGATTATAGTGCTTGCCTACATGCTTTTTTCTGGTCTTCTTTTCCTTTAAGCCAAGAATGCTCTTATCTACTTATGTTAAGTACTTTTCTTATAGGAGGAGGTGCACAAATTCATCCTTCTGAACCATTCTTCCAGCTTGAACCCATTTTTGGGTACCTGTTGAGAACTATCTTAAAGAGCTATCTGTTTTAGAGATCATCTTATCAGAATCCTCTGAAAAGAATATTCCATAAAACTTGGGTCATAAAGGCTGGCAATGGTGAAAGGTTTGGAATTTTGATCTGTAATACTTTAGTTCTTGTATGAAGTGAAGCATACTGGGACTAACCCTAGTCTAGCATCACAGGTTTTGTATTGAATGATGAAGTGTCTGTAAGAGTATTGGATGAAAAAAAAAAAAGAATGTTTAAGAATGACAACTAAAGATTCTTTCCTACTTGTAGATTCTGCATATTTCCATGACACTTAAATTGCTATCATTCACAAGAGTTCAGGGAGATCTCATAAACACGTTTTCGTGTTGGATTTGCTTATATTTTTCATTTTACACAAAAAGATATATAAAACTCTACACAAGACAACTATGTTAGAGCTATTTCTATGTATGCCTGGGTTCTAATAAGAGAAGTAATTTGGATTATTCACCTTCATTGTCTTAATATCCTGAAAACGCCTCAAAATTGTCAGATATCACTCCTTTGCAGCTCTGTACAGTGTCTTTATGAATAATACATGTCTGTGTATTCAGAGAGAGCCACATTAAAACACACATATGCACATGCTGGGTAGACATTTCTTTTCTCGAGCGATAAGGCTTTTTATGTATCTGTTGTTTCCATTTTCATGTCTCCAAAGCTTTTATGTGAATTTTTCCAGCACATTTCTCATTATTCTCTCAACCTTTACTCTGCTGAGTGGCTGGGGCTTCCAGACATATAACCTGAAATGTCCTGGGAGAATTTACATAAAAACAATAAAACCAAGGAAATGGAAACCACAGAATGTATACATAATTTTTTTTCAGTCTTTGCTGAGAAGCTCATTGGTTAGTAGTTACAAAGGAATCTGATTTTCCATTTTAACATCCTTTTCACTGTGAAGCAAATGTGGGAGAGTGGGATGGTAAGAATCATTCTTGAAGGGAAGGGGAGCTTATATGCGAATCTCATTAAGGTTAAAAGATTTTACTTTTCTCCCTCCCAGTATATCAAGAAGAACATCCTATTAAAAAAAACAAACATACAAATACCTGATTCGAACAAATGTTAATGCGAAGCTTTGGAGGGATTTTTTCTTCCTATTTAAGAAAATTGGAAGGTTTTTTTTGTTTGTTGATTTCTTTACCTAAACACATACAAAGGAATACTGTTATCTACACTCATAACATCCTGTAAAAGCAGATCATTACAACTCATACAGCTACTTACAGGATCAGTAGTACAGTAAAACAATTTTTGTTTCTATTGAGAGTTTGCTAATAGTGAGTTGTGTACCTGTCTCAAAAATGCCTCCAGCAGTTAAAGTTTTTCTCCTAACTCTGGAGTTTTTGACGTAATGGTGTCTTTTAAGAAGTCTTTTTTTCCCACTATTTACAGAAAATAGAGGCATTTAATTAGTAAAAAGGCCCAGAAACCATAATTCTTTGGGGTTGCAGTTTCTATAGCAGTTAGGTGTGTGTATTTCATGTCAGTTGGATATTATTTTGGTAGTCTGACTTGATTCCTAATCCATTGCACTTAAGTGTTTGTGTAATGGCAAAGACTGGAGCTTTTGTGTATATCCAAAAAGCATGACAATATAGGTAACATATGTAGTACAATCTGCTAGTTCCTAGCAGGTCCTGAGATGTTGCTATTAGCTTTCCCAGCTAGCAGTGTTGACTTGTACTTGCAGAAAAAAATAACAAGGGGCTAAAAAAAAGGGCAGCAGAGATGAGATTCTAGCACATAGGATATTTGCAAAAACCTAAAAGCCAGCAGAAGACAATTGTGCATTTTGTGCCCTAGGATGGGACAATGGTGATGGGTGAGGATTATTGCCTAGAACTAAAGGCAGAGTCTAAAAGAAAGCTCTGATTTTTTAAAGGTCTTTTTTTCTTTTTATTCTTATCTTTTTTTTTTTCCTAAGTAGCAGTAGGCCAGTATTTAACCTGGAAATTATAAAATTCATATTAATTCCATTTCTTCTAACGAAAAAAGCAAAACTACTCCTCTAAGTGGAAACCACTGTTGAAAGTATCCTCATATTTCTTGCTATTACAATAATTTTTCATATTTTGAGAAAAATATACTTGAAACTTTATCAAGGAATAATTACTCTCTCAGAAATGTATTTGAATCTTATATTCTGCATGGAGAAAATGACACTCATGAAACAGTGCAGTATTGTTTGTGTCTTTTTCTCTCTGCAAAATGCTGATGCTCATCAGCAGTTGAGAGAGTGTGGAGTTCTGCAACAGGCTTGGGGACTGAACTTGCTTTTTGTAGAAAGACTTGGATCTAATAGCTCTCAGAAAAGAGACAATATGGATCAAGCCTTCAGACAAAACTGGCTGATGATTGACTGTCTAAACCTCCTAAGGGAGTTAGGCACCTTGCCACAAGAGCAACTGAATGGGAACCAGATGCCTAAGGGGGGGTTGAGAGCTCTTGAAAATTCCTATTTTAGCAGAGATGATTGTGTCCAAGTTAGGGATCCTCCTTGATGTAGTGAAAGCATCCTGTGCATCTGGCAGCAGTCAGGATTTATATGGGAAACTCAACAGTTTGTAATCTGGGTGTAACTCACCTAAATACTGCAGTGCATAGACACTGTGAACTGTAGTATAGAAATGATTTATCCAAGGAAATAGTCCAGAGCCTTTCCATGGGAGTGATTTTTCAATAATTTTTTTAGTCTCAGAATGAAATTTGGTTCTATTTTCTTTGGTGGTCTTTGCTATCAAACAGTGATTTCACTACAAATGGGAGGTTAGAATTTTCTACTGAATGAAGTTATGAAATAAAATTACTTGAGCTAGATCAAAATGTTAGTTCAGATAAAATCAGTATGATTTATTTAATGGTTTTTACTTGGCTTTTAAATGAACGTTTTAAAATTAAATTATTTCAAACATTTGAAAAGGAAACATTTGTTTATATAGAATTCCAAAAGCATTCTAATTCTTTAATAATACTGGGAAATGAATGTTTCTTTTACCTCAACACATTTCTACTCTAAGCAGAGAATTTATTTGGGAACTTTGATTTCATGTAAGGTACTTCCCAGCTTTCCACTGAAATATTTTGAACCTTCTCATAGTAGTTTGAATTGGTGATCACTGGCTTGAACTGCTCTTCCCTGACTTGATCTATTCAAAGGACTTGGGAAAGAAGAAAGGGTCTTGTCAATCCCTATCCTCTTGACCAAATTGAGATACATGTCCTGCTTTAAAATGACCATTTCTCTTGCTGGTGTGTAAAGAACAACAGAAGACATGGAACTGGAAATGCAGAGACTGCCTGCTAGGATGCAGTGCTTCCTCAGAGAGTAGGCTTAGAATGGGCTGATATCCAGAAGAGAAAATATTTATTTCTCCTTTTGCTTACAATATATTCAGAGCGTTTTGTTTATTTTTCTGGATTTCTGATAGCATTTTGTTCTTCCTGGTTCCCAAGTCTTTTCTTTTACAGTTTTTGAAATCACTCCCACGAAAAAGCTTTGCAATGTGTGTATTTAGGCTTCACACCAAACATGTAAGGTTCAAGTTATACAAAAATTATTGGTTCTAGGTAATTTGTTCAGTGAATGGATGCCTTCTACCTGACTTGCTACTATAGCCAATGTATCACTGTCTCAGGTAACTTGATTTAACTAGTTGGGAGGTACTGACAGAGATATTGGTCAAAAAAACCAATATGGATCTTGCTTCATTTTAAAAGTTTTATTTTACGTGTGGTTTACATTAATAAATTGCAAACAGTGACTTCAGCCCTGTTCCAAGCATCTCTCCATTTGTTATATTAATGGACATAAACACAAGTTTAATCCATAAGGTTTGGTCATGGATTCCCTACTAAATTTGTCTCCAAAGTGATTCAGCATCCCAATTCTTAGCAGCTCACTGAACATACCCAGACAGCTGTAACTGCTCTGCCATGTTCAGCAAAAGCAATGGAATTGTACCATATCCCAGGGGAGAGTTATGTTGCACTTTGGAAAACTGGGAGACCCTATTGCCTTTTATTTCATTTCTTAAATATCTTTTTACAGAAAGCTATTCCAGACTCTCTTTTTTTCTAAAATTTACATGCTGTGGGCCTGGCATCCTTCGTACTTGCTCAGCAGTGCAATTCTTTGTTCTTTCACAGCAGTGTAATCTCTTGGCTTCGTTCACATTTGTTATGACCAGAAGATGAGAGTAGCTCAGGTTCTTGTTAATAAATCCCTTGGAATGGATTAGAGTGAAATGACACTGAATGATCAGTGTTTATAAAAAAAAAATTAAAAAAAAATAAAATACATATATATATATATGTCTATACAGGGTTTCTTTTATATCAAGTATAAAGGAGGACATGTGCCTGATGAAAAGCACTATCCCACCATGAAAAATCAGCTTCTTCTCAGCCTCTTCTCTTATTTAGCACAAAACACAGCTTGTAGCCTCAGCTTGAGCAACCCTTCTGTACCTGGGCAATTACTTGGTGCATCATCTGCAAAAGCACCTGTTGTTTTTGTAAATGGCTGATTTTTTGAGTCATTTAACTATTAACATTCCAGTCTCTCACAGCATTTCTTCTGCTTTGCCTTTTGCAGCATCTCATGGAGAGGCAGACAATGAACTCAACCTCTTCACAGGATTTAAAATAAACATAAAGTATCATTATATATTCTACTTAGGCTACCTATTTATTATTAGGTTAACAATCTAGCCTTTATTATTGTTGTAATGAAAATTAAGTTTAGCCTAAGAACATTATAATTTTTATCTGTGTCCAGGAGGACTGAAGTATTTCAGATTACTCTATTTCCTTTTTTTTTTTTTTTGTTCATTTTTTGTTGTTTTGGGGGTTTTTTGGTTGTTTATTTGGTTTTGATGGGGTTTTGTTTGTTTGTTTGTTTGTTTGTTTGTTTTGTTGAACAAAGCCTGAGGGTAACAGATACAAAGTACAGTATTTGGCAGCAAATTCCATATGAAGTTACCAGCATCTGATGCTGTCATATAATTCAGATAACCATTCTGAATATTTAGTCTTAGTTGCTTGGTCTACTTTGTTCCTAATTCTTCTCACTACCTACAATATTTTGCACAAGTGGTTTTTTCCCATTTGTTGAATTATTTCTGGATTTAATCATTCCGTGGGCTCTTTGCCTGCACTTGTGGCAGATGAAGAGATTAGAAATATTCTAAATTTAAAGATCACATAGAATAAGTTTTAATACTGGACTTCTGACTCTGGTCTCATTTGTGTGCATGGCTATAATGTTCACAGGGTTAAAAACCTAGCTTTCTATCTCCAACTTTCCTTATTATTGGGTTTGGGCATCTGGTTTTGAAGTTGTCCTGCAATTTGATCTCACTCCAATTTTCTCAATGCCTCTCAGCAACGTGTGTCACTAGTGTGGGGAGTTATGTGGACTAGCTAAATGTGTACACTGTTGAACAAAACCAACTCCTTATTTTGACATTGATATGGTTAACAGTATAAAGAATCGTTCCCAATGAAGGAAAAGAAAACTGGAAAAGGATGATCTGTGGATTGCAGGTGCTGAAGTAACATGCTGAAAATGTGAACACTAGTCTTTTGTCAGCAATTAGATATTCCTTTTTTCATGTTTCAGATTGTAACGCTGTGAACTGGGAATTTTGTCCTGAAGGAAATGTGTCCTTACATGAAGTATAACGTCACAGAGATGATTCTGCAACTGATCAACCTCTTCACAAGAATAATGCTTGTAAAATAGGTAATACACTAAAAAAAGATTGTATTTGCAATTTGTTGAATCTTCAGTCTATGACATCAAAACAGGTGTCCCTTGCCTCACAGCCCTCATGAGATATACTCAATAGTCATGCTATAGATTGTAACTCTGAAGCATCTGGAAGATTAAATAACTTTCCCAAGATCACACAGAGATTTCTTGTTTTGGTGTGACAGCAAGTGATAACCAGAGCCAAGATTATTCCCAAACCACCTTATTTCCCTTCTCTATTAGCATTTTACCAGATATGTGGATAAGGAAGAAGTAAAGACAGAGGAGGGAAGTATGTGTAGGATGCTTCTATAAATTGACTTAATAAATCAAGCCCATCTTTATACAATTCTTGGTGTCCACTTGCACCAGACTACTTTATGAGATTGCATTTTTACGAATGTCTATTTTACAGACGGGAAAACTGAAATAAAAAGTGATTTAGCAAGATTCGTAGAACAGACACATTTGCAGAGCTGGGAAAAGTAACCAAATCTCCCAACCCCACAAGACAGGAATAACTTATTAAATGAGCTGGCATTCACCTTGTTTCATTTGGCAATGTAGTCCAGTGCAGAGGGAATGGTGTTCTTTCCATTAGGAATGCTTTGATGATGACACTGTAATAGAAGAATCAAAAGGAATGCTGGACTTGAAGCACTCCTTAAGGTATAAGATGGACTGTTTGAACTGAGAGTTGGAAAAAAAAAGTCCTGGAAAAAAATAGAAATAGAAGTAGTATCTCAACAATAGCTTCTGAGGAATTTGGAATGCTGATGGAGAAGGTATAGGGTTAAGGGATAAATGATGAACAGTTGTGTCTGAAGCACCAGGAAAAAGGTTAGGAGAACTGTGAAGGCAGGGTGGGAAGAAAATCAAACTTGCAGAAACCTAAGTGTGCACCTAATTTTCACCTCTAAGGACCATCCTGTCTCTCTACATTGCTAACCAGGCAATAAATCTTTAATCCCCTTGTTACAAAGGCAGGTTCATTACAAATTACACATTTTGTGAGTGTGCATCACTTTGAATAGGGTAGAATTTTTTGCTTCACAGACAGTGCAATGTGAGAAAAATAGAACTGAACTTGTAGCCAAAGTATCTTCTGATTTATGGGGCTTTAATACGGAAGCAGGATCCTAAATTGGACTGCAGAAGTTGTGACTAGGCTAGTGTAGTTTGATGACATTGTTGTGTTTTCATTACCTAGTCAGTAGGGAAGAAAGACACATTTGTCTCACATAAAATACTTCTTTATGCCACATATTTGCTGTGGGATTGAGCTTAGCATTTTCATCTAGAGGTATCAGATCACTACCTCTCCTATTGAAATACAGTTTTCCCCACTCAGTAAAATATTATGATTATGTCTCTGACAAGTATAGACTGAAGTGGTATGGGAAAATATCAGTGTGGGTATGACAAAGTTAGGAAGACTTTGATTTGAGTCCATATACTTCTCTGTAAGAAGAGATTTAAACCTGTCTGTAGTTATCTGCAGTTCTCTCAGATTTGGAATAACTGCTGGTAATTTTGTTCTCATGAACTAGGCTCAAAAAAAAAAAAATAAAGCCTCACCTGATTTTATTAATGGGAGTTTCACTGTAAGGGATAGAATTGGGCCCTGATTTACAATAAATAAAACTCAACAAACTGTTTTCACACAAAGCCCAATAACAAAGGGAATAAGTTAAAGGGAAGGAAAATTGAAGCAATGAATCATAATGATTTAAGAGAAACCTAGGTATGTGTCAAGAGAAGGAAGACATTGAAATCAAAAAGAGGGAAGGCAGGAATTTGACCAGCCAAGGGGGAAGCAGGAGGGCAGGTGTTACTATTCTGTTAGAACATTTTCTGTTGAAAATAGTTTTTGAGTTCTTGAAAAACGAATTGGTCTTCTGATATTCTTGGTCTGGAAATTTTTCTAGTTTCAAGAAATTGCAATGTGTGCATCAGAACTCTTTGTAAATTGCCTCCCAAAGCACAGCATTTATCTGTTAATTCCTATGAAAATTAGTGTATGAATTTTGATTCAGCTATTACGAAAGAAGAAGCTGATAAAATTATTCCAAAACACTTACAAGAAGAGAATGTGACTGTGGCAGCTATTTAGTTCCTCTTTTTGTCATTGCTCCTCTTGTGCTGCCAGCAGTTCAAATCTGGTGCTTCTATGTGACCTCAGATAGCATCCCATTCTAATGATTTTTCCATCCCAAGTAGAGACCAGCAACAAAATCTAGGTCTCCTGTAAAGTATAGGGAACAGGAACAGAGGTCATCATTTACATTTGGGCTAGTTTGACAGATATGTGAGTTAGATTAACTTGCTATATGTCTCAATCACTTTTGATTGCTACATTCAGTTGTGAAGAAGACAGTGTAGTATGAGCTATAGTTAGAAAACTTTTGAGTTCTGGATGTGAGGGTATCACTGATTTCTCTCCAAGAAGGAAGGAAGGAAGGTGTTGTGAGGCCTATCCAATAAATGTAAGGATTTAAATCATCTTTATCAATGTAGTAACTGAGGTCCTCATATTTAAGAAGAAATTGATAATAACTGCTTCATTTATGTTTCAGGCACTGTTTGTTTAGAGACAGATTATTGGGCTTTGTCATATAGAATAGATACTTGGGCCTGGTAACCATTGTGTAGCAGAAATTTTCTAGGCATGTCAACTGCATGTTCTGTATCCATGAGTATAAAAAATTACGACTCTTCAGCCAAAAAATAGCATTCTATATAAATCAGAATTGTGAGCACTTATTCTGTATTATTTTTCCAGTGATGCACATACTACAGACCTGGACCTTCTGAGCATCAGTACATCAATTCTGAGCAACAGGACATCAACC
Source organism: Lichenostomus cassidix (assembly GCF_008360975.1). NCBI lineage: Eukaryota > Metazoa > Chordata > Aves > Passeriformes > Meliphagidae > Lichenostomus > Lichenostomus cassidix. The sequence goes on from NC_139486.1 coordinate 57,818,567, forward strand.
CAAGCATCTCCAGGATGATAAAAATTTATATTATTTGGTCCAATTTCATCCAGGTGTTTTCCTCAACATTAATGAAGATTACTCCAAAAGATTACATATGTTTTAGTAAATAAGATGCAGCGGAAACAATGTACTTATATTTGGACTTGCAATGATGAAAGTTGGCTTCTCATAGATTACAGCACTCAGTTTCATGTTTAAGATTAAAACCAAAATTTCATGAAAATTCTGATTAGTTTTAGTTATGTGTAATTATATGGATAGAAAGTACAGTTCTTACATAGTAAGTTTACAAGATGGAAGGACAAAACATATTACTTTTATAGTTAAAGAATTCTTTGAAGTTTATTCATAGAGCTTCAACATGAGTGTTTCACTGCAGGTTTGATAAAAGTTGACCATGAAGTCATGGTGTGTGTTGAACTGCACTAGAAGAGGATGGAATTAACTTACAGCTTGTCTTATTTTCATGGTAATGAAATAGAAAATGATGCATAACTGAAATAATTTTAAATTTTACCCATTTCATTTTTTCCACTATTTTCAAAATTTTCATACAAAGGATACATTTTAACTGGGATTTATACAATATATTCCAACAGTTTCAGAAAAAAAAAAGTAAAATAAGGTGTATCTGACACCAGTTGGTGCAATATATTTCAGTGAGTTCCATAAGGTTATATTTATTGACCTCAGGCCCACAAGGCTATTGACTACTCTGCCTTTATTAAAAGTCAAGGAAGACATGGAAATTTTTGGCAAAGTAACGACTACAGTACTGGGACAATACTGAGTGATTTATGAAACACATTCTGCACTCATTGTGGCTGCTCATATTCTAACAAACTGACTCAAGTACCAACAATTTTTAGTCACCTCTGACTCTGTCTTTTGAATTTCAGCTTCTGTGGCATGTGCTGAAAGAAAGAACAAGTAAATCTATTTTTGCATTCCAAACATATTTAATTTTCAGTTAAAAATTTTAATGATATAGTCCTTCTAATGGCAAAAAGCAATAAAATCAGCAGGTATGGTATTCTCTACTCAATATACACTTTACACAGCATTTCTGCTACTCAACTCAGTTGCTCTCTCCCAACTCTTTTCTCAGGTGACCAAAGTATGTCCTGTTTAATATTTGTGCTTCGGGAGTTGATACAGAATTGGGTTGCCAGTCAATAATGTAATTGTATCCACTATATCTAACTGATTTTTTACTGGTCAGTTGTGACATTAACTACATAGGGAAGAAGGAGTGTTTGGGAAATTTGGGAAATTATCAGGAAGGTGTCATCCACAGATATGACAAGCCAGATGCCTGTGTCTCTGCCTGCTGAGAACTTCATCCTCCACTCTACAGTGGCTTTCTCTTGGTCTCTTTTCTTCTTCCCATTCAGTGACTGCTGCTTCAGCTCCCTGGGCATCAAATTACCCTTTGATCTAGGCAATTTTCTCTCCCATTTGTAAATGACCAGCAGGATACCTTCATAAGAAAATCTTGATAATATCACAGAACGATATAGCACTCACAGATCATTAGAGGTGGTGATTATAAAACAGTTTTTAGAAAAGGAATTACATTGATCAAATGGGCCATTGCAGTCAAGCTTGCTGGCTTCAGGCTGTAGATTTAATCTCTAATTATCTATGCATGAAGGTTTACGATGTGCAACCAAATAAATCTTTCAGAATCTTTATTCCTGAATTTTTGTTCTAAATCATAGAAAGTCTATGACATCTTTAGATGGAATTCGTTGTGTCTCAGCCACATACACAGATCTTGTATCTGTTATGAGATTTAATTTTAACAGTAGGAGGGGAATATTATATAAATGACAATGTGTAGAACCATTTTGTTGTGGTAATAATATTGTTCAGCTTTCCTACATGCACATATGACTTCCAAACATCCTTCCTCAATCACTGTAAGTCCTCCCTCTCCTTTCCTATGTCTGTCTTCAAATCATTGTTCATTCCTGTGCCCATTCATCCTTTTATTTGTTTGGAAGTAGACTGTCAAATTATTATCAGGACATAGAGGCACAGAAGTGTGAGGACCTAGGACTGATTATGTGGAGGACTAGTGAAAATGATAGCATTTCAAGGAATGTTTTGTGTATTGCCTCTGCAAAGGTAAGCAAGGATGTTACCAAAATAACCTTATATAGAAAATGTGTTTCTCTTGGGGCTCCAAAGTTACTGTGTCAAAATTGAAAGCCAATTTCTAATGCTAAAGTGTGAAAAAAGTGTGAATTTCAGTTTGCTCATAATTGTGATGTTACTACTGAAACTTCCATAGCATTCATATAATGGACCTTTGATGCATACTTGGCACTCTGTTTCCATGCCTCTTGCTTATGCAAGGTTTGATCAAACCTTCAGTTTTTTGTTTTTTTTAACTGTTGCACTGGCTGTTACATATTGCTTGTCAACTATCAATTCATGGATAAAGTTTTTATGGATGCATAGTGTTTTACTATCATGTTATTAGATTGTTCTTTGGTACAAACTGACCATGTCAAGGAGCACACAAGAATATTCAGCTTCAGAATCTTACAACATTTTTCCAGTCCTTCCTGCTGGTACCCATGCAAATGCTCACACAAGACTTATTGCATGACATCTGGGAAAACCTCAGCTTAACTCCCTGTGCAGAATTGCTCCTAAACTTAGTAGGAATCTTGTAACTTCAAGAGAATGGGAAGCATGACAAGCTTCTAGTCAAGATGTAACTGTTGCTTAGGGGAATGTTTTTCAACTTCTCTAGAAATTGGCAGGACACTGAAGTACTGGGGGCATTTTAACAAAATTCACCTTCTCATCTCAAGCTGGGTTTTATTGGCATAAATTAGATTAAAATTGCTGCTCCTTATTAAATAACAAATAAAAATTTTCTCAAGGTCAGGTAAAAACTGTAAGATAATCAAGTGCATGCAGGAATCAGCTCATCAGCTCACCATTGATTCCAATCCAGTGCATTTTTAGGATATATTTTAGGGCATTTTTCTCTCTCTTTTTCTTTTTTTTAATAAAAAATTGGATAAGCCAATGAAAACATAGTCATGCCCAGGGGCATTCAAATTTTGCTAATGGGATCAAAACTAGGAGGTAATTTAATTCTGTGCTGTTACTCACATAGTACATGGCTAGAGCTCATCATAGGTAAATATATCAGCATGCTGATAAATTGCTCTCATTTAAGTAGCACTCGTCACAGCAGTTAATAGTTCATCAGAAAAGCATAATAATAATAATATAGGAATACAATAAATAACAAGAGATATGTATATTTGGTTGGCCAGGAATGAATATCTGCTACTCAGAGAATAGGAATTTGCTTATAGCGCAATTTTTGAGAAGTAGCCCAGCATTAATTAGGCAAATCAAGTTTTCCCAGTGGGTCAGTGTACAAAGAAAATAATGTAAATAAAAAACAGGGGTCAGTTTGATGTGTGTTTCAGTAATCAAGTGAAAACAATTTTTTTTCAGTGTAATTATACATAATGTGTTTTGGCTGGAACAACTTAATTAAGTGACTATACACTGAGAGAGAAAAATAAGTGCCCTGTTTGTCTAGAACACTCTTATTGAAAGTGATAGCATGATACCATTAGGAAACTCAACAAGACAATCTACATTCATCCATTAAGAGCAGCAGAAGTCTGAACATCTGTTTCCCGCTATTGAATTCACAAAAGGGGCTTCGCTGTGCAGGGAATAAGTGAACAAACAACAGTTGGAGAAGGTTATCTCTGACATTTAACAAAATGTTGAGGTATCACAAAAATGATGTGAGAATGAAATGTCTGAAATCACAGGGTGTTAAAAGTTAGCTCGGAAAATGAAGCACAGATAGCAAGAACAAGCCAAACCTCTACCCATCAGTATTTAAAATGTGTAATATGAATGATCAGTTTATGAACTGCACACTTTTTAATTCAAGGTGGGACTACAAAGGCGGCATGAAATGGTTTTGGAGAAATATGCAATAAAGAAAGTTCCCCAAGATAGATCTTTAGCCGGAAAAAAAAAAGTGACAATTAAAAGATGTGTCTCTAAGTAAGTGTTAAAAAATCCCTGAGATAATAGTCAAATTAAAGAAAAAGCAGAGTTTTATCTTGGACGTGACATTGTCCTTTCTTTTTTTCTTTTCCTCTTCCACAATCAAGAGTCTTGGAAAGGGAGCAATAATAATAAAAGAGAAATGAAACCAAGAACCAGCTTGCTGCCAAGGGCTGTAATACAATATCTCAGCATTTCAAGGGTAAATCAGTGTGAACTTCGTTTGCCGTCCCTCTGAAAAAAGTAAGTTTTAAACTTCCGTTCAGCCAGTGCAGACTGCTGAAGGATAGGAAACCGGTGTCAGAGAGGAAAAAAAAAAGAAAAGAAAAAAAAAAGGGGGGGGGGAGGGGAAGGGGGAGGAAAAACAACCAAAAAACAAGCGGGTTTCCCAAAGAGAGCACCGAGCGGAGCGGCCAGAAGTATGAAGAGAGGCAGCGCGGCTGCTACCGGCCTGCTCAGCTCCGCTCCGCTCGGGGGGACGGCGGGCTGCCGGCGAGAGGGCAGGGACTGCGGCCCCGGAGGCGGCGCCGGGAGCCCTGCCTGCTGCCTGCTGCCTGCCTCCAGCCAAGGTGGGAGCCCTGCCTGCCTGCCTGCCGTGCCAAGGTGGGAGCCCTGCCTGCCTGCCTGCCTCCAGCCAAGGTGGGAGCCCTGCCTGCCTGCCTGTGCCCCTGCAGCCAGGGTGGGATCCCTGCCTGCCTGCCTGCCTGCCTCCAGCCAAGGTGGGAGCCCTGCCTGCCTGCCTGCTCTGCCAAGGTGGGAGCCCTGCCTGCCTGCCTCCCCGCCCCGGCCAAGGTGGGAGCCCTGCCTGCCTCCCCGCCCCGGCCAAGGTGGGAGCCGTGTCTGCCTTCCTCCAGCCAAGGTGGGAGCCCTACCTGTCTGCTGCGGCCAAGGTGGGAGCCCTGCCTGTCCCCCTCCAACCGAGGTGGGATCCCTGCCTGTCCCCGTCCCAGCCAAGGTGGAAGCCTTGTCTGCCTTCCTGCCTTCCTCCGGCCAAGGTGGGATCCCTGCCTGCCTGTCCCCTCCGGCCAAGGTGGGAGCCCTGCCTGCCTGTCCCCCTCCGGCCAAGGTGGGAGCCCTGCCTGCCTGTCCCCCTCCGGCCAAGGTGGGACCCCTGCCTGTCCCCCTCCGGCCAAGGTGGGACCCCTGCCTGTCCCCCTCCGGCCAAGGTGGGATCCCTGCCTGTCCCCCTCCGGCCAAGGCGGGATCCCTGCCTGCCTGTCCCCCTCCGGCCAAGGTGGGAGCCCTGCCTGCCTGTCCCCCTCCGGCCAAGGTAGGATCCCTGCCTGCCCCAGCGGGGCTGGCTGCTGGCCTTACGGCGGAGCTCGCCACGCGGGCTCCTTTAAATTGAGGGCGTTTCGTGTGTCTCGCCGGCTGCTCTCGACTTTAAAGAGAAAGGGGCCGGAGCGAAGCGGGAAGGTGATCTTTGCCCGGCGGCTCTTCGCTGCGGAGTAGGTGCTTTTGTTTGCTTCCCGCCGTGTCCCGCAGGGGTCTCTCGGGGAGCGGCGGGGCTCGCTGGGCACCGCGGGGGTGGCTGCTGCTGTCTGCCTGGGGGGGCTGCGGGTTCTTAGTGCGTGCTTTTTTCCCTCCCGCTCTCCGACCGTGGGAGTTCGAAAGCATCGCGGAGGCGGAACGAGAGCGTGCGCGGGTGTGCGGCGGAGATCCACGCGTGGCTCAGCGCGGCGAGGCTGCGGGTGGCTGGCGGGCTGCCCTGGGCATCCCGCGGAGGGCCGGGGGCCGCGGCGGGTTGGCTTGGTCCTGCCCCCGAGGGGCAGAGCTGGGAGCAGCGCTCGCAGCACTCATGGCAAAGCCATTAGCTCAGCCTGCCTGCGGAGGGGCCCCGAGCAGGACAAACGCCTCGGAGTCCGCGGCGGTGAGAGCGGGGCGGGCGGGAAGGGCCGGGGCGCGGGGGGTGGCTCTTACTCACTGCGCTCGCCCCCGGCCCCGACCCCTGCCTTATCTCTGTGGCTGCTCCGCGCAGCCCGGGGGTGCTGGCGGTGCGAGAGGCGGAGGAGGGCGGGTTTGGCTGCCTGCAGCGCCCGGGAAATGCGAGCTCCGCATGCGGGGCTGCGGCACGGCGGGCGGGGAAGCGGCAGAGCCCCGCTGCAGAGCCAGGCGCTCCCGGCTCGCCCCCGCCGCCCCAGGGGCAGCAGGACCAGAGCCCTCCCGAGCCCAAAGCCTCTTGCTTTCCTCTTCAGGCTCTGCATTCAAATCTCTGAGGACGGAGCTTTACTTTGAGGAAGGCTCTGTTTCTTTACTAGCGCTCTGCTTGTGAGGAATGAAGGTTGCCGTGTTCCCTCTGTAGGATTGCTATGAGCATCCTGCTGCAATGGTGTCAGACGAGCCGGCTGTCTGCGCGCTCCTAGGGGAGCACAGCCCTTGGGACAGCAGGACGGATGCACTGCAGGCTCCCCAGTGCAGTTCCAGCATACTTCTGATGTTCCTTTGAAATGAAAAATGAACGAAGTGTTATTGCTTTTCCATGTCCATTGAATTATGTATGTTTTGTTTCGTTGTGAAGCCGATGCTGTGCCAAGTCTGACAGCTTTGTGATGGGTTTTGTGACGTGAATTGTGATTGAATAGGAAATTTACAAATAGGACGTTCCTCAATTCATATTGTATGGTGCCATAGGCCATCTGATCAGGATTATACCACCCTTGTTGGAACCATGGTCACACCTGTGTGAGGGTGGTGAAGTGCTGAAGAGTCAGTACTATCCTCAAGTTCTAGCTGTCACTGACTTTAGCCTACTAACTAACTATTTGGTCACTTTATTTATTTTACCCACAGTCTTATTTAAATTGGCACACTTACTATCCAAACTACTTCTTCAGCTCCACTTCACACCTCTTAGTTAAACTTAAGGCTAATTTCAGGACAGGATTTAGAAGTGGAACATCATAATTAAAAACAAAGCTGATGATTGGAAGTCAGTTTAGTGTGCTTGCAGGAGGGAACACACATCTACTCCTTGTGAGATGCAATATGTCAGTCTAAATATGTATTTCTTTTTCTAACTGGTGGAGGTTGAAACTTCTTTTGTACTAATTTTTAATGGCTCTTTTGCTTAGACAAGTAGAAGAACATACAGTAAAAGACTGGAAAAGAGAAATCAACTTCAAGGTTTTGGATAGTGTTAGGAATCAGGCTCAGTTTCCAGAAGTTATAAGTTTTTCAGCAAGTATATATTGAATGTTTTGAGAGTTTTGGTTTTGTCTGTGTGAGAAAGACTTCCTGCTTTACTTTTGGTAAGGGAGGCATTATCAAGGCAATAACATTGTTTCTACTAGGCTTAGTCCTGAAAATGTCTAGGTTTCCAATGATTAGATCAGATTTTTAAGTGCAGTTAACTTTGTTTTGGTCTGGCCCCAGCCCAAGGGCCTTACAGGTCTGAAGTATTGGTAAGCTGTTGTGCCAGGTTCTCTAGCCTCCCCTCAAAGCACTGCACACGTTTGTAACGTATATTCATAATGTAAAGCACAAAGGCTTCTTGTGATTAAAACTTACTCTATCAGTGTAGATCACATTTTGATGTAAGCCATGAAAAATTCTAATTGATTAATGAGTTTCAGATGGTGGTTCCCCTTCAGTGCCCCTCCCCCTGCTCCTAATGTACAGTATGCTCCAACTTAATCTGGGAGAGCTCCAGAAACCTTGGGCTAAATTGGTTGTGGTATAGTTTATAAGGATAATAAAATAACTAGAAAAATTTAATTTCCTTATAAAGGTACACTTGCTGCGTTTGTCAGCTTATGTTTTATCTGCTTGTTTATTGCAGTGAGCAAAGTTAAGATTACATGTAAGGTGCATGTATTTAGGATGATGCAGACAAAAATGACCTGTTGTTTCTTACAGAAGGGAGAGCTCTGAAAATAGCTCTTGAAGAGGAGCTATGCAACATAGTAGCAGAATAACTTTAAAAGTGATAGTGTTTGTTTTTATGTATGTAAAAGGACAAAATGAGTGAGAGTGATTAGTGTTCTGTAGTAAACTGGAAATTGCAGTTGATAAAGATTGGCTGAGTAACATCTGACAGTGAATGGCAAGTCTCTGTTTTTTTTTTTTTTCCAACTCCTTTTTTCGTCAATTTTTAGGATTTCAAGAAAGGGAGCTTTCACAGTTTCATTTGGGAAAGTCATTCCACTGTCTAGCAGATCTCACCATAGGGAACAATTTCCTGACATTAAAAAATCAAACGTTTTTAGTTATTTTTGTGGCTCTCAAGGGAAGGCATTCATATATCTTTTTTCCTTCTTTCTGCATATATCTGTGTGTATACACACATGTACATAAATGGGTGAGGGGGTGGAAAAACAAGAGCAGCTTCTAGTCTGTGATCTGATGTTATACTCTCCAAATCTGAAAAATATGTCAACACTGAGACAGGAAAACTGAAGTAAGTTTTAAAATGTGGATGTACTTCTCCTTGGTTGTGCTATGTCTATAAAAGTGGCACTTGATGATGTGAAAGTGGTGATTGCAATATTGGTCCCAAATTGTGGGCAGTTCATTTCTGTGTGCATAGCTATGCATTTTGTTCTGCCACTTCATCTGTTAATGAACACTGAATCTTAAGCCCTTTTTGCACCCAGTGTGCTGTTACAGTAAGTGAATGCTTCACGCAGTCCACTTAAGCTCTAGTAAAGTTTCAAAAGTTCTGCTCTTTTCCATCTGCTTGAGGTGATTAGAACTAGCAGGGAGATCCAGCAGAGACCCTTGCCAGATACTCATGAGCTCTGTTCTGGCTTTTGATCCTCTGTCTCCTCTCCTTCCAGAATGGCTGCTTTCCAATAGCATTACCTTCTCTCTAAGACAGCAGGAGATTGTCTGCATTTATAGCTGATACCCCTCTGTCAAAGCCAATGTACAGTCTAGTGCTCCAGTTCCTTCAGAGAAAAACTTGCTGCTCTTGTCTAAGTTGCTGTCTGTTCCTGCTATCACTGACAGTCAAGCTGTTGCACAGTCCTGTGTGTGATGTTTGCTTTCTTCTACAACTGCTGGCTAATGTGCTTCCTCAGTCATATTATAACAGATCTCATTGCACAAGCTTTAAGCCTGCCTACTTAATCCTATGAAGATTTTATGGAAAGAATCTTTGGACCCAGGGCTTTGAGGCAGTTATGCCATTTTGTCTTCCAGTTGTTGCAGCTCTGTAGAACAGCCAGGCCACTGAGCTGGCATATGTGCAGATCCCAGTCCTGGATAACACTGTTTGGCTGCCAGCTGCTGCTCACAGAGCCACTCCAGGAACTTGCCTGCTAGGCAGTAGTGCTTGGGTGGGCTAAGCCCAGTGTTTGGGCACAGTGTCCCAGTCAAGCTGCTATGGTGCAAAGGGGACCTTGTGTAGGACCTTTGCATCAGAGGTGATAAGGTTGATCACTGTAGAGAGTTCTGCATTTGCTTTATGGTGTTTTTTTCCCTCCATAGACGCTTTTAACTTATTTTTATTCTTTTCTATCTGAATACAAAGAAAAAAGCTTGTTTCACAGGGTACTTAACTTCCATGCTAATTCTTAAGCCAAGTCATAAAGAGCAAGTGACTCAGCAAGACTTCTTCATTCCTCACTTGGAAGGATTGTATGTAGGAGCGGGTTGAAAGAAATGGTTCAAGCCTCCTTTTGTTTGAGAATTAATTCAAATATTGTAATTGGGAGCCAGGTTGAAGCGACAATGAAACTCGTGATACAGAGAACACTGCATAGCCAGCAGCTACTCAGTGTAAGCTTTTATGTGCATATGCTGGAACTGGATGAGTAATTTGGAGTAAAAATTTACTGGTTTATATGAATAACTAGCAGGGTGGAACTTAATATTTTCTTTGTTTGTATATCTATGCATACAGGCAAGCTTTTATATATACATTTTTCCCACACAGAATATTTTTTCTCCCTTTTTATACTTGGTTTTACAGGTAAGAAGGGTGGTTGGACTAGGAAAGGGAATTGAATCCAGGGATCTGCAACTGAGTGCTTCATTGTGCATCCAGTTCTACTTTCTAGATTAAACAGTCTTTGCCTCCTGTGTGTTTTGAGTACAGTGTATCATTCTTGATTCTTTTTTCTACCAGTTAACCCCAACAAAAGCCAGTGGAAATACAGAAGATCACTTGTTTGATTCTCATTGCTTTCACCTGATGATCACTGATAACAATCATCAGATAGTGTAAGGTTACACTGCTGGCAAAACACAAGCAGTGAACTGCAATAGACAGATAACTAAATGCACTACTGTAAAGCAAAAGAAGAACTTCACTGTTCAGTAGGAGCAAGCAGAGAGAAATAGGACCTTTTAGTCTGTTGAATCTGATACACATCGCTGGGTGTACTGTAAACCATCCCACACTGAATTCTTCATCTAGACAATAAGTCTAAGAATTTGAGATGTCATCCTCTCATTGAGAGAGGTCGAAAAAAAAAGATTGTGCTGCATAAATATGACCTGTAACAAAACAGGATGAAAAGTAGTCCAAGACCATTCCTCGTCTGCATTCCGAATAGTAGGGGGAAGCAGTTTCTTTAGAGCAGTTAGAGGTAAGTTTTGAAAATGCTTCTGCATATCACGTCAGCCTTAACAGTTTATAGAGAAGTGTAACGTTCTATAAAATATTTGACATGTTTGTGTTGGCTAGTTTTGAACAGCTGTATATATGATGATTTGATGTTGCTGTTAGAAAGTAGTGAGATTAGGAAACCCAATATTTTTTGGCTACTTCATTCATACTTTGCCTGCCAAGAGGAAAGGATGAAATAGTTGTTGGAGCCAGAGGCTTGCCTCAGCTGGTGGTGATGTATCCTTGAAAGCTGCTGTCTACCTCAGATGCAAGTTAGTCAATTCCTCTGACCAAATTCCTCACTGATAAGTTGTCAACAAACTTTACTCCAGTTCACTGAAACATAAATATATGAAGACATTCAAAGGAAGAGATTTGAAGGTATCTGGGTGATGAACCCAAGGACCTAGTCTTCACCACAGGTAGAATCTTCCAAGGCATCTTGAAGGATCTCAGGACTCACTTTCACAAAACTATCTCACTTTGGCTTCTTCATAGATCCCAACTGGTATGTGATGAAGTTCTAATATGTATGTGCTAGTATAACTGATGGAGCAAATGAACATATTAATGAAAATTGGGTACTTCAGTCCTGAAGTATTGTGAAGGTTTAAGTTAAACCTCAGCTCAGTAGAGATCACTTTTTGCATGAAGAATAATTCAGAGCTTGAAAGATCAGTAATTCTGCTGCTAGCAGTTTGTTAACTGACCTCCAGTCGGCATCACTTGTAGAGTTTGTGACAGGAGATACTCTGCTCCTTGAAAGCTGAGTTTTGATTTTCTAAAAATTAATTTTAAAAATCCAAGGTAGGAATTCTGTGGCTTTGATCCTAACAAGGAAGTATTTTACTGAAGTGTAGGGCAGGTTACCGGAAAAGTGGTGGGGAAGTGAAAAATGTGGGGTTTTTTTGGAAATGAAATCAAAGGAAACTCACACAGAGGTAAGGTTGGATTGTATGTGATTTATCTGTAATTCTTCAGGCTCTTCATCAGTATTAACTTTCTTATTCCCCAGTCCTCACTTTGCATGCTCACTTCACAAATTAGTGCATACATTCATTTAATTCAGGGCTACTATTTCAAGCAGGCCCAGTATGGAGAGGCCTGAATCATTTTCACCTCCTAGAGATTTTTGTCACTTGTCTGGTTTTTGTCACCTTTCCAGTTTTGCATTCTGAGAATGTATCTTATGAAAACTACCTTAAACTAGAATACTCTTCTTGTCTTTGTTTTTTTCTTCTTACTACCACAGTTACTAAGAAACTGGAGCACCCTTGCATCCTCCAAAATCTTTGTTCTCCCACTTTTCTTCCCTTAATGAGTCTCAAAAGTTTATTGAGGTCTTTACACAGCCTGATTGCTGAGCTAGGTCAGTATGAAATATATTTAAAGACAGCCCTGTATTTCAGAGACAAACTTAAGTAACACCTGTACTCCCCAAATTCTCTGCTCTGCATTTCCAGAGGTAAAGGCCTGAAGTGTAAACAGACTGCAGTGTTTGTTTCACAGACTGATGGGGAAACCCAGGCTCCTTCCATGGAGGTGCTCAAAAAGCCTTCCCTCAGTTTTCCCTTTCCTTAAAGAAATGTAGCTTTGAGACCACAGAATTACTTCATCCCCCCCAGTGTCAGCAGCCTGGATTGTATCTGGCTGACTGTCAAGCCTATCATAATGTTGGTGATTAATTAGGCCCTGGTTCCCATGTGGCACTTCATATTCATGGTCCTGGAAGTGATGAAGTAGGGTGACAGAAGAGGGGATTGCCTCTGGTGTTTTCTGCTTGACACAACCCAGCTCAGTGGATTTGCCAATTGTTACCCTTCTAACCGGGCAGAACCTGCATAGGGTTTCAGGATTAATATTGCTCTGTGCCTCTTGAAATGCAAAATAATAGAATAAATTTATGTTGGAAGTGACCTCCAAGGGTCAACCAGTGTCTAACTGGTTCCTTTAGTAAAGTAGTTCTGCTCTTTCTGTTGTGTTTTTCCAGTCTGTATGTAAAGAGAACTCTCTCTCTTTTTTTTTTTTTTTTTGTCTTTTTTTATTTTAATTGTATTTTTACCACTATAATTTCACAGGTAATTCAAGAGAACAAACTAATTTCAATTCTGGCTCTCACTGTATCAGTGGAGGTTACAGGCTCCAGAAATCAATCAAAATTATTTGAAGGCTCTTTCTGGAAAGCAAACATATGACAGATACTTGATTTCCCCCATATGATCTTTGAGGGCAAGTGGTGTCAGTGTTGGGATTTGACCCTGACTAAATGCCAGGCACCATCACACAGGAGCCATCTTTGTGCCACTCCCTACTCCTCAGACACTTCTTCAGGTCTACCACAACAGCTTCTGAGGGGTCCAAACTTCTCCTAGATGTTAAAGATACCTTGCTGATGTTTTGGGCCAATCAAAACCACCACAGTCAGTTATCTGTCTTGCCTCTGTTTCTATCCAAAATGAAGCAGTGATTTGAAGGACTAATTTGTGTGGTTCTGAGTGACTTGGAGAATGTTTAAATATTCTGTCATTGAAATTCCTTAGCTGTTGCTAGCTTCTAGTCTGAATCAATCTATTTGGAGAGTGACATTGCAGATTGATTTTTGCAGAGCCACCAGTCCAAGGCTTCTCCCTGCCCACCCTTGCAGCCTGCCCTAAATGAGCAGGTATGATTTGAATTTAATTAGCCAGGAAGCCATAAATCCAAGCGGACATTTTTACAAAGTCAGCCTCAGAACAGAGCAGTGCAGAAGTTACTCAGTTTAGTCTCCCTTAAACTCCTTTCTTTCAAAGGAACTTTGATACATAAGGATTTTTTTTTGTTAGAAAAATGTAAAATCTACCAATAATTCAGAAATATGTGTTTATACAAGAGAATAAATCTTTTTTATGTCTATTTTTCCTTGTTCCCAACTGAAAAAAACCTTGTCTAGTGTCCATAAGAAGTATATTTGTAGTGAAAGCTGTGCCTATCTCAAGGGCAAGCTAAGCTTCAGGAGCTGGGGTGAGCTACTGTCAACAAGAGCTTAACCTGATCTTCTTGCAAACATGGAGTTTGGTTACACAGAATATGGTCAAAAAATGCTGGAATACTTTAATACAAGTATTAAAATATCCCAAATAGCATTACATGCAATTGGAAAAGTCAGTCACAGCACAATTTTATGGAAAAGCATTTTTTTTAACATTTCTTTGTCCAAAAAAAGTAATATATTAACTAAATTGTTTTCAATTTTTTTGTTATTCAGGCCATAATGGATAGTATAAAAAATGGTTCTTTTTTTTTCTTCTGTTGTTTTTAAAGTCTCAAATACCTCTTACCTGGTAGGAAAGGTATGCCAAGGACAGAAAGAGTTTGCAGATTATCGTGAGTCAAAGCCAGCTGACATGTATTTGGGAAGTGACAACTGTGAGTGACCAGCACTAGCTGTTCTGCTGCTTTCTGAAGAAATAATGCTATTCAGTCAATATATTTGGTGTTCTTTTCTTTAATAATTTTGAAGCTGTAGAATAGACTGCTTCCATTTGGTTGCAGCGTTTATTAGTTGTTAATAAGTTTGCTGTAGGACCATAGTTTGGTTTTTCCCATGTTTTTCCTGGGCCTGATCCAAAAATCTCTGAAGCTCTCCAATTAATCTAAATGGGTACTGGGTCTGGCACCACAGTGAGCTGGAAGCTTTGTGTAAAATGTTTGTTTTGATTTGATTTTAATAATTCCTTGCAGAATATTTGGTTGTGTTGGCAACATATAGTACACTACATTTGATGAGTACAAATGAAATTAACATTTATCCCTATGACTTAATCTCTTGAAAAATAAAACCATTAACAAAACAAAGCTTCAGTCACTGATGTTTAACCATGTGTTAGATCCACGTCTGTTTGTCTGACATCTGATTTCTTGTAATTACTGTGATATTATTGAACCATAGAATGGTTTGGGTTGGACTGGACCCTAAAGACACCTCATTCCCACCCCTGAAATGGCAGAGGCACCTTCCACTGGGCAGGTTGCTCAAAGCCCTGTCCAACCTGGCCTTGAACACTTCCAGAGACGGGAATTACCTTCCACATGGGATTATCCTCTACAATTCTAACAACAGAGCACGTGAGACTTTATTTGGTATAACAAAGAACTCTTTTTCTTTTTTTTTTTTTTTCTTTTTCTCAACTGGAGCAGGTGCAAGGAGTGGCTAAGCAATGTGCACTGCCCTGAGCCCAAAGGCACGAGGTCCTGGCCTCTCAGACATGCACCAGTACAGCCAGTGGCTCGCCAGCAGACATGAGGCCAACCTGCTGCCCATGAAAGAGGATTTGGCCCTGTGGCTCACCAACCTGCTGGGTAAGGTGCAATAACGTGGAATGCAGATGCTGGGTGGTTTGAGAACTCTTTGCACTCAGAGCTGGGAATTCAGATTTCTTTGGGTTTCAAAAATAAAGGTGGCTATGGTTAGGTAGCTGTGGCAAGCACAGACTCTTTCCCATGGGAATTTTTCTCTTCTTCTTGCTGTGTTCTATAAACAAAGATAAAGTTTGGATGTTATTGAAATGGTCTCTGGAAAGATAGGCAGTTCAAGCCTGGCCAATTGGCCTAGGGGGAGGTTTTGAATTGGCCCAATCCAGATGATCTTTGAAAGTCTATATAAGTTTTAGAATTAATTAATAAAATCAGAAATTCACCACACTCGACTCGACTCGGTTCTTGCACTCTGCTAGCGGTTCAACAGCTACCTCCATATAGGGCAAATGTCAGCAAGGTTAGAAAAGCTGTTGAGTAATTTGCCTTCATTGTATTTCTGTGAGTAGCATAACTGAACATTATACATTCCGTGTTTGGTTTTCTTTCCAATTTCCTTTTTGTTTTTTTTGCATGCATTTTCTCTATTAATACCATCACCGTTAAAACCAATATACAAATTATTCAAGAAGGTGGAATTTAGAAGCCATGAGCCAAGAAATAGCATGTTGTTTGCTGACAATACTCAGGGAAAAATGGCTTTTGGGTGATCTCTGGAAGTCCAAAGGATACAACTAAAGAATTATCTGACTTACACAATACCTCATCCTAAGGGAGACATGCCAGTAATTCTTCTCATTAAATAAAGAGAACAAAAGTATTTCAGTAGTTATGTTTACATGAAAATTTAGTTGATGTTATTTTGGAGGAAAATTTGCATGAACACTTTTAAATTTGGTGTGTACGGTTTTGGAGGATTTACTTAATTTAAAAAAAAATCTGAAAGTCTATTCTGATGAGACATGGGCAGTGTCCTGTCATGGCAAATGCTGTGGTTAAACCATCTCAGTGATATCATAAAGTAATAGAGTGTATCTAGTGTAGAGAGTATCCTTTCATCTGCACATTCTGTACTGCTCTATTTCCTCTTTTTTATGACAAAGAAAGGGAAATATCACTTATGTTATGAGAGATGTGGTCAATAAGGTCAATGTCAACACAGCACAAGAACATGGTGTTTTGAAGGTAGGCATTTTTGAGTTGGAACAGTTGTGAATCCACAACTGCAAAAGTGGCAGGTGTTTTAAATGATGTATTTGGGTGGTACTTCTATTGAAATTAATGAGTTTTGGATATAAAATTGTCTCCGTAAAAACCAGAACAAAATTCAGAAACTTTTCATTCCAATTACCATAAGACAGTAATCCAAGTGACTGGTTTTTGAATTGGAAGCAGCACATTCCATTAAGGATTCAATATATTGTTTAAATGTTTTAAACAATGAAGTTTTAGTGATCCGCTCTAAAACAAATAGAAGCTTGTTTGCAGTTGGTAACAGAGTTCTTCCAGTGATAAGTTTAGGAATGAGGTCACTTTTTGAGCAAGAAAATAGCAACCAGCAGGAGGTTCCGAAATGCCAACTGTAATTAAATATCTGATTTTTCATATGGACACCAAATTCTGCACTGCAGAACTAAATGGACACAACCTTCTTTTAATTAAGCAGCATATACAGTTCATTGGCCTAATGTGTCCCCCCCACACCTTCTTGCAGCAAGCTCTCCTTTTCTCAGAGTTTGTGCTGATGAATTGAAATTACAGTGATTTGTTAGACTGCTTTGAATTCCTATGTAGACATTGTTATTCAAATTGATATTCAATTAAGTTAAAATTCACATTCAAAATAAATTAAGTGTGAATTAAAATAATTATTATTCATAAGAGTATATTAACTCAGAATTCAAATTTTGTTTAATTACTGCATAATTTGGACAAACTTTAAATAGAGAAGGGATGTGTGAGCATGCTGCTGTACAGTAAGATAGAAATGAATACACAACATGCATTTTTCAGCATCCAAAAGGATAGAAGAATGTGGAAGACTTTTTTTTGTTTGGGATTTTTTTCCCTCTACATGGAAGAAATTAATGCATTAATGGTTTGTAGATTTTTACATGCATGGATGTGCAGGTAACACAGAGCAGAAAATATTGTGTGTGTCTACATCCTAACTTGCTCTATTCTGTATCTTGTGTTGCTTCATTGTAAGTGTTCAGTGGTAGTTTCCATGCAGTCAGATTTCTCAATTGATAAAGAAAATTAATATTAATTTCAGTTAACTTTTGTCATTTTGGTTCATATTTTGTTTCATCTATGTTTTAGTCATTCATTTGTACTAGGATTCAGCAAGGACACATAATCTTTTCAAAGAAATATAGATTAAAAAAAAAAATAGTATTTTAGCAAGAATATGGCTGAACCTCTTTGAGGTAGTTTGATCAAGTGATGGTGTTTTGGGACATTTTTGTGGAGAGACAATTATGTCCTATGCAGTGTCACTGGAAGTTGAAAGGGTAACAGTTTTGCAGCAGCATAGCTTGATGTGGGTTCAAAATTACAATCTTGAAAACATTATTAGGATATTACACCTTATAATATGAATGAAGGATTTTGATATCAGATAGAAACTAGGCATTGCTAGAATTTGACCTTATTGGTAAATTAGAAAACTGAGATACATAGTGCAGCTGGAAAAAAACATTGGAAGAATTTTTAATCCTCAGACTTTGGATATTTAATTTAGGATGGACATTGTTATGGGGGTACTTTTTAGTAATTGCTAGTACTTCTGTATGCATTTTGCTAATTATTTTTGGAACCATGTCAGAGAAACTCAGAGCTTCTGACAGGACAGTTTGTCATTACATCTCCATTGCTGAATAGATTTTAGCTGTCTGTACTCTGGGGGATGGAAAAAGGACATTGCAGATGAAATCCATGTGTCAGATAGGATTAACTCATACATTATTGTAGAATTAGCAAAGTGGGACATGCCGGGGTTGTGGTTTGGCTGCTGGAGAGGAAGATTGTAGCCATGGATGTTTTATTTCCTACACTTGCTTCTGTCTGCTGAGCTTTGGTGGCTCAGTCAAGAGTGGCAGTGACAAAGCTAAGGAGAAATGTCAACCTGGCTGTCTTGCAAGCCATGATCATCTCTTAGCCTTGTTTCTGTTAGGTAGAGAGCCAGTAAAGCAAGTGGAAGTGCTTTGCCTGCTGACAAACTCCAAATTTGGCAGACTGTGTATATACCTTAGTGGAATGTTCTTGTGGATAGTGAAACGTTCTGTTCCACCTTGAGCGAGCTGCAGGTGGGAATTGGGACAGCTGGGCCACAGAACTCTGCTAGCAGAGGCAGAATGGCAATCTGAAAGGTTGGCTTGTCTGCTTTACTCTCCAGTATTGTCTTGGTTTCTCTGGGGTGTCTGCAGAAGCCAAATAGCTGACATGACGAGGAGTGGGCCTCCTCACCAGCCTGTAGTTTGGGACAGGTATAGAGTGTTTTCTCTGTTTCTCTTTGGCAATTCAGTGGACCTCTGATCTTTTTCCCCATTCCCAGAGTTAATTTCCAAGCTGCAGAGGCTTATACTGTCTTTTATTCCATCCAGTTTCATTTAGCACGTGGGACCAACTACGTCTTGGGCACACACTGGTCTCCAAGGTTTCAGTGCTGAGGCCTCTTCTTAACAGGAAGATGGTTTAAAAAGCTCATAGCTAAAGGGCTTGGAAATACAAGATGCTGAGGAACTGGACATGTAAACATTGAATATTTTTTGATCCATGTGAAAGCTGCTTGGATGCAAAACTGAAGGAGGCTTGCAGAAAAGGAGCAGAGAGGTGAGCATATTAGGAGAAGCATTGAGTTGAAGACCAGGCTAGATATTGAAAAGTTTGTTGAGGGAGGTGTTTGTTGAGGTTGGAGAATGGGAAGTCTTCTGCAAGAAAATGGTCATTCTCTGATTCTGATTTCAATCTGTTTCACCCTGCTCACCTTCCTGCCTAAGAGGATTCTGTAACAGAGCATGTATTTCTAACATCAGTTTGTTCAGCTCACGCCAGTGGGAAATGCAGGTTTCAAATGTCTGGGTATCAAGATATTCACAGTACTGATACCTTCAGTGATTCTGCTGGCACTGGTCCAGTTTCTTACTTAGTTGAGTGGCTTTATAATTTTATTGTCAACATGCCTTTGGATTTGTTTGTATGTCCCATTTCAAATAAGTAATAATGTCTCAATGCTTGCAAAATTATTTCTCCTCCTGTCAGCTACTGCAGGGAGCAGAGTAGTCTTGTCAGAAAAGAACCAGTTTTGTATGTGCATAAAGTCATTGGCTTTGGTTTTCTTTATTTTTATCACATTGTGTTTTCTTGGGTTTAAATGCCATGTGAGTTGAGAGGGTCGGAAGGAGTTGTTTCAGTATTGTAGATGTTTCAGAGATTCACCCAAGTGAAATATTTTTATTTTTAGACTACTAGCTTTGTGTTACTAGTGAAATGTACAATTAAAATAGTCCAACAAGTTGTAGCAAAAGAGAGGGTAGGCAATACTTGAGAGGTTTCTGAAAGTTTTCGTATTCCTGGCTTTTCTTCTCGTACTTTCAGTGTTGTTTTTTTATTATACTTAATGTTATTACCATTCTATAAAAACACTGCAACTGCTTTCTTGTAATTATAGGGGGAATTGTACATTTTTAATGGAGTTTAATGTTTTTTCCATACGAATACATGAAGCAATTTTTTTTCCTCAAGTTATGAACATTACTCTTATTTGAATCAATACACTTCTACTGTTAAATATGTCAGAGTGTCTGTTTTAGCAAAGAAATGCCACCTTTTGGAGCCATAAAATACAGTGAATTGAAAGCTGACACCTAATATACTTTTCATTGGAGACAGATGTTCAATGCAAAACTCATTCTTTCAGATTTCATAATGGTGAATAGAACTCAAATAATCCAGTTTAGTGTACAATATGCAGTGACCAAACTGCTAATGCAATTCAGCACTTAAAATAATGTAAGTATATTGTTAAATAGCAGAAGATAAAAGAATTTTTCCATATCTTTGTAAAGAGAAAATATATTTAAATAAGTTTCAAGGGTTTTATAACATTTTATTAGTATGAAAGATTGCTTCTATAAATCATAGGACAGAACATATATGTAGAATGTGATTTTTTTGTTTGTTTTACCTGTGTGAAAAATTATGTGTAGCAAATGAAAACAAAAATTTTGTCTGTTAAATAATTTTTTAGAAGAAAAGGAGAGTATTATTAAATGTAATACTTAAGCAGTTCCTGTAACAGTTATTTCAGTTATTAGATTTCTAGTGGCTTTATAGTGTTTTATAAAAATGCTGATGAGGCAGGTGGGAAAATATGTAGGCTAGTAAGGTGGCAAAGACTTTTGAGATGCTGAGCTGTTCACTTTTTTTATCTGTGGGCTATTACAGTTTCAGTCCTGGCTTCCTCTGAGCTGGAGGCATGGCAAAAATATTATCAGTTAGGAATAAGCTAACTGCATGTCTGCAGTGCTGCTACTGCTCTTTTGCCTGGAGAAGTCATTTCTGTGTACAGGAGCTGTAAAGTTGGCTGCAGGGTGAATAGAATTAAGGGGGAATAAAAAGGGGAAATCTTCACGTTGAACAAATATTTCTGAAGTAAAAGTGTGTTAGGAAAAAACAAGTTTAGCTTCAATGGAAAGCAGAAGTCTGCTGGATCTGAAGATGGTTTGCAGCAGCAGCAATCTTTATCTTGGTGTTATAACTTAGCAAACTGAAAAGACTCACATTTTGGGTTTTGCCCAAAAGATGCTGAAGTATCTCAAAGTTTCCAGATAGGGGCCTAGAGAAATCACCTTTCCTACAGCATTTTTAAAATCATACTGCTTTATAATGCTGCTGTCTTCAATATTGTTAAATTGAGTATCAGTTGGGTATCAGCAAGAAGTTCAGTACTAATTTATATACTTCATTTTTGTTACATTTGAATATTAGTTTTCCCCCATCTTAGCAAAAAGATACAGGAAAGCTTTACTTCACATTTCTACTTTTCCTATATTTTTTTTAACAAAAAATTCAATGAACGTGTTCTAAACAGCCATCTCATGGGAGCAGGAGTGGACCTGGATGTGATGAGGAACCACTCTCACTTCAGCCTTTAGTTTTTCTTTTTTAGCATGTTAGTCTATTGTTGCTGTGCAACAACCTATGAAAAATGAGTTATCAGTGTTATTTCTGTTCCAAAATGGCATATATAAATATTGGGGGGGAAAAAATCCTGTCCTAATTGGAAGAACAAGAATGAGTCTTTGATGCACTTCTGATGGGAGTGGAAGTTAAAAGGGCTGAAAAATACAGCTGCTTGTCAATGTAGTATCCAAAGTGAAGGCAAACTTTTCAGTAGAAATGTGAACATGAAAAACCTTCAATAAAAAGTAGGAGTATTTTTACTGGAAATTATGTTAAGATCCTGGAAGTTTAGGATGGTAAATGATTCTCTTCTCACCTGGTCTGGTCAGCATGCAGTCTCATCATGGAACATGTGATCCCCTCTTCCAGGAAGATGTAATTACATTTTATTTTAAGGTTGGTTATTTCAAAATATTGTCTGGATTTCTTTTGATTTCTCTTTTTACACAAATGCAGTCTATACTGTTGCATGCTTTCTGCCATGTTAACTTTCTGTTTGCTGTTCAGGTAGAGAAATAACAGCAGAAACCTTTATGGAGAAATTGGATAATGGTGCCTTGCTTTGCCGGCTAGCTGAGACCCTGCAGGAGAAATTTAAAGAAAACAGCTTTGATGCAAACAAGCCTGGCAAAGTAAGTGTTGGTTAACACTCTAGCATTTAATATCTGATTGTATCTGAACATATCTGATGTATCTGAACATTTTGATACTGGTGGTTTTTTTTTTTTTTTGCAAAGTTAAGAGATTTCATATGTGGAAGATTCTACAGATGGGCAGGGAGGTAATTGCTCTGTGCAGAAAAATGACAATATAAAATTGGGGGAAATAAGGCTTATTTGGTATTTATTAAAGTATCTATGCAAAGCAGTTACTCAAAGAAGTACTTGTAATATGTGGAGAATAAGACAAAGAAGATCTAGCAGTGGGATGTGGTAGCTAATAGTGAAAATGTGATCCTTGTATTTATTTTCAAGGGGAATATTAGGTAGGTGTGGGAGGTATCTTTTCCACCAAAAAGAGCTCTAGGGAGACCAATAATAAAACTCTATAGTTAGTTTTGGTGCCTTGAGTTTAAAGATCCTGTTGGTGTACTGGAAAGGGTTTCAGTAAAGAGTTGAAGAAATGACATGGAAAAAGTGAAACTTAGAAGATGCTGAGGAGTTTTGGAAAGATCAGTTTAAGAACTTGTTTGAAAGCAACCTTGCTTTAATTTAAACTATTCTCATGGGACAGTCTTACTGGGAGAAATTCAGGAGTGCAGCAAGTTTATTTCTTAGAGAAGCTGAATTAAGTGGTTGACACATTAACACATTCAATGTGAATTGTTTTAAGTTTTCTGGTTGCATCCAGGTACATCTTCCTTGAACATTAAACAGGCAAATAGAGAGCAGCTAAACAAGAAGCCAAGAACAGAAATCACATCATGCATCTTCTATTCTTGATGTTTTCATAACTTTTCTGTAGCAGAAATTAGGGTACAGCATACATTTTATCAGCTGTTCTGAGAACTGCTAGTCTTGTGTCTGTTGCACCTGTGTAAGTTGTTTTTCTTGGTTCCAAGTTCATACTTATTGCAGAAGAAATTCTCTGCCATATTTCCTGGTTCAAATGACAATCAGGACTTCATTAGTAGAACTACTGGGTGACCTTGGAGTTCTTCTTTATAGTATGGTGTGGCTGGTCTTAACCTAAGTGTCATGGTAGTTTCCAAGTGAGAAAACACACAGGGCAGTCTTTTCAATTGAGCCTAGGACCTAGCTAGGCAGAAGGAAGGGTTACTCATACTGTTTTTTCAACCTAAGTTACATTAGAAGCCAATTAGGCACTTGCAGTCCCATATGTGGTCATTGCTTAGATTTGTTGGTCTTTAATTGTCAGGCTGGTACAACTGAAAATGCAGTTCAAGGGAAAACATCTGCCCACTGCTACTTCTCAATGGATATAATTTCATACTTAGTATAGTAAGAATTCAAAGCAATGGCAGAATAATAGATTTTTATCATTGCATACTATTAGGGAGCTATTAATCTTTTCAGATTTTAATTCCCTGTGTAGAACTCTTGGGCAATAGGACCTTCATGGTGAAAATTATGACTTTGTCATGCCAAGAATGTTTATGAGGAGATTCTACTGTATGAAATTTAGCATAGAAAGAATTCCACAATCCTCCCCTGATTCATTATTATGCACTTTATTAATAATACATGTGGAATTTTGAAGCTGTTTGACCCTTGCTCTGCCCAGGAAAACAGAAACATGATCTTTCACTGAGGTGCCCTGATGACTTCACTGGCAGCTGGGAGAAGCCACTGATTTCTATTGAGTTCAGCCTCTCTCAAAATAGATAACACACTTTTCTATCCACATTCTAATCTTTTTAGGCAGAAGCAGACTATAAAATGAGTGGCTGCCAGAAGGATCAGCTTGCTTGCTGCACCAGGTTGCAGCTGAGTGAGGAAGACAAGTAAAAGCTAATGTTGCTTTCACTGACTCAACAGTTGTTTGCCATAATTCCTTAAATTCTTATTGCAGTACTCTGCAAAATAGCAGAGGTTAAATGCTATTGCTTCTGGTTGAAGAGTTTGTGTAGTACATTTCTAGTAGTTGTTAGTTTTGCACTTTGTTAACTGAACTGTATCATTCCCTTTCTTATTAGTGAGCACTGAACTTTCTTCAGATTTCAGGAATCCCCTGGGTCAGCATCAGCCTTTTTGAGTGTGGAATAAATTGGGAAAACAGAGATCAAAAAAAGTTGCCAGAATATTATGTTTTCCAAATCTGGAAGGAAGATTGTCATGTTGATATCAACAGTGCCTTTTTGTATCATGTGGAAACACTTGTGGATACTGGGGACATTTTCAACATACATAGGAAACTACTGTTAATGTCAGTTTTAAGAGACTGAAAATGAGATTAAATGGTGTGTGATGCTAAAATAGTCTTCATTCCTTAAGAGTCAGAGACAGGCAACAAAGGCAGAACTTTTTATGCCTGAAGGAGATAATGGAGTTGCTTTTTATGAGTGACTGGGTGGGTTAGGGTCCTTGAGTGTGGAAAGAGTGGCATATGATGGAACTTGCAAAATCAGGAATGGTGTGGTAGAAGGTCACTTTCTGTACAAAAACTATGGGACATTGAATGAAGCTGATAGAAGCCAAACAAGTGAAAGGGGGGCCTTGTTTACAAACAAGTTGGAAAATTCTTGTCAGGGAGTGTTAAAATTTAGCTGAGTTCAAGTAAATACTGAATAAGGTAATGGAAGAGAGATCCCTTGAATACACAGAAACCTCACCCAGATGAGGAAGTCCCTATAGCTGAAAGTGATTAGAACTTGAGAAAGCAGAAGACTCACTCACATTTTCTGTGTGTTATTGTTTCTTTGGGATGAACACCCTGCTGCTTGTTCAGGTGGACAAAGGGAAATCTAGCACAAGGGTCAGAGTTCAAAGAAATTATTTTAAATTAAATCTGTGCTTTTTGTTTCTGTATAAAGCCTTTTTAGGACTGAATCCCTGCATCTAAAAATACCACTGGGGCCACACTGTGCTTTGGTATTTGTTATTCAGGGGAGTAATGTGTGATCTGGAGCACAGGAGTTTGGCAGCTTCTGGTACTATTTATGCAGTCTCTGCATGTTGCTGTTCTGAGCTTAATGCCATAATAAGCACCTTTGGATATCATAATGGGTACTCTGTGTCTTCCATGACTCTGACTGCTTTGTGCTGTTTGATTAGTTAATCATTCATTAATAAGATATTAAAAGCATTTCCATTTCTAAAGAGGAAGTATTTAAAAATTGTTCGTTTCAGAAGATGTTGGGTCCTAGGATTCCTTTGTGTCATGGTTTGACCCTGGCCAAATGCCAGCAGCCTCTCACTCACTCTTCCCTGCCACAGCTGGGCAGAGGAGAGAAAAAAATTAATGAATGGTTAATGAGTTAAGGACCGGGAGAAAACACTCTCAATTCTCCATGAACTTCTCCAGCCAGGTTCCAATCTCATGAGCAGCAGTCCTCCCAATGATGTTACAGACAAAACTCCTGAGTTTTAGGTGAAAATGGAATTTTTAGACATGGAGAACAGTATAGACTGGTATGACTATATGATGTATTTTTTAAGATGTAAGATTTCCCTCTTTTTGGAGGTTTTTTCAGTCATAAATGAATCTAACCATGTACATTTATAAAATGACAAGGACATGACTGATGTCAATCTTAAAAAATGCTCAAGGTTTGTGTGGTAGTAAGTTGTTGACACTACCTGTGCTGCTGCTAATGAACTACTGCCTGGAAACTACAAACTTATTATTATAGCAGCAGCCGTTCCTTGAAAGTAATAATGTCACAGGATGCCATTTTGTAATTTTCTCCCATCGACTTGGATTTCATCTCCATGCTCTCCTGCCAGTATTTTGCTTTTCCTGAAAGATAGTTAATTTGAGAATTCCACAGCTGTACAAACAAATCCCAGTGCATCAAGACATGTGCGGTATGCACAGAGCCAACATTTGACTTGGTTTGGCTTAGTTTAGCAAGATCATTAATTAAGATTTTAAAATAACCATAAATAAACTTTGCTAATAGTTGTTACTATTTTTGCAGGCAGGGCATATTAGACTGTCCACCATCCTTGAAGCTGCCTATGTATTGATGTACATTCCACTTAAAACAATGTCTTCATGAAACAGGTTGAAGGTGAATTATCCTTTTTCTCCAATTTCTCAGAGTAATCAGATAAATTTCAACTCAAATTTCTCTTATAAATACTTCTGAATAATGAATTGGAATGTAAAATTTAACCTCATTTTCAGGAAGCCAGGATTTATTGATTTGGCCAATAAAATAAATGGAAGTAAATAGAAAAAATGGAATAGAATTGCAAATATTTCTGAATTCCTACAATGTTTAATTCAAATATGCATTAAATTTTATTCTCCCAATGGGGACTGATTTAATAAGATTAAACTAGAATGTTCACTGAGCTGTTGCGCAGAAAACAGTAACTTTTTGTCCTTGGATGTGCATTTCACTTCCATTGAAACTCTATGAAAGAGCAATTTCTGCACACACAACACTCATATATGACCTAACATTAAGAGCTTCTGTCCATAGCTTGCACTTCAGGTGCTATGACTGTGGGTATTTTGCAATTATTTTGTATCCAAAGCTTTGACTTCTCCTGGGAAAAGTACTTGGTGAATCTGCTGTTTGGTGAGTGTAGAACCACTGAGACAGCATTGGCTTCTCAGAGGCATGCAGGTTTGCATAAGATGAGATTTTTGGCCTCATAAAAGCACTTGGAGGGTCATGTTGTGCATTTGGAGAGCTACAATTGAAAGGATCTATACCAGTTATTCAGAATTAGAATTAGAATTATTCAGAATCTGGAATATGAATCTTGCTCTTAGATCCCAGGTAGCCAAGCTGACAGTCTGATCTAATCACCATGGTGATTTTATATATACTGTAGGCTTCAGTTTCTCAAGATTCTCTGTGTCCTGTAAATGGGATAAATACCTTGTGTTCTCTAAACTTGGTGCCCTGAAGCTGTCTGCAGTGTGAAGAGGTGTCACCTGCAGCAGAGCCATGTTCAGGTGCTCTCTGTAAGTCACAAATCTGACTCTCCAGACGAGAATTGCGTTAACAGCACTGCATGAATTGTTAGGCTATGAGCAGATTCCTTGTGGTCTGGAGCAGCAATTTGCTTTTCTGCACACTTGTACTTTCTGGACTTTTATTTTGCAAGGAAAGCTTGGTGGAGCCAATTTCTAATCATATACATTATAGATATGGCTCTCAATTACTTGGGAGGATTAAAAAATACAGCAGGGGAATTGCATGGTTGGATAGAGTGCTGTTGCCCACCAGACTATGAAAGGAGACTTCTGAAAGTATTGTAATGATTCAGGCTGCAAATCAGGTTGTGAGGACCAAACTTTGATTTCTAATAATGTCATTTAACTAGAAAACACCTCAAAGGTGTTTTTCTAGAGAATTTTAATTGACATTGGCTTTGTATGGATTGCTAATAATTAAACACTGGCCATTTTCATAACATTTTGCCATTACTTCAATCCATGTATTGCAGATAGGGATGACGTATTTTCTGAGAGAAATTTATAAACAGCCAATTTTAGATTTTCTAGACTTTGCCTCTTTCGTGAAATGCATTGTGTAACATTCCTACTGTTTATTTGATTAAGTATTTAAAGCAAACTGCAGAAATCTTTGTAACAGATCTTTTTATTCACCTTTCAATTTAGACTCTTAGGAATAATCTGGAACAGAAACGTAACATTAGAGACTTGCATGGAAATTACCTTATATTTATTTCAAAGCTGGAGAGAACAACATAATTTTGACCAACTGTCTTCAGTTAAATGTGCAGTTCTTAGGTCAAAGTTAGTGGTAGTTGTTATTTTGGGATAATGAATAAGGAAGAACTAAAGAATTTGGTGCATTTAGCAGTAGTGAGTCTTGAACCTAAATAATAAGCCAAAATTTCTGAAACAATGGGAATGGTTAACATAAGCGATGACTGCAATGCAGATGAAGAAAACTGAAGTCACTTTGCAGCATAGACATCAATTTATAGATAACATAATTATGTCTAATTTGTTTATTTAAACATATATTCCAATTTGTGCTTCTATATGTAAATAGGCCCCAAATGCTTCAAGCATGCAGTACAACTTTGCTCACTGCTTGAGGCTGATTCAGAAATTTGGGTGTATAGATAAACATTCCACCATGTTTTCCAAATGGCAAAAGTTTCTAAGTTCTACACCTGCTTAGAATTCCCAGGGCTCTAGCAGTTTCCTTGTGGTTTTTAATGGGAAAACTTACAGAAATTCAGATTCTTTATCATAAAGACAAAGATGCAGTTTTTCTTAAAAATGAACATACAGGGCTTTGGAGCATCAGATTTACCTGCTGTGAGGTACATGATAAATGCTTCCTGAATGTCTTCAGCATCAGCTTAAAAAATTTATCTCTTAAACATCTGGAAATCCAAAAAGCAAAGAGAAAAAGCATCTCAAAAATGCTGTACTTCTTTAGGCTGCCTAGATCTTTCAGAGTCTTCCTTGACACTTGTCTCATGGGAAGTAAAGCACCATTTGGAACTAATCTTACCTCTTTCAATATGAAATTTTAGAACCTCAAACGTGGCTTCAACTATTTAGATAGGATTTTTTTTAAGCACTGTCTTTAGCTCGGGTGCTTCTGGAATAATTAGGGGGGAAAGTGATTTTGAAATTTCTGTTACTGAAATTAATTGGTTTTGCCAAAATTTAGTATTTTTCATACTTTATTTTGAGCGAATCGTGTCCCTGTTAAGAATACGTTTGATAAAACATAAATGTGGGTTAATAAGATGCTTTTCGAAATATGTCCCATGAAAATCCACCCAGATTTGACCATTTATATCTCCTGGAAATCCTTTAATATCTCATGGGAAAATTGCTGCTTTATGCATGTGATTGGCATGTTCATTCACGAGTTGTACTGTGTGACAATACCACAAACAAATTCTCCTATTAATTGCAATTATTATTATTGCAATTCTCCTATTAATTGCAATCCTCCTATTTTTTTCTCAATTAATTGTAATTTAAATGAGGGAAACTCAGAAACTAGGATTCTTTCATCTTCAACTAACTCTTTGCTAATTCAGCTCTGAGTTTTGAGGTTGTGATGGGGAAAAGCTCAGGATCATCTATCAAGGGTAAGGTGTAATTGCCCTTTGAAAGAAAAACTGAGACTTGCCCCATTCTGTTCTAATCAAATATTATTGAAGAAGCCTATTATGAAATGCCAGTTTTAAAAATCCCCATCTAAGCATTAATTCTGAAACCCAGAGATCTAAGGAGAAGACACAGAGCATCTATTGAATGTGAGTGAACTACTGAATCCCTGTTTTTGTGGATATTTTAAGGAGGTCTTTGCTATGACTTACCTTAACATACCTATTTTTCTTTTCTTTGTTTAAACTTCAAGTAAAATTTTTAATTGAAGTCTGTCTCTTGAATGCTATTTAATTGTAGTCACTCTCTTTAATGTTATAATGGCATTAGAAAAAAACCCAGACCACCTTTGATTTTTGCATTTGGCCTGCTACATTTTTCAGATAATAGGGGTAATGGCTTTTAATTTTTGGTGCATATTTGGATGGAGTTTACAAGTTACTTCTTCAAGATTTTGAAAGACTGTTGATAAAAGTGAACTTGCCACTAGGCATAGATATGTTACAGAGCTAGATGTCTAAAAGTTTTAAAAGACAATTTATAGACCTCCCTGAGTCTTTGGATTATAATGACCTAATCCCACCCTCAGTTACACAAATGGAGTGGAAAGTGGACAGTTTTCTGCTCTGACACTGAATACCATGCTTAAAGCATTCATTTAGTGCTGCATTTATTTGAACATTGTACTCTGTATGTTTATAAAAGACCTTGATGATGGTTATTACTTTTATTGACATAGTGTAAATGTGTTAGGGATTCTGAAATATTCACAAATGCTTTCTCAGAACCTAGGAAGTTGGTAATGAGTGGTTTTTGGCCTTTGATGATCTCTGCAGTGATTATGTAGGGTGAAAATCTGGTCAACACATGATCTGTAAACTTGAAATCCAATTTGCTATTCCATTAAAATAACATATCTCTGCAGGACTTGATATGCCAATGGAAAGACTATATTTCACTGGAAGATAATGTTTTGCCATTTGTTTAGTGAATTGCCTAAGGATGCTTTCTTTGTATGAAGTGCAATGTTATTTTAGAATTAATTAGTTGTTCCTAGTTCCATGTCTGTGGAAAAGTTCGGCAATTTTTTTGGTGTTTCCTAAACCTTCAAAACTTCCCTGTTTTTGTATTTTAAATTTCCCCTGGGATTTAACTTCTAATTCAAGGCTTTAGGAGGGCTAAGGGGTTTATATTTCTTTTCTTAGGTTTTTTTTTTCAGTAGGAAATGCTTAATTTTAAATTCTGAGTATATATTTCCATATTCAAAATTCCTTCAATCTGTTTTTCATGTTCATTTAGAATATTCTTTTGACCTTTGGTCCAGTTGTTTAGGGATACCTGAGCAAAATGAGGGAAGAATTGAGGAAGGAAAAGGATTGCCACAGGCCACAGAGCTAAGTTAAAAGGCAAATTGTAAAAAGTTCTGAAACAGACACATGTTCTGCCTAGCTGATATAATCAAATTTTGGTATGAATTTATGCTCATGGAACACTAAATGGCCAAGCAAGACACCACTGCAGTCAGTAACTGCATGGCATCATTTCCATCCATTTTGGTTAATGTAGGTCATCAGGAGATAAAAAGCAAATTTTCCCTATGAGTATCTAGCTAGCTTTAAACCTCTTTCCTAGCAGACAAAATTGCTCATCTTCTTCTTTTTATTCAAGCATAAGTGACAGTTCAAAACGTTCTGAAATCACCTTTTCAAAGATGGAAATATTATGAACAATCTTCAAAATACAGCTCAAGTCAACTCAAAATGTGCCCTAAATAAATGGGGATTTTAGCATGTGCTCGTGAACTCTTGTTTTGAAAAAAGCAGTACAAAAAAAAATACATTTTTCCATGTGATTTCAGAGCATGGATGTAAGAGAGTCCCTCTTGGATTGAGCAGTGAACCTGACAGCATTTTTCCAGGATTGCATCATGTGTTTCACTCGCACTTTCACATCCTGTATGAAACCACATGCATGCACATCAACAAGACAAGATTGTAAAAGGAGTGTGACTGGGGAATTGTTTTCATGATATTTGATAGCAGCAATTGCAGCCACTGCTGTTTCAAAGCAACTGTGGTTACACTATACTATGTCAACAAAAGTCAGTTTTGCCATGTGGAAACCTAATTACTTCAGAATGATCTGCTAGAAAGCACTTTTGAAATAGTCAGGCCATTTATACAAATCAGTAAAAAATATTTGTGCATGAGACCTTTCTTAAATAAGAGCTTTCATGTGTTACAGTTGGAGCAGTACAGTGACAGTTATGGAAATATTAAAAAAAGTAGACTTCTGTTTAAGAGGTGGTAGGAAAATTTAGTAGGTGATAAGAAAATATGAGTATTTCCCTATGATTTGTGAGATAAACCTGGTAGGGTTATTACTGAATAGAAAAGAGGGTGGGTTTTTTTTTGCTGTTCTCTTCAGCTAGACTCTAATATTGTGGGAAATGAGATGAAATTTAGAATGATACATTTTAGAGAGACCATGCAACATCAGGGATATTTATCTGTGTACTATTTGCTCCAGAAAATTAC
This sequence comes from Lichenostomus cassidix, assembly GCF_008360975.1. Taxonomy (NCBI): domain Eukaryota; kingdom Metazoa; phylum Chordata; class Aves; order Passeriformes; family Meliphagidae; genus Lichenostomus; species Lichenostomus cassidix. The sequence continues at coordinate 57,849,938 of NC_139486.1, forward strand.
TTGAATTTTTTTTTTTGTTTTTTGGTCCTTCAGTAATATAGTTGTTCCCAACAATGTCTTATTTTTTACATGTGGCTGTTTGTCACTTCTGAGCTGTTAGGACATCTGTTAATAAAATATCTTTTCCCATCACTATGAAACTAGAGAATATAACAAATTTGCTTAGCTAAGTGTGCTGTTCTGCACCTACACTCCTACTATTTGCTGTAAGTAGCTCTTACTACCAAAAAAGGGCTTCTAAAAGGCACTGAAATCCTTACAACTGTAAAGGAATGTTGCAAGTTCCATGGATGTGTGAGCTTCATAGTAAAACTGGGTTAACTGATGTGTTTAAAAGCCTGCCTCAGTTATCTAGGCACAGAATTGTAATTTATGGATAATTGTAATTTATGTGTGTGAAATTTCAGACGATGACTGACACATAATCTGTTCTGAATTGCTCTTCTTGAAAGAAATTCTACATTCATTCACGGCAATATACCTAAATCAAAAGATACAAAATATCACTGGGGGTTTTCTGCATTCCTGCCAGGCATTGCAAAGCCTTCCCAAAGGCTCCTCACTTCCAGCAGCTCCTGTCCTGCTGGAGGCTCTGTGGCACAGGAGAGCTCCAGGTCTCCAGGACCAGTGCTGGAGGCTCAGGGCCAAGGAGAGCAGATGGGTTGTGCCACACTGAGCCCAAGTCTCTGCTGATTGCCAGATGGCAGCCACCAGTCATGCACACAATTATTGCTTTTTTGTGTCCTTTGTTTTGTTTGGTTTTCTTTTTTTTTTTTTTTTAAGTTTGGTGGTTTGTTTCTTTTTTTATCGTTTTGGTAGTTTTTTGTCGTTCAGCAGTTCTAAGGTAATCTAAGTGGTTTATTACAGACATCCAGACCAATGTTTAATATCATTTAGCAGGACGTGAAAGAATAGAGGCTGTTTATTATGGGTTGTGTCAGCACAAAGCAGTTTGAAGGTACAGAATTATCTGGAGCTGGAGAGCTGTGTGGAAGCAAACAAACCCAGTATGATGTCACCAGCCCTTCTGAGCTGCTCCTGGCATTAGAAACAGGTTTTTTTTTCCTTAGAGAAGACTCACTAGTTTTCTGCAAAGGCAAGCCTGAGAACAAAGTATCACATGGACACTGTGGAAAAATCCAGAGGTGAGAACTGAGGAGGGAACTGGGAGGTGACATGATTTGACACTGCAGCTCTGCTCTCACAGGTAAAGTCATTGCAGCCTCACCTCCTTTCCGTGCTCTCTGGAGCTCCCAGTGCACAGCTCTGCAAGTGCCAGGAGTACTGGAGCTGGCTTTTGGCATCTTGTTCCTAGCACAGTGCTGTTCATCCATTAGAGATCATCCAGAATTTGGCTTTTAATTGGACATGATGAATCAAGAATTACAAAGAGTCTAGTTGTGCCAGATATCCTACCCTCATCAACAGGCTGCCAGGGGCTTGTGTGGCTCCTTTCAAAAGAAGTTGGTGCACTTTTAAAACTATTAGATTTATCTAGTTAAAATCTCCTGGGAAAGGATTATAGGGAGAGACAGGGATGGACAAATGCTGCATTAGTTCTTCCTAAAGACTAAGTCAATGAGAGGTAATTCAGTGTAAGAAAGTCTGTAGAGTATAAGAATTTGCCTCAGGATAGTTAGTCATTGCTTCTTAGAAGAAATTAGTGTGATGTGAAAAGAGTGCTAGTCTTGAAATGTGTCTAGTGCTAACAGCTTTTTATTATGTTTTTTTCCCTCCAGAATAATGTAAAGGGGGCAGAAATAATGTTTAAAAACCTCCTTGTGCTCTGATCTGTAAGACTGTTCCATATCTAGAGCCTCTTGGAGGAATTTATGTTTTACAGTTTTTTTATTTCTTCTGGATTAGGGAATAGCTGTTTTTACTTCCCTGCTTTCTTCTTGCTTTCCCCTCCATGTTCCAGGATGGTCCAGGAGGTGATATGGTGTCTGTGACACAAGGTTTACTTGGATTTCTCTTTAAAATACCTTGTAAAATTGGTTGGTGCTTTATATAAGTTATAGAAAGGTATTAATATTCCCCTGCAATAGTTTGAACCATAAGCATAATTTTTGCAAAACAAGGAAACGTAAATTGTGTAATTGGAGTAAGAATCATGGGGGAATGAAAGCTAGATGGTGATTTGAGGAATAGATCTAAATGCATAAATCTCTGAGACATATTTATATATCCATGACAATCTGTAAGTTACCACTGACATATTGGTGAGTACAATGGTGTTTATCCCTGCAGTTGTTCTATTTTCAGTTTATTTGGCTTGTTAGGTATATAACATGTGCATGTGGATGTATTCTGCCATTACATTGCTGCTGTCATATGTCTAATACAATGTTTAAACTCCTCCTAAACTGTGTTTAATGCTGATATAATTATGCCACTAGAAGCTGTTGTAAGAGGAAGCTAACTCCTGTGTCTTCACTGTGTGGGCTGTAATATTTTGGAAAGACTTTGTAGTTGAGAACTTCATGCTGTTAAATTCACTTCTCATGCTTCTTTGCTTGGAATTCTTTAATTCAAAGAAAATATGTTGGTGGGAGTCACCCATCTATGCAAAACTTGCACAGTGATTTCATAATACTTGAGGATTATGCTTGCATCTGTAATTTAGCTAAATAAAGAACTCCTGTTTTTCAGACCTTACCAGTTCGGAAAATTCCATGCAAAGCCAATGCTCCTTCAGGGTCTTTCTTTGCACGGGACAACACAGCAAATTTCTTATCCTGGTGCAGAGATGTGGGTGTGGATGACACCTGCCTGTTTGAATCAGAAGGTTTGGGTATGTATTTCTTTATGAAGTAGTTGGTAATTTTAAATAACTCTTCTTTTGTGTTTAGCCTTGAAAGACAGCAGGGCTTTCACTACATCCTGACTCTGAATCTGACCTGTGTTTGACTATGTTAATTCTGCCACTTGTCTGTAGAATAAACAAAGTACACATCACACAATACTCATTTAAGTCAATTTTAAGAGGAACTTAAATGAGAGAAAAACTTTGCTATGTTTTTTTGCACGCAAATGGTGTTTCACCCAACACATACATTTTTGAGCATGGAATGCTGTTCCCTAGTTCAGTGTAAAAGATGGTGCTTTTCTGTTTTGGGAGAGTAGGACACAAGTGCATGCTCAGTTCTGTCTGCAGCCATTTGGTTATTTGTGCAGATTTAATGAGTTGCACAGGAGGCGAGGAGATACAAAATCTTTCTGTTTCCTGTGCTTACCATTTTTTCCAGCTGGTTCCCTTGTGCAGCTCTGGACAAAAATGATCCAAAACTACTGCTTCAGAGTGTTCCATCAAAGAATTGTACTGCTCAGGAGATCACTGTTCTAATAGTACATATTCTTCGTTGTTCTAACTTTTCTCTCTTCAAAGGAAAACTTAGGAATCTTGCCTTGAGAGCTTTTCAGCCAAATCTCCTGAAATGAAGAGAGTCCAATATTTGTTTTCTGAACTCAGATAAAAGTGCAAAGCAGCCGTGGTGACACAGATCAGTTTCTGTGGAAGACAAATGAACACACTGTGCTGAATCAAGGAGCTTCTTTGTTCTGTTGCTCAAAAAGCCTTTACCCTATTGAAGCTCTTACATGTGTTGTATCTGATCTATTCCCATTCTTTTACAGTCTTGCTCTACTTCTGTAGTTCAGCACAAATATTCCTGAGACAAGTTTTTTTTTCATTTGTCTGTTCTTTTGTCCTGGGAGGTTTTAAAATTACATTTTTTAATATATCTGGGACAAAATGTGTGTCAGAGAACAGGTTAGTATTACAAAGGTGACAAATAGTAAGGAGAACATATGCATTGACTCTGTTTTGTTACTGAAATTCTTATTTGGTATGGTAAATCACGTGGGAAGTGAAAAATAATTGTAGTTTCAATGATTTGAAATGGTGAAGAAGTTGGACATTTACCTAGGACCAAGAAGCTTGTAAACACCAGGAGACCTCCAATGCCTGGAGTAGGCAGAAGAATCTCTGGTTACTGGAATACTTCAGGAATATTTGGAGTTTGTATTGCTGTGGTAAGCCCAGTGGTTTGCCATTGCTCCAGTAAGAAGTTAATTGTGTAATGAGAGCACACTTATAAGGAACTTTTTTGTGCACTGTTAAGAAACTAGATCTTGTTTAAAGATGGAATTGACATAGCTGGAATAGTGCATTTCCTGATAATTTAATTTTCACACATACACAGTGCCTTGCCTGCCTCAGTAAAACACAGAGTGCAAATACACCTGAAAAAGTGGAGGACTTCCTCTCTCACAAACAGAAATTAAATATGACTGAGTCCTCAAACCTGTGCTCTGTTTTGTTTGATTAGTGACTGATTTTCTTCACTGATGGAGAACTACATTCTGTTTTTCTTCCCTTGTTATATAATGTACCAGTAGAAAAGATTTAAGGTGCTGGAAACAGGATTAGGACTTGGTAGTATTTTGACTCATTTTTATGAACTTGAAAAGGAGATGGTAACCATGCCATTAAAAAAAAAAAAAAGAATATAGATAAAACCAGCAGCTATTATTCTCCTTCAGTTTAAGCATTAACTCAAAGTTTTGCTTTCATCTGAGATTTTCCTAATGCATTAAAAATAATGATAAATCATAACAGTTGCCAATCTAAAGCTTTTATGTTCCTCTCTCTCCCACAAATCACTTCACCACTGCATGGGAAACAAAAATTCAGCAAAGGTAAGTAATATCAAAGGTTCTTTTCAAAGTAGTGAGAAATGTGTGTGAATGACATCTAAGTGTTTGTACTGCCTCATTGAACTCTGTATTTTTTATGATAAATAATTGGGATGAAATTATGGTTACAGAGATACTGTTTTCTGTAATTTTTTCTGGTTTTCCCCATGGCTAATAAACTCAGTAAATTGGTGTGTAAATTGTTGGTGAGAAAGGAGCTTTTTTCTGTCTGTATTGGACAACCTCATTGTGTCAATGTTCTCAGTTGAGTAGATTTCTGTCCTCATTTTTTACTCTTACTCTGTCTGCTTTATGGTATGTAAATACTGTGTTATTTAATTAGAGGCACATAGTGATATTTTCTTCATGCTACTGTATCATATAAAACATTCCTGAGGTGGTCTTCTGGCAAATATGTATTCTAGAGTTATAAGAGTGATTTTGAAGATTTAGTGCACTGAAATACTTGAATGATGGATTTATGACACTACTGATTTTAAAGAAAAAGTACCAAGTATATTAGAGATCAGCAAAATGAGATCTATACTAGCTAAGAATTTGTTAATTGCTATTATTTCTCATTGCTTGTGGATTATTTTAGCAGTTTATGAAATTATTTAAACTTAATTATGGTTTCAAAAGCTTTGTTGGATTTGGGGTATTCAGCTGAGCTAAACAAGGAAACAAGACTGAAGTCTTTCTTCAAAATAAATAGAAGGAAAAATAAACAGAATGAAAAACAGAGACATGCTTGATATTCTAGTAGATATAATTCTGCCATCTAATCAGCAGTTTAAAGGTCACTGGAGGAGAACAGTAGAGAGCTCAAAAGTGTGAAGACTTTTACTGCTAACTTGTTAGTAGTCCACAATATGATGTATTTTGTCTTGCTGAATGTTATGCTTCAACATAGCTTAAAATGCAAGCGACTTGGAAACACAGTTTTCTTTTAAGATTTTTGCCACAGCCAGAGCTGACTGGTAGCAATTTATCTAAATTCAGAGGCATGGCAGGAAGGTTTCCAAGTGAATGCCTTTGCAAAGAAGGGTGGCTGAGGTACATGAGCATCTGCAAAAATTAGAGCAACAATGCAGGGATAATCTTGAATGCTGCAAACCAGAGGGACACTCTGCATGCTCCCTGCACTCCTTGCCAAATTTAGCATGCTTGTCATAGCTTTTATTTTTATGGTTAGTGTATTTAAAGGAGAAGGAGTTAGCTTGGTTCATGCCAAAAGCTGTGATCCAAAATCTGAATTTTGATCATCCGTGCAGCTCTTGAAGTACAGTGTCATTGAATGGTGTTCTTAGATATATCAGACTATGTAGGACTCTGAACATAATGTGCTAACTCTTTGCAGTGTAAAAATATTAACACTGCCTGTAACTCCCTTATTCCCATGATAAGTATACTTTGTGAATTCTCCCATATAGGTTTTAGGGCAGCAGATACACACAGCTATTGCAATTTTATCTATGAAAGCATTCTAGGTGGAAATATTTGAGATATTTGTAATTTTGCTCAAGGAAAACTCTTGGACAAATAAGAAGAATGGTAAGATTTTCTATGATTGCTTTAGTTAAGTGAAATTAGAGCGTAAGTTCTGAACTCTCTGTGGTAATGGAGTGTTGTTGGATGATTATAGGATTTGGAACCAATGAATATTCTGCATCTCTTCCCTGATAAAGTCCACCCGGCAAGAGAAGGGTTTGCCACCGAGTGTGCCAGCATGCTGCTGTGTCATTTGTTGTGGGAGCTGTTGGATGCTGGTGATGGTTGATGTTTTGTGCTTGGATATTCAATGTACACACAGGATGGGACATGGACTTCTTTTGATGCAACTGATCGATTTGCATTTCACTGACAGGTTTCCTAAACAAAACCATTTAGTGTTTTAATGGAAATAGTGAACAGAAACACAAACACCTCTGACCTCTCTTCTAACATTGTTGGTTTAAAGGTTATTTTTGAAAATACTCAAATGTTGATTGCTTAAAAATATTTTATACGTAGGGGGAAATGATTTTTTAAATTAATGCTGTAGTTTATCTGATTTCAAGATGCAAGTTTTTTCTTCTCTTTTATACTTACACATCTACATATTGTAACATCATGTTAAAATATACATGAAGTTGCATCAGAATAAGATTTTGTCCCATCTTTCACAACACTTTACTAAACTACTCATTATTGAATATGTCTGACTTTGAGGACTATAGAAGCATCCTGGACATTGTGTTATTACCATTGGATTTGTATCATAAATTAATGGATTTCAGTAAATTATTAGTGTTTAGATGATCTCTGTATTCCTTCTAGATGAATTCTTGGCTATCCTTAGGTCTCCTATGTTTGACACCTTAACTGTTTTGAGACTTCCATGAGTGACTGAGCTGAAACAGAGCAGGGAGTGTGGGGGAAGCACAAGTATGTCATAGCACTGCTCTGATGCATAGGCAAGGGTAAGTTTGGGATAAGTTAAGAGCATTGAAAAAGCAATTTTGGGGTTTTTTTGTGAAGAAAAAAAGCCTTCTGTAGGATCAGAATAAAAAGTGTTAAAGGAGAAAGTGAGAGACAATAGGAAGAAGGATCAAAGGACCAACATTTTGGAAAACTTGCCCTAAACTCGTGTGAGTTCTGATGGCAATTGGAAACCTGTGACAATAAATACTAAGGCACTTCAGAAAACTCTGCTTCTAGTGAGCTAAGGAATGGATTAGAAGGTAGCATGGAGGGAGCATGTAAAGATGCAGGCAGTGAGGACAGCAGATAAGAAGCATTTAAAGAGATGAGCTGAAAAGCAAAAGGGTCTGTAACTGTCAGGACACCTAAAACAAGCTGGACTTGTATGCACTATTTCTGTATTTTCCCACTGTGTTCTTGTCAAGCAAATGCTATCAGTGAGGTTCTCTAGCAAGATGGATATTTCCATTAATTTTATGCAGCAGATCTGCATAAAATAATATTTGTTTGTCTCAGAAGTCCCCAAATACACATGCTGTATAGTCCTCAGGAATGCTAATATTTTCCCGTTAGAAGCACTGTGATGTCCTCTGAGATGACCTGATGTTTGTTTTTGTGGTTGGTTATTGCCTGCACACGTCTCCATCCTCTAACAATGATTTCACTGTGTCACATTGTTCAGTGTGAAATGCATGAAGTGTGTCTAGATCATGTTGAGTAAGACTTCCTGAAGGTTGATGAATTTTGTTTGGGTGGAGTGTTGTTTTACTTCTTTAACCAAATTTTCTTCTAGCTGTATTTATGGATCTTTTTGCAAATAGTAGTAGTTGAACCTCTCTTTCTCCTCCATTCCAAGGTCATTCAGATGTGCATATGTATGAATTGCAACTGACTCTCTTTGACTGTTCCAAACCCAGTTTATTCCATTTATAGTTTGGGGGATGCCTTGCTGCTTAAAATCCAGTTTGATTTTGGGGCTTTCCCAACTGGTTTGAAACCAAAGTAGTAGAATACACTTCTAGGGTCATGAATGTGACACTTTAAAAATACTGATTACTAGTAAACATAAATGTTCAATGAACTTACTCTGTTGTGGGAAGGAAGAATAATGAAAATAGCTGAATGTCCAAATGTTCATCGTTTATATTCTTAGTAACAGATGGCTGAAGAATTCATATATTTTTCCTAGTGCAGTGCCCTTTTAGTTTTCACGCTCTGCAGTTTCACTTCTGGAAATAGATTTGGATGAGATTAGAGGACAAATACATACCTCTCAAAGGGCTACACTAGGAAAAGATATTGGGGTGAACACTCAACTCCCACCACTATATTTATCCATGGCAGTAGGGCTGTTAGCTGAAGTCACAGAAGCTGAAGATCTGCCCCAGGGCATTCATTATCTAGGGATGTTTAAATCTGTGGATTCCCATTTTGGGTCTCATAAATACATAGAACAAAGTAATTACTTCCAGAGCTTTAACTAGACATTGAAATATCTTTTTCAGGTATGGTATTTTTTCTTCATGCATTTGAGTTAGGTGAGTCTTTAGATTACCAAAAGTTTATGTAGCTGATGTCTTGACCTTAACTCATTAAAAACAAATTTATTTTGGTGCTGTTCATTTTTTTTCTGATTTATACAAATAGACACACAATTACTTTTTGGTCTCAATTCAGTCTGAAGGGTAAGGTGCAAATCTTCTGATTGTTGTGGAAATTTCTAAAACCTGATTTTTACCAACAACATGAGGGTTTTATTCTAATATGTATTTCTGAAGAATAGATGACAATGTGCTCATAATTATTTTTTCTCTTCTATTTTTCCTTTCTTTTTCTTGGACTTCTGGGGAGTTGATTATGCAAACAGCTACAGACATTTTTTAAATTTATCGATTTTGCATTTTGCTTACATGCTTTGCAGCTGTTGTGGAATATTACTTGTTCTGAATCATGAGAGGGAAATGTTTATGGTGGTATTTCATAATTAAGTCACCTCTGAAGGCAAGGGTAACTGAGGTTCTTGTTAATAGATTCCTTTGGGCAGATGAGAGTGAAACCACACTGAATGATCAGTGCATGTGTGTGAGTGTATATATATATATATGTATATATATACACACATATGGCAGGTTTATTTTAGATCAGTTTGGTTGCAGTGGAAAGGAGGTATGTAGCCATTTGGGTTATTATCATCTATAGAAATGCAACAATATAAAAGTATGAGGACACCACTTCAGAAAATACAGAGGGAAAATAGAAAAAGGATAAGAGTAGAGAGTGGAGTGAGCCTTAATTGTTGCAATTCCAGTGGCTCTTGTTTGAGGTGATGGTCTCAGTCTTGTTCTGTTGAGGGCAGGGAAGCCCATGAAACCCCAGTTTCAGTGGGTTAATATTCTCTCAGGTCCAGGTGGGAACACCCAGGGTTGCCTCCCCTGGGGCAGGGGTTTTGCGCTGTCTGGCAGCACTGTGGTTCACTGCTTTCCTCTGGTGGAAGGTCACAGAAATGAGCCAGGGGACACTTTGGGGGTTTGTGACACCTAAAGCATGACAGGTGCCTCTCACACCAGTGTAGCTGAGCCACTTCTGCCCCACAAGAAGGGCTGAAATGGAAATACGAATTCCCCTGTGGAAATGTGAGTTTCCCAACGTGTCCCACAGAGGGGAGTTTTACACCTGAGACAGCTGTGTGAGGGAGGACATTGCCATGATAAAAAGCACTATCCCTCCTCACAGAATCTGCATCTCACCAGCCTTTCCCCCTGTTTGGCTCCAGACCTAGAGCTTGGTTTGTCATGGTCATTCTCTGCTGTGCCTGGGCTGCTCTCCTGCAGTTCAGGTGTTTCACTACCTCACACCCCAAAAATCTCCTCCTTTCCTTTGCTCAGGGAAAGCAAACCTGGTCTCAGCAAAGCACCTGCTGCTTTTGGAAATGGATGAGTGAGACATTAACATTTATGGCTCTCTCAATAATGAGAAGACCAGACTGTGTCACAGCTCCTTCTGAAGCATAAAAACTATTCTGTGTGGAACCCAGGCATGCAAACTTGCCTGGGTTTGCAGGAAAAAGAATCTCTTTTTTATCTGCTTGAGATTTTTATACTGTAATGAAGTGATTCCTGGAGCATTCTACTTTCATATTTGCTTTAAGTGTAGATGTACAAAAAATTCAGGACCACATTTATAGTGTGGTATATCTTTGCTAATGCAATTTTGTTGTTTTTTTTTTTTAATTTAAATCAGCTAAGAAAAATAGTGATCTAAAGGATATGAGTTCTCTTAGTTTGTTGAAACAAAAGTATCACTCTAATGTTATTAATTTATTTCTGATATTTTACTAATTAAAGTGTTCTGCCAGATCTCTTGATTATTTTTAAATAGTTATGAACTGCTTGCAGATTCCCAATTACCCCAAATAATTACTCAGTGATTTAGATAACCAAATGGAACTTCTGAACCGTCTGCACTCCAAGAACCACTCATCAATCCCATCCTTTTTATTCCAGTAAAACTCCACTGCAAGCCAAAAAAACCCAAAGTTTTATCAGAGTCACGAGTTACAGATGTTGATCATTAGGTTCCATCACCGAGATCTTTAAAATAGCTTTTATTTATCAGTCTTTTCCATCTTCATTTTGCTCTTCTAGTACTCCACAAGCAGCCAAGAGAGGTGTGCCTTTGTTTGCTGGAACTTGGAAGAATTGCAGCAAGGTAGGTGGAAGTGTTTAAAGAGTAATGAAATATTTGTGTTCTTGCCAGCAGTGGCTATTGACAGACACACTAAATCAGCACAGCTCAAGCTAACTTTTTTGCTCATTAGGATCAATTGGAATGTTTGTCTTAATGTCACTCTTGAGGGCAGCTGTTAACAAATATTACAAAATCTCTGTACCATCACCTCAATGAAGATTATTTGTTGGCTATCCTTGTATTAGGAGAGGAAAGATTTGAGAATTTTATTTTTCTATAAAGCTTTGAGCAGTTTCTCCTTCTAAAGTCAGATCTCTCTATAAACAACTGTGATTTAATTAAGTTTACTGGTAATAAATTGATCTTCACATGACTTAAATCTGACCAAGATCATTCTAGCCATGCTGGACCTTCAGTACATTGAAATGTTATCTTCGAAATCACGACAGACTTTTGCTAAACAATCAAAATTAAAGTAACTAGAATGTGATTTTTTCCCCCTTTCTGCAGATGCAGATTTAACCAGCCCCATTGCATAAGATTTGCTAAAAAATACATGAGCAGCAGTGCTGCTGCCCAGTCTTGCATGGAAATTGCAGTTGCATTCATCCATGTGTGTCAGATTGGGGTGCCTTGCTATTCAGATTGTTTCATTAATTTCAGGGCAATTCCTTGGGGTGACAATTAGTGTGAAGAAGACCCCTGTTTATTCCTAGTTTAAGAACTAGTATTGGCCATGTTAGAATTGCATCATGTGTGTTCATATTTTGTGAATGAACTCATATAGAAAACTTGAAATTTGTCTTGTGGTCAAGTTTCAGAAAAGCCCTTGCTGTCGGTGGAAGCTTATACAGGAATAGCAATGGCAAAAAAAATAGTTTATTTTGGGTTTTCAATCATTTTGTTCTCTCTAAAACTTGGGTTCAAATGGCAGCTTATTAACTTCCCACAAAGAAGAAAGTATTTTGATCTGCAGGTGCATAATAAAATTGGTTTTAATGGATCCTAATTTACCTGAGTGAACAAACTGTGCTGTCAAGATCACCAGCTTGGAGACAGACCTACCAGCACCCACAGACCCTCTGCCTGGGGTGTACCTGTCAGGAATGTCTGCCCCAGTTGGCTATTTGATGGCATCCAGCTTCCTCAGGGAATGCATGTTAGTGGTTAGGCAGTGTTGGGTTCTGCTAGAGTTGGTTGAGTTAGATTAATTTCATTTTGCAGTGAGATTTGATGTCTCAATAGATCTGAAGTGGAATGAAAATAGCATCTTATCCTTTATATTTATCTTAAACATCCATGTCTCAGATGTTTTCTGTTCCAGACATGAAAAGAAATACTGAATAAGTAGATAAGCCATGTTTTCATTTATTATGTGTCTATCCCTTTACCCTTAATATATTTGTATTTTATTTTTAATTTATAATACACCAATATTGCCATATGATTATTGCCAATATTGCCATATTGCCATATGATTATTTTATATATTGTGCTTATGTTTTTGTATTTATGTTTCTTTATTTTATTTCTAGCTTATGGGGTCAAATAACATATCTGTCTACTTTTTCCTGCTCTAGTATCTCTTCAAAAACAAACCCCTGTTTTTAATCTTGTATGCTTCCAAGGTACATAAAACCTGAAATGACACATCAGGTTAATACAATTGAAAACCAAATATGTGATGCCATTTTTGCTGAGCTGTGGTAAACTAGAACTATATGGGAAAGGAGAATTGCTAACTGCCTTCATGAAGTGTAGGAAAGAGCACATTGAAATGACATTGTTGTGCTGCTTTTGAACAGGAGAGTCAGATGTGTTTTTTATATGTTCTGCTTATGTTTCTGTGTTTATGTTTCTTTATTTTAATTTTATTTCTAGCTTAGGGAGTCAAATAACGTCTGTCTGTTTTTCCTGCACTAGTATATCTTCAAAAACAAACCCCTGTTTTCAATCTTGTATGCTTCCAAGGTACACAAAACCTGAAATGACACATCAGGTTAATACAATTGAAAACCAAATATGTGATGCCATTTTTGCTGAGCTGTGGTAAACTAGACCTATATGGGAAAGGAGAATTGCTAATTGCCTTCATGAAGTGTCGGAAAGAGCACATTGAAATGACATTGTTGTGCTGCTTTTGAACAGGAGAGTCAGATGTGTGCTTTGCAAAGCAAACCAGTCTGTTGGCAGTCTGGGGGATCTGCTTTCCAGAACAGGAGCTGCAGGGATCTTTGAAAAAGTGCCTCAGTCTGGGTTTAAAGAACAAAAAGAGTAAGAGACACTGGGTAATTTTAGAAGCAGAAAGATGTGTACAAAGTGGCTTACTCACCACGAGGACTCAGCTTTTGGCACACTTTGCCCAGCTAGGTTACTGCTAGTCTGCAGGGTCTGTAACTCCCATAAATCAACCTAAGCTTTTTTATTTCATGCAAATAGACTTGAGATTGAGGCACAATGAGGATTACTTGGGGAGGAGTTAAACTGAGCTCTGTTCTGGTGAACTTGAACTTGTATACAGCAGATCCTCTGTGGAGGAGGGGAGACAGGTGATAATTTACCTTGGCTTGAGTATTGCTTTTAGCATGTTCTCTTGCAGGGTCCTGTGAGCCAAATTAGAGACAGATGGACTTGATGGATGGGCTGCACAGTGAGGGAAACTGTTGTGGCCACTTGGCTCAAAGAGTGGCAGTCCAAAGATACTAATGAAAGTAGAGTTGCCTGATAAGTTGCCCTGAACTTCAGTTGTTTGTGAAAACAAAATCCTGAGATCATCTGCGAAACTTCAATGGCTAAAATGAGCCTTGGTGTCACTGGTAGATGTTATGTGGATACAGTGAGAAGGTTTCTGAGAGAGGGAAGTGTCCTACAGGGTGGAATTGACCACTGACAGTGCACAGGACTATTGCAGGGGGTTGCACAGGTCCAACGTTCTCCCTAAGTATTCGAAAGTCAGACGTTATATAATGGAAAACAGCTAAAATACCTTTTCTGCACAAAGAATGAAGTTCTTGGGTTACTGTTAAACTCTGGGGGGTTAAACAACCCTCACAGGTCTTTTGGAATCATTCTTGAGCTATTCCAAGGTCTTTCTGCTATTGTATTCAATTCTACCTTGATAAAAATGGAAAGTGGTGCTCAGAAAAGTCTACCAGAGATCATGTTACAGTCCAGTGCTGCTTCATGTGTAATTGTGAGAAGCCAGGCTAGAAAGGAGCAGAAAAGGAAATGCTCAGCATACCTTCCCAAACAGAATTTGCACCTCTCAGAAAAGATGTGGGTTTTGCAATTTCAGCTCTCCAGCAACTTTGCTTCAGGTTGATACAGCATGTGGAGAAAAAAAAAAGTGTGTGTGTTTGTTCATTGATTTTATTTTTCGACTTTTCACCAGAGGAATTCAGAATACTGGGAAGTACAGGAAACTTTAAAATCTGTCACAAAGACAAAATGTAGAAATTCTGAAAAGCAGTAGAAGCAAAGAAGCAACATTTCTTAAAGTGGAAGGGTTTTATTTGATGAGTAAGGCTGTATGCAGGAGTAGGCTTAGAGCCCAGTGGGAATTTAATGATTTACAGCCTGTCAGCATCTGCAGACAGACAGGAAGTAAATAGATTGTATATAAGTGCTTGCTTCAATGTTGGCTGACTTTTCAGGCTGCACCAGTCAGAAGCCAACACAAGCACAGATTTGGTTCTTGGTTTACTTTCTATTAATTTACTAGGCAGTAGTGTGGCTAAATTAAATGTTATCAGAAAAATGCAAAAAAATGGTATTTGTGCTTATATCTTTTCTCTGTGCACTTCTAACATTATTATGGTATTTAGCTTAAATTTTCATGATGTATATTTGTTACTGCTCAATATTTGAGTGTCCAGGTCTTTATCTAGGCAAGTCAGTGTAGTTCTGCATTGGGACTATGGACTTTTCTGCTGCAGGAGCAAATATGGCTTCATTTGTGGAAGTAGTTTGCTATGGGAAGTTATTACCTACCTGACATGATAACTTTTCCAAGCTGAAGTCATTCTCTGAAAAGGAATTCTATCTATTTATCTGGGTTTTGTTCAGTGTTGGCAAATAAAAAACCAACCAGAAGGGGATTATCAGCGATTAGGAAAATGGGATGCACTTTTGGACTTCTGACATCTGTCCAAGCTCTGCAGCTTGCTGTGAGATACTGACTCAATCACTTGCCGTAAAGCTTTCAAAATATCTTTCAAAAAGAACTTTGCTCTTCAGGTGCTCTGTTGTGAGGTTGTCCATGCTGAAGGTGCATGTATTTTGTTCTAGCTGGAGCTTCAAGTGTAAATAGAGATCTGAAGAGAGGCAGTCAGAAATCAATTGGTGAAAACAGTAACCACTTCTGAAAAGTTTATGTCTCAGTTAATTTATCTATAAAGTCAGTGTAATAGCTGAGACCAGGAAAACTCTTAATCTCTTCTCCTAGTGTTTCTTTGAAAAACACTAACACAAAGTATAAGTTGTCAAGTAATTTGAAAAGATTCTATTTGGAAAGAAAAAAAATAAAATAAAAGCAACTGTACTGAACTTGACTCTGTCCTGCATGGTATATCAATTTCTGAGGTCTAATGCTGTTCATAAATTATGCACCAACATATATCAGACAGAGAAGTTGAAAAAATACCTGTATTTCCTGTAAATTTGATTAACTGAGAGACTCCATCTACATTATTTTTTCTATTAATTTGAAATGATGGCAGTAATTGTTGGTATACTTTATACATGTTTATTAATGTGTGTACCATTCTGTATTGCACAGAAAGTAGACATTCTTTCCACCATTTTGTTTTTAAATATGTAATACTGTATATGGACTAGGAATTTAATATTTGCATGTTTCCAAAAGGTTTGGGGTAGAGCCTCCTGGATTAATAAAGTTGGAAAAAGAGATTGAACAAGAGGAAACACTTTCAGCTCCCCTTCCATCTCCTTCACCATCACCCACAAAGTCTCCTGGGAAGAAGAGCACAGGGAAACTGTTGGATGATGCTGTAAGTTCTGGGAGGAAGCTTCTTCCTGTCTTTTCCATTCTGAGATGCACTTGTGCAACACACACACGAGTTGAACACCTCACTGTATTTTAGACATTTGTAGACTTACAGAGTTAATTTATTTTTGACCGTAATTATTTAGGTCTGAAGAATTATTTTGGAAAAAAAAAAAAAGCCACAGTGTGTAGGAGCTGTGCAGCTTAGCCTAGCTTTGTGCTTAGGGCCACATTCCCTTCTTATTACTCTTTTACTCCTTCTTCACCAACTCCCACTTGCTGCTTTGTCTGAGGAAGGACTGAGTCAGGACAAGATTTGGCTCCTACTGACTTGTACTGAATGTTAACAAACACTTCTAAGATATTTCGGCCGAATTTTTATGCTGTTCTGCATGATTCTCACATAGTAAAAAAAAAAAAACAAGCATTGTTTTCCTCATTGTTAGAACAAAAGCATCTTGCTTTGGGTTTCATTAAGCTTGTTGCAGCATATTGAGTGTTCTTGTTTCTGGTGCAAAGCTGTAGGGGTTCACTGGAGACAGCTGGAATCAGATGAAAAGGACACATTTGGAGCCCATGAAGAGGTTAAACTTGGAAAGTACAGATCTAGCCTGTAAAAAGGAGCAGTTACCATAGTAACTACTACATTGCAAGGTAGATGTGCCACCTGGGAGTTACAAAGCACTTCTTGAAAAATCCATGTGCCACTTCCCTGTTACAAAGAGCAGATGGAATATAATGTTCCTTCATTTTATTGAAACCCTTTTTTTTTTTTTATTTGATGTATATAATTACATTTAACATTTTCTGGTTTGTATTTCTCCCTTAACTTTGCAAAAGCACTCATGTTTCAGCAGAATTGAGAATGAGCAGTTGTGTGTAGAAGGAGGATGGTGACTGCATATCTTGCAGAAATTGAACAGAGAGTGTGCAGGTTGTCTCTAACCACCTCCTTTAATTTAGAAAGCAGTAGGGATAGAAACAGAATGGAATTCATCCAGCTAGATTCCTGACCTGCACTGCCCCAGACACTCACACCATAAAATAGCAGCAGTGCTCATATAGTCCAGACACAAAATAAAATAGAATGTAATTCCTCCCTCTGCTTCCTTATTTGATTTCCAAATTCCACTCAATACTTCTGTGTCCTTTGGGATAGTAAGGCAATGGAAGCCTCAACAGCAGGATCAGCAGTGAAGGTCTTATTCTCCTCTGTTTTACACCAGAATAAATCTGTTGCCTTTCATTCTCCACAGACCAAAGATGGCTCTATTTTGCTTACTCCCTTCAAAACAGCCTTGAGCTTGTTTAGGCCCAGCTACTCTGGATTTTTGGTTCCTTAGATGAACTCTGGGAGATGAAGCATTAAGTTCTTACTACTCATTTTCAGCTTCGAATTCCAAGTGTCTCCAGGGGTGATAAATGCCATAGGATATTGAGTCAGGAATCCCTGATTATCGACCACTATTCAGAGGGCCATTGCCAAATAGCTCCCTAAGCACAGTCCCAGTCTTGATACCACATTCCAAGAAATACAGCAATTCACCTTTTTCATCCTCAGCAAACTGCACTTGGATTGAAGTCATCGACCACTGACTTCATATGAGTTATTCCTGTTGTATATTGACTAGTTAAATAGTTTAGTCACTAGAAATGGAGGCTAACTCTCACCCATGTTGATAAAAATCACTTGAGGAACTGTTCTTAAAATTCAAAATGTGATCAATTCAAACTGAAGACAAGTCATCCTATACTACAGAAACACTTTTTGTGTGTAAAATACATGTGGATTTCCTCTGCTAAGTGTTACTTTAATTATTTTTTTCATAAAAATATTATGCCCTGATTAAAAAAAAAAATCTTAAGAATGCTTATAAAAATCCTCCACAAAGCAATAACGTTATTCAGATAAATGCATTGAACAATTTCAGAAATAATTGGAAAGCCTTTAAATCCCTCAACAGGGCTAGTTTCAAAAGTACAGAAACAATAATTGGTTGCCTTATAAGTTCTTCTTGGCTTATTAACATACTCTAACTTAATTCTTAAAGCAGATCTGAAAAACATTTGTACTTCAGAAGCTTTATCTGTTTATGATAGCCAAAACATTTCTTAGAGTGCTACAGCTTTGGCCAGGCATTTTTCTTTTTATGAAACAATTTAAGACTTAATTTTTTAGCTATTCTGAAAATATAATTTCCTGGGCCTCAGACCATTTTTACAGGCTTTGGTTTACAAACTGGACATGGAAAAGTCTTTGGCATATTGTTTGAAGTGGACAAACATCTACAGGTTCCTCTGGCATTTTTCATTCAAGAAAACCACAGTATATGAAAGTATATGGACTTGTTCTTGCTGTTCCTATGCAGAAATGCAATTTGAATGCCAAGTAAGAGTTTCACAACCAGATCTGCTCTTTTGACATTGATGCCTTTTCTACTTTCCCATCATTGAGGAGTACAAAATACACTTTTACTGAACATCAGTGCCTTTCACAGCACATGCCAGACCAAGGAGGCTGAAGTCAAGCTGACACAGCTAATAAAAAGCAGGAAAGTGGTTTTCATCAGTGTTTTCTCAGCCCTTATTTTTGGGGATATGTAGTTAGGTTTGGCAATGATGGTGTACTTGAGGTCCCTTTAAATTTGATTAAGCTAGTTCTAACAAGGAGACCATCAAAGGGCAGTTGAGAGCACTGGGGAACATCTTGGCATGAATTTTTGATCATATCACAATATTTTCTTATTTTCTAAGGTGTTAGTGCACAGTTTTAAAGAGGCAGAGCCTCTTGCTGGTAAGGAAGATGCTTCTATATTTATATGTATTTAGAAGGTAGAATGCATCTTATGACATCTTCTTTTTGCCTTTTAGCTATATTAGCACTTGGAGCTGATTCACCATAAAATACTGAGAGCCCATCTACCAAAGTTCTGTGCTGAACTCCATGTAACAAGCTGTTTGAGTTCAGTTAAAGAGCACAGATTTGATGCTGAACTGTGTGACATTTGTTTCCATTTTTAACCCAGCTGTTAGATCATTGCTATTGGAAGCACCATAGGGTGCTTTCTGGGATTACAGAAATATCAAGAAAACCCAAGAAAAACATCATCAATTAAGACTTACATTAAGGTATATATTATGACAAGTGTGTTAGTGAATGTTGTGCTATCCCTGCCATTTTAAACAGTTTTTATTAATAATATCTTGTTTTCCAGGTCAAACACATTTCAGAAGATCCACCTTGTAAATGCCCTACCAAGTTCTGTGTGGAGCGTCTTTCACAGGGAAGATACAGAGTTGGAGAGAAGATCCTTTTTATTAGGGTAAAGATTTTATTTTTATTTTGTAGTGAATTGCTAGTATCTGCTGCCTTCCACTTCAAAAATTATGTCACTGATTAACAGGGGAAAATATTTTTCCCACAGCACAAAGCTAATCAGGATCAATATTTGCTAGCATTATTATATGGCTGAATTTAGCACATCTATGCTTTCAAAGCTTAATTCTTCTGATCCACTTAATCTTCTCTATATACGCCTATGGTAATAATAATTAGAAATATGCTAACCTTGATATTCTGGAGTTGTATGTTAAGAATCTGATTCACACTAGGCTTCTTTCTGTCTTCCTCTCCACATGCACTATTCTTGACTCATGGCTTGACAGAATGATAGGTCTTGCTCTCAAATAACTTTTATCCTTGTTTTGCTAAAGGAACATAACTGTGACCTGATAAAACTGAGCTCTTGTAAACAAAATAAGTCAGAGGGACTCCTTCTCATCTGCAGAAGTCAAGTTTCTGGTTCAACAAAATACCAGAGTGCTTATTCAGTCATAATCTTCTGCTTAACATAACTTAAAATGAAGTCAATGAAGTAAGATAAGGACTTGGGTTTTCTCAGGAGTGCAAAGTAAGGAAAATGTGTGAGTACTGTGCTGAATAAGGACTGAGAACTCCTAATTAATGCAGTAACAGGTCACAAAGAAGAAGAAAGAAGGGATTTATTAAATCTCACTGATAGTTTGAGATTTAACATGCTAGTATAAAGGATTAATAGCTTTTCTGGTTTGCAGCCAGTGAGGTGTTTTTTTAATTCTGCAGTATATTTGGGTATTAGCTTTATAACTAGTTTCAAACAATTTTGAAGAAGGTAATGATCATTAACCAAAGACCTCAGTAACCTGGCCCAGTTTAACATTCACATTTTCTTCCTTTTGATTTTAATTTCAAAAAACAGTATCAAAGTATTTTTAACCTATTAGTTTTGAGCAACTTGAGTTCTGCCAGAATGGTGAGTGTCAAATTCCCTTTTGCTGGCTTCTTTATTATGCCATCTAGTCCAAGGCAGATTTCATTCCAAGTTTGCAAACAAAACACCCTTTTCATATCACACTGCTGCATTCCAAGTTGAATTGTGCAAAAAAATGAGTGTAATATAGATTAGCTATTAAACAGCAGTATTAGAGATCATTCCTATAAAACTTAGGTCAAAAACTTGCCATGAATTTGAGTGGGAACAAGTTATGTTCCTAGGTTTTAGAAGTGACTTGCCTTTTGCTTTTGGTTGGTTTGAACCTCATTTTGGAACTGGATCACAGTAAGTTTTTACTCTTCACTCCATGTTCTTGTTGTGCATATAAGCAGATTGATTAGCCTTTCTTTGGAATCCTCTGAACACCTGTGCAAAAGCACATTTGAGATGTGTAGCTGGGCTTTAACTGTGGTGATATTTGGCATCCTGTTTGATGCCACTGAGGTAGTTCCTCCTGTGCTGTGGGTTCTTTACACACTCAAATCCCTGCCATGTGTTTACAGCCCAATTCTGGTCCAATTGAGATCACCAGTTTCATTCTTTTAAGCTGGCTTAATAGTTCCAATACTGTATTATTCTATTAGCTTTAAAATTTCTGTCATTTCAGTGATGCTACAAGTATGCCACAGGTAGGAGTTAACACCTATGAATTGATGGTTAAGATTATTTTTTTCAGCATGTATCTCTGATGCAATCTTCAGATTCAGTGGAACCAACAGGCTGTGCAATAACTCTGCAGTTTTTCTCACTAGCTGAGACTTGTTTGCCTCAGTGACCTCCTTCTGTGGACAATCAAATATTGTGTCTTTTTAAATTCCCAGGGTCTCCCTCTATGAATTACTGCACAATGAGAATTCCACTTTGATTTGAAATTTGAAAAATTTGAGATTTGAAAAATTTTTGGCAAATTATATTGTTCTTTTTTAGGGTGTAATGCATCTTCAGGAAGTGTAGCATTCTAGTTCTTGAAATGACTAATACACCTGTGGAAATTTTCTGCCATGGTATTTATAATTTAGGCTTCTAGAGCTGAAGTTAAAATAATATTACATTCCCTGAAATTTAGTGGAAAGAGAACTCTCCCTCAGGAGGAGGCTAGGATAGAGTATTCTTAAGCTTTCAAAGCATCACCCAAAAATTCAGCTGACTTTCTTAGCAAGGCAAGACATTCTCCAGGTGCCTGAGTTTCCTCTCTGGCAGGAATAAGCTGGGGTAGAGCTACCCTGCACACCAGCATTGGCAGTATTTTCTGTGTGGTAGTTAATTATACAAAAAATTGTCAATACTCCAAAGGTAAATAAAGATGAGTAGCAAAGCTAGATGAATATGTATTATGGATCTCATTATTTCAGGGTTTTTTTCTCTATACCAAGAATACAAAAATAGACCAAATGATATAACCCTCCTCCTCTCCTTTTTCTCCTTCTCTTATCCCTTTTATATGAAAAGCACTGGACCAGCATCTCCACAAATAAAAGCACATCTAGACCCCTAATCCATTCCACCATTAATCTACTGACAAGAATTTTCAAAGCAAAAAAGCCTTTATTTATAGTGTATTGTTGAGATCCAAGGACTGGTTCCCATAAGTTTATACTGAAAATATTAACAGGGGAAAGTATTATCTTTTTCGCAATTAAGGTGTTTTTTTTTTAAAGTTTTTTTTTTTTTAAAGTTAATTTTCTTGTGTTTCCATTAAGAAGATAAATAATTTTGTAAGAATCCATTTGGCATTTACCAGACAATAATATATTCTATGGTTGGTGCTTGCAGTTTAGAAAACAGTTTAATAAACCTGATGCTTCCGAATTGGAGAAGCAGCTATCTGTAGTGTTGCTCTTAAAGGATTTTCTTTTTAAACTCCACTGCTCCACCTGTGGCAACATGAAAGATGTGAGCAAAGGTATAAAGTACTTTTTGCAATAAATAAACACAGCAGAATCTTATCCCATGTGTTTATGGATGGCTTTCTCCTCTGTGATGCCTTCTAGTTCTGACCAGAGGAAAAGGAGTAAATGCTAAATTTCCTAATCCTCTTTCTTGTGTTGAAATACAGAACCTTGTACTTTAATGAGAATAGTCTTGATTTGCATGGCAGAGAATTTATCAACCAGTCTGTTCCACTAGGATTTTGCTTTTGCTAGCAGAAGTTGTCAGATGCCCACTCTTTCTAGAGAGGTGGGGGAAGTTGAATTTTTATTTTTGGTTTTGTTCTCTTAAAAAGTATTTTTTGTTTTTTAGAATCCGAAGGCTATATTCATCTTGCCTACAGGGTTCTCCTCCATTGGAGAAGAGCAAGAAATTCCTCACTATTTTCTATGCTGATTAATGGGATCGTTACTCAAACTATAGAATTACATGGCATTTTGTATTATTTATCTTTCAGATCAAAAATTTGAAAATTAAGCTGTCAATTTGATCTATTCTTTGTTATAAATTGTGGGGATTTTTTTGCATTGATTTATTAAGTTTCTATTTCGAGATGTTATGCTCCAACTTTAAAAGAAAAAAAAAAACAAACAAAACTTCAGCTGCATCTGCATCAGTCAGTAGGAATTGATTTATCTTTCGAAAAGTAAAAAGAATTATTTAACAAAAAACTTCCATGGTAGCAAAGGAACAGAACAATGAGACTTTTATCCATAACAGTTACATTTAAAAAGACATATTTATTAGTGTCTAATTTATTAAGACACTATTTACTAGTGTAGGAGCCAAAGACTATGAAACAGTCATGATAAATTCAGTGTATCTCTTATAATGCAATAACATAGAAATAATACACTTAGGATATATTGAACAATCCTTTTTCAGTGCAGGTTTTTAGATTTTTATGTAACTACAACATAATAAAATTTTCCTTTTAAATATTATTTACTTTTCATAATTTAGGACACTATTAATAGCTATTTTTACTTAATATTTTAAATTCCATTTGTTAATGTAAATAAGTAAAGAAAAATGCCTGGCAAATATTCTTGCCTACAGTGAGGTAGAATTAAGGAAAGGTTTTATGGTTTAAATGCACTCAAATTTGATGGTATATATTATTTTAATGTAACAATCACTTGCCCTTCAAGCTATTAATGCTGAACATATATAAAATTCATTTCATGAGCAGGTTGTAACTCAGTTTTTAGGAGTTCTGCATGGGTGCCTGAAGGGTTTCTGCTGGTGACCTGACTTTATTTTTTTTGGTTTTGTTTATTTTCTTCTTGACATCAAGTCCAAGACCACTTACATGCTTTGTGCATCAAAGTATGAAGTTTCACTGAAGTCTGCTGTGTAGTTTCTCTCCTTTAGCAAGAGAACATTAAGAAAACTATAATTGCTGCATTTCTGCCTTGATGAACTATTAATTATCACATGAATACTACAAAGCACCAACTCAGAGATGGATTCAGGCTGTTAGACAAACACTGAAGTCAGTGGTAGCCCAACAAGCAACAGAAGAAAACTTCTATTTTATCCTAATCTGGAATTTGGAGCTCAAACTGCATATGCAGTTGGCATTATTTATGCTCTTCTGAAAACAATATCGTTCAACATGCTTCCAGAAATGCTTTTCTGTGATTGTCTTCTAGTAATGAATTATTTCATTGAGGGATAGCTGTGTATGAAAACAAATTTTCCCATACAGTTTGATTTTTAAAATTGTGAATGCACAAATTTCTAAAACTTCTTTTAATCCTTCTTTTTTTTTTAACAGTTTGTTTTACAAATCTCATTGAGACCCAACAGATGTAAGACTGATCTAAATTTTAAACGTTGTTCACGTTTTAATGGAAGGTTAGAAGCATCCCTTTTTCTGTTGCCATTGATTTTGGGAACTCAGAACAAAACAAGAAGACTGTGTTGCTATAAGGAAATTTTAAATACAGGAAACATTTTCTTTGCCAAAGATTAGTAAACTGGAGATCCCAGAGTCAACTCTGTTATCTGCAGTGTGTTTTCCAAAAGACAGCAACTGCTAAACTGAAGGCCAGCTATAGATTGTTTGTCAAGTCATAAATCAGCATTGATTCAGAGAGCTCTGTGGTTTGCTGTCATGCCTTGCTTTCAACTCATGGAGTAAGAAATGGATTTACCTTCAGGTTTAGAAAAACACTCAAACCCTCCCCCAGAATTCCACATATTAGGTCATTAAAACTCTTATTTTATCAAGATAGTATTTCAATCATGGCAGCAGATGCTGAAATGCTTTAGTTGTTGTAAACACTCTATTTGGATAAAAATATGCTGTGGAATTTATTACATAATTTTAGGTTTTGCACTCCTAAGAATACTCCTAACTAACTAGGTGCAACTCTGTCTGAAGCTTGTAAAAATCAGAGGAGAGCCAGAACTGTTGCCAAAACATGCCATTTACATTACTTATTAAGCTGTGATTGCTTTTGTAAGTAATACTGAAATGACATCAAGTAATTTTTAAATATGCATTAAGGTCTTATCATACATCAGCAACCCCTAGCCATTATCTAGCCTCTGATATACCCAGTTAAACTAATAAACTCACTTAATTTCAGATGCTGCAGTTGAAGATAATACTTGAATATCGTTTTGAGCAATAAATTGAGTTCTTTTAACTATATGATGGGGTTTAAAAATTCCTAACCTAAAAAGTTCCTCAGTCAAAATGCGTGTATTTTAAGTGTATTTTAAATATTTTTCAATTTTTATTTTAAATTCCCTTTTAAATGTATTTCTGTTGTGTCTAAGGTGTAGAACCACAGCAGCATTCAGAATTCTGTGCAGAATCTTTCAACCCAACTCACATAAATCAAGTAAAACTGTAGGCTGCAAAAAGCCCAGCTTTTCAGAAATTTCAGTGGTGCTCATGCAAATTTCTTGGTTCATTTTACTTAACAACTTCCTCATGATTTACTGAGAGGCAAGAGGGAGAAGGAAAATTTGGCATTTCCTAAGGGTACAAAGAACCCTGTTTCTGTTTCCTTCTCTCCTCCCCACTCCAGTTTCTCAAAGTATATATATTGGCAAGCCAAATAATGATATCATGGCAGTTTCATGCTGAAAGTGTATATTGTTCTCAACTCTCCCTCCTCTTTGGTCTTTCCTAGAGCTGTGAGATTTTTTTGGGCTATTTTTTGTTTAAATTTAATATAGTGACTACAAATAATGCTATAGAAATGCTACATAACAGAGCTCCAGACAAAAACTCAGATTTTGAAGGAGCCCTTGAAAACCTGGTCTGTATGTATTGATAATTGTGTGTAATTCTATTACAGATTCAGGTATAATGTAGCTGCTTTACTCAGGGTTACAGTCTTACTGCCCTAATTTTAGAACACACTTCCAGCTGAGGAAAAGCAATGGCAAAGGGGATGTGTGTTTGTTTAGGATTTTTTTATTAGCTATTATCCTTTTAGTATTCACTCTTCACCCAGCCCTGAGTCCCTTGCAAACAGTACAAAAAAAATATTAAATGCCTGAGAAGTGAAGCTGGTTCTCAGTGCTTCAGGAAATCCCATCAGTACAAGAAAGCTGCTGAGGCCAAATAAGCCACCAGTGGTTTTGGAGTCTCACAGTACCTGTGGAATAGTAGGGAAAGACTTCTTGTTAAATGCCTGAAGCATCCACATGCCTTCCTTCAGTCTGCTGGAAAGCATTGCAAAATGTCTGTAAAACACTGACTAGGCTTGTGATGGGGTTTCTCTAACTCTGTTCTCTACTGTTGTTTCCATTTAGTCCAAAAACTGGCCTGAGGGTTAAAACCCAAAGCTTTATGCTCAACCCCATGGTGTCTGTGGCACGAAGGCTTTGCTGTAGGAAATATGGAGATCAAGGGTTTGATTCAGGTCTGGCAATGTGTATGTATGTATGTATAAAAGGTTGGTCAATGAATATTTCGTGAAGCCAAGAGTCTGGCTGTGTTTGGCTTCGAGCCATCAAGTAATTTTTTGCAGATTCTAGGGAATATGAATGTATTGACATTTGATACTTCAGGAATTGTTATGTAATATCCCCTTTTTGCTAATGCTTAAGCAAAGAATCCAATGCAAAAAATAAGAGTATCCTGATGATGAAAGATTATGTTGATGTGAAAATAGAAATATTTCTAATTTTCACTATCATCTTCACATTCCTGTTTCTTGACTGTTCAAAATTCATCATGTCTGCTTAGGAGACACTTTGAGAAGAAAGTTACATGGAAGGAATTCCTCAGCACTGGTGCTTAGCCTTAGCAAGGATTGTCTGAGGGAAAGATCTTTGTGGCTTTGTCTCTGTCTAGAGCTACTGCTTGGGGTTATCCATGATGCAATTTAAACTAATAGTCTTGTCCTAACAATTAGTTTTCACTTTCCAAATTAACATAATAACAAAAACTGTTAAAAACCAGTCTTTTTGGAACAAAAGCTAAGGACAACTTAATAGATTCTCCAGTCTGAAGAAGCTTTGTTTTACAACACACATTCATTTGGCTTTATTCATAGCACAGATGTGGAAAAAATGTTATGAAGATGTATTATGATCTACGAACTTAATCCATATGTTTGCATTTAGGAGCTCTTGTCTGCTTTGTCCTCCATCTTACCTGGGCACAGTGTGCTTCATGTGTTTTCTGTGGGAGTGTGTGCATGTGTGTACACTGGACATGGGTGTGTGCAAACACACATGGGCCACATTGCTGTCCCTGAAACCACAGTCCTCTGACTGAAAATTGAGGTGATGTCAACTCCAAACACATCCAGGAGGGGTGATACCTTATCTGGGTGGTTTTTAGACACCCAGGTGAATTAAAAGGGAGAACCGTGCCCTTTAAATATCACAAAGCTAAGAAGGAAATGTGGATTTAACCTTCTCTCTTTTGGCCCTGAGTTGGAAAGATTTATGTCTGTATGCTAATTTTGAACCAGTCAAACTGTTTTGCAGGACATAGGCACTATAATGAAAAGTATCTATTAAACCACATATAGGGAGAGACACTGTGAAGACAAAAATCAGTGCAGAAAGATTCTGTAGCAATTGCTTTCCTCAGAGCCAGCTGAGAAACTGATTCCTCAATGAAAATTGAGTAAGGCTTTAAAGATTTAACAGACCTGCAGACAGTCTAGTGAAGATTTTAGAAACTGTAATGGTGGATCCTAGTCAGCTCTGTGTTTAGAACATGAAGTAGACCTAATTTTGGACAAACAGGGTTTCTTGAATGTCCAGATGGAGTGACCAGCTAGAGTTGTTGTGGTGTCTCTTCTGTGATAACCTGAAAATTGAAGGAGGGGTAAGGTTAAGAAAAAGTGTTGCTGTCTCATGGATTAAGATATGGCCAGGGCACACCATACAATGTCACCATAGGGTGAATTCATGTTGTAACTATTCACTGTTTTCTCTATCACTCCATTGGAACATAATCAAAGGAAAACCTATTAATCTGGCAGTAAGTAAAATATACTTCTCTGAAGGAAATGAAATCTAAGGATGAAGTATTAAAGTACACAAGGATACTTGATCCTTACATACTGGATTTGTCTAAACATAGCTCTTGCTTTTGTTACACTTTTTTTCAAGGAGTTTTACATCATTCTTGCAATTGCAATCACGATTAAAAAGCATACATGCAAAAGAAGTATGTTTCTGTTCCTATTGTGTCTGCTCGCTTTGCCTTCCTGTCCTGAAAGATAGGACTAAATGGTATAAAAGTTATTCATGCTTCTGAGTCAGTGAAAAGTGGTTTGTGTTCTGTGAGACAAGAGAGTCAACAGAGAGCCTGGCTGTACACAAATGAGCACTGAGGAAAACACCTTTGCCAGGAGTCAGTTCTAAATCAGAAACAAGTTTACATATTAAAAGGGAAAGGATAGAAACTCTGGGCTACTCTGTTAGAGTAATCAGTGTCTTTTTGGCAACTAGTACATTTTCCCTTTCCAAGGTCTCTGCCAGAACCTAGAAAGATCTTTCTTCTGGTATTTGCAGAAAGATATAAAACTGATGAGTGCAAAGAGATCCAGCATGCTAGAATATATACAGCAGGGAATTTCCATGTGACTGAATTGAAGTGCTGTCAGGTTACAGCTAGCAGCTATCAAAACTGAACTGAATTACTAATACTAACTTTAAATAATTCATTCCTGTGTCAAGAGAGTTACCAGACTCCTAAAATTATTAAATACCCCACAGAAAATCAGCACAATATGAAGACTCTGTGCACTCTTTAAGTCTGATTGCTTTTCCTTTTAACCCCATCCATTCTTTATCTTTAAAATTCCATACCAAGGAAATGTTTTTTTTGGTTTTTTTTGGTAGCACTCACTGCACTTTAAATGGATTTCAGGCCTTGGCACCTGGTCAGCCACTCACAAGTGTCATGAAAGTACAGTAAACTCCTGGAAAGCATTCCAAAGATAAACTTGGAATTCTGCAGAACAAAAGTGATAGTATTAGCATGATTTTTCCTGGATCTGTCCCATGGAAAAGTGAGGATTAGGAACAAAGTTAGTATCAGATGTGCTGTCAGAGTAGGGCTGTGGAGAACAAGAAGCTCAGCATTTTGTCTTTTATTGCCCAAATTTACCAAACTGGTAAATCTTGGCAGTTTCATGTCCATGTAAAAGATACTGTCTTGTGTCAAAGCAGTTAAAAATTCAACATTTAACTCATCAAACTAGATGACTCTGATTTCAGCTGACATTTATGTTGTGCTAAACTCTTTAGAAGAAAAGAAAGCCTGAATAAAAAATAACATTCTGAAGTCATTGATATGTGTACAGTTTGGGACATAAGAAATATTTATTAATGTGGCTGATAAATTAATTACTTCTAATTTTTATGCTCAGTACTGATGCAGTTATAGTGTAAGGCTATATCCAGAATGCTGGTATGGAGATTGAAAAAAATGGGTGTAATGGCTGTGGTGAAGTAATGATGTGTATGGAATGAAATAGTTAACTTCAATATGTAAAATCCATCGATTTTGTAAGTTGAAATGCTGATCCTTAGTTTCTCTATGGCACTATAATTACAGAATAAACCTATTTTAGGTTGAAATACATTGGAAATTTGCTTCGAGAGGATGGCGAGTGCTAATCTGATCCCAGAAAGAAAGGAAAAATTTCACCAAGAAAAGTTGGTATCAGTGAAATATCACACAGCCACATTGTTAAATGTTAACTTATGCTCATGCTACCCTCATTAATGAAATTAATTCACCTCTGAGTTGCATTTGGATGGCTATTTTTAGAAGCTGGGAGAGTGACCAGTTGTGGATTTCCTGCTTTCACGTTGCATCAAGAGTAAATTTTGTCCTCTTAACATGCTTGTTTAAATTTTCCAGCCATTTGCACTCTTCTCTAGTTGATGTACTTGGTATGTATTTCCCAGTATTATTATACTGTGGTCAAATTTGGCCCAAAGACTTCCATGCAAATCAAGTCCCTTGAGCTCTGGTGGATTTGAAATATGTAAAATACGACAGATGGCATTTGACTAGATTTGACTCCATAGCCAAATCTATAGGTGTATTTGGGTCTGTAGTCAAGACTGATGATTGCAGTCTTGGATAAATAGTTTGTGACCTGTAATACCTTCATTTCATCTAAAGTCTTTCATTCCATTCAGGTGATTTTCCCAATTTTTTAACACATTAGTGTAGCTTGGGCTCATTACTGACAGTGCTGGTTTCATAGATTTGCAGTGACATAATTTCATTCCAACTTTCTAACATCATGCCCCATAGACTTACCCTGACGTCATTTTGAAAACTTTGAGGGGTTGCTTTGTACTATTTAAAGGAAATTAAGCCCAAGTATAAACATTATTGAAATTATGCCACCCTTGTTCTCCCCTCATTACCCCAGTGTAAATTATAAGGCATTTTAATGAAACCCATGGAGTTACATAAATTTATTTCAGTCCTGTTCATTTAAAAGAATAACCTCTAGTCTTAATTCAAGCAAGATCTAATAAAACAATCTGTCTCTAGATATTTTCCAAATGTAATTTTCTTGGTTATGCATGTAGCTCTGTTGATTTGAAAACCAGGGGATGGAGGTAGGAGAGGGTTTCCAGATTTCTGTCTCTCACTTTGTGACTGTTTTCATCATTTTGGTGTTGCCCTGAACTGTTTGTATGTAAGACTAGAGAATGTGTCTTGAGACTTTTGTGTTCTTTGTCTATTAGATTTTATCTAAAAGCACATGGAGTAATGTTTCCAGCATAACTAGGAATCATAAAACAGAAGGAATCTGAGGCACTCTGTAGGCAGCCAACCAGTATTGTGGATTGTCTGTGCTTATAGGTTTTCTGAAGTCCCGACAGTTCTTGTGACTTACAGATTTACAGAGTCCTGACAGTTCTTGTGATTATAAATCAGTATTGATTGGGGGAATATTATCTGAATATTGTCAGCTCACTGATATTTTTATTAAAAGCCCTTTATCTCTGTTGGAGGTGCTAGTAACCAAAATATTCCTCTCAGAAATATTTTTTCCATGAAACCTATGGCTGCTCCTCTTCCAGTGGTAGGTCAATGTGTGCAGTGATACAGCAGGTTAGAGCTGGCAGTGCACTCACTGCTTGGGACCTTCAGTTTCTTAGATAATTTTTGTTTCCTTATTGTGTTCTTTACTTCAATTTGCATGAAATGATAAAGATTGCTTCTATTTCCACTGTACCCTGTATGTAAAGGCAAACTGAGCTGGAATTTGGCAACAGTGACAATGCAGTGTTGTTAAAATATAGAAGGGTCAATTTTTTTTTTTTTTTTGTGAATTATCATTGGAGTGAGGCCAAAGGACAGTGATAGCACAGACTTGTTGGCCCTCAGGACTATGATGAGGAGATAGTGTGAAAAACAGTAAAATAAAATATTTTCAAGTGATGCATTTTTCAAAGATAACTGCTGTACAGGTGAAAAAGCCCATACAGAATCATAGATTGCCTTGGGTTGGAAGAGACCTTAGAGATAATCTAGTTCCAACCCTCCCACCATGGACAAGGAAAACCTGGAATTAATCCAAAAATACCTGTTAGAATGGGTCTGTAATTTACTGATATTCAGTATAATTATTGTACTATTAAGTATCAATTGTTAATTACTGTCTGTTCACCAGATATATAGCAAATAACAGAGCAGATACAGACATATGTACATTATCACCTTTAATGTTCAAAGTTGGTCAGCTCATGTGTTTTACCTTCCCATGCTCCACCTAGAGCCTTATGAACATCCAGGGTTGTGAGTCTAGAAGAGCATTTTTCAAAAGAAAAGGACATCTAGTTGAATTGAGCTGCAGAACTGGAATTGTGTAAATACAATTATATTGGAAACAAGGCAGGTTTTCATTTTCTGTCACCTGTAATGCAGGCAGCAGATGTCAATAAAACTTGTGGGTTGGGGAAAGAACAGCAAATAAACATCCTGTAGAGGAAAGATGGAGGAAAAGTAGATGGATTAAATGACTGAAGTATAACCCATCCTTAAAAAAAATGAGTACATCTCAATTTTATTGACTAATTGCTGATGCTATTAAAAGAGATTCTTGTCAGCAATATCCTCAATGTAGCCACATTTTAATGAGTCTTTTTGTAGAGGATAGTATAAAAAATAGTTTCCTTCTAAAGGACCATATTGTGAAATATATATTTACAATGACTAGACAATTGTATGTAATTCGGAATTGGTCAGAATAAAGGCCGGATGAATTTATTTACATCTCCATTCTAGGATTGCTAAGCAACCAAGGACAAATGGCTTTATGTCTGGCTAGTATATTGTATTGCTTTTAAAAGCTTTTTAAAAGAACATTAGAACATTGGCACAGGGACAAATTGATCGTAGGCATATTCCAGCTTCTCTTGGGTAATTTCTGGGGTTTAGTACATGATCTCCACAGGTTAGTGTAGCCATATGGCTGGAACTTCCCCAGTTTTACATGTTTCCCTTTAATTAAACTTCCTAACTACCATCATTGCCAAGCAGCATGTTGGTGGTGTTCTTTGGTGCTTGTTTCTTTATTTTTCTATATTTATTTTGCTAAGCTGCAGTCCCAGTGAAGCAGGGGCTGGTGCCCATTGAAATTGGGCACTGTAGGTTCTTCATCTGCAGGTACAGCTCCATAATTATTAGCACTGACCAATTTCATCTGCAAGCATTCAGTGAAAACTTACATTATGCATGTCTTAATCTTAAAAAACTGCTCTTAATTTCAACCACAGCTACCCTCTGACTGGTTTTATCTCAGTTTTTGGAAACTACCTTTTGATGTAGATGTTTTATCAGTGTATACTCACAGCTCCTACCTTTGAATAGCCAGCCAGCCTGCACACAGATCAAATGGAAGAAATAAGTCTTGTTATGCCAATTCAAGAGACTTGAAGTATGCAATTACAGTATATTTACTTGCTGAACGACATGCAAAAAAAAAAAAGTCTTCATGCTTATAATTCCTACATCTCTCACAAATTTGAGGAAGTGAAATAGTATTACAGTCATTACCTATTATTTTCTCTCACGGGTTGGTTCAGACAGCTCAGCATTAGCCATTCCTGAAAGTAATGCCAAGAAGAGGTAAAAAGCCTGAGCAGTAAAGGCATTATTGAACTTTTCATCCAAAAATGCCTAGGCAGTTTCTGCATCTGCAAGTGTAAAGACTATTCTGAGAATGTCCAGAAAAATGCAGATATTTCTGTTCTTCTCTTGATGGGACCCTTACTTTAAAACTATTGGGTTTCCTTTTGCTTACTTGATAGTGTCAAAGCAAATGAGGCAGCTGCTCATCCTGAATGAGTTCACAGAAGGCAGAAAAGCATCTAAAGTCAAGGTTCTGCTTACACTGACCAGTGCACAAAACCTCTACAGTGTCATGTATTTTTTAGTTCTTCTCAAAGATAATCTGCAAACATAAAATACATGGCATTCAGTTCCTTGTTAAGGTATCTGGAGATTTTTGGGGTTTATTAGTTTTTATTGTGCGAGGAAATGAGAAAGTTCTACCTATCCTTTTTGAGATCTTCACTTCTCTACGTTACACTTTTTATTCCTATTTCTCGTGCCTTTAATTGATTGTGGTGTTTGCCTGCCTCCTTGTGATTTTCTTTATAATTGCAATCCTCATGTGTTTAATGGTTTTGGCTTTGTGTTTTGGGTTTTTTATTATTTGTTGGTTGGTTGGTTTATTTTGGGGTTGGGGTTTTTTTTGTTGTTGTTTGTTTGGGTTTTTTTTTTAATAGGCCATGCTAAGCAATTGAGTCGAATTGCTATGACTATAGACATGACAGTTATTTATGTATTTATTTATTTATGATTTCACATGTTAAACTGAAATGCTAAGGGTCAACTCGATGATGTTACCATACCTTTCTCAACTAAAGTTAATTTTGAATGTTGGGTAAATCAAAATAACTTAAACATGATTTTAAAATTTATGGGTCATGATTTTTACCACTGAGGGAGCTGGCAGCATCTTTATTTCAGTAGGAGGTAAAAGGTGGTGATTTGGGGAAAATGGCCAACAGTCATTTTTGTGACAAATATCACAAAGATCACAACTACAGGAAAGTTATTGTTGGGTCTGCTGTATGGTAAATCCCAGAGGATGGGGAGGCATAATAAAAGAAACAATTAAGCATTTGAACTCTGCATTAATTTTCCATACACTTGAAAGTAGCTGCTTGAAGCAATTTGGAAGGTAAAAAAAAAAAATCCAGACAGGGAAACACAGTTGACTGCAGTTGGATGTATGTGATAACTGAAATCACTCTGTGCTGGACTTCAAACATCTGTCACTGACCACAGGCACATCACTTCCAGGGGCAGGCAGCAAGAAGAATTCTCTAGATGAAGATGTACAGTTTTTTATTTAGTTGCAGGAAGTACTTTTTTTTTTTTTTTTATTTGGCTGTTTTGAGGCAGGAAATCAGGAGAGACAGAATGAGTCTTGAGCAAATAGCTGGCAAACAGATGGCACTTCAGGATTCACAAGAACATTTCCCTGTACTTCTGCAGTCCTCAGACACGAGCATGTTCACATGCAGCCCACACACATTTGCGTGATGAAACCCTAGAGTCACTCAATTCAGTGGCAAAATCTAAATAGCTGATCACTCTGTATATATGTATATATATATTTATATACATATATATATTTATAATATAATATATTATTATATATGCTATTTTATATATATATATATAAAATAGCATGAATACACTCTCTGAGTGACTCAGTATCCTTAAAGGAATGTAACTTAGCAGAATCTTGATAGTCTGGGTGAAATGAATTCCTTTTTGTATTTACCAGGGTTTATGTTTTAAATTTGTGCACGGTTTGTAAATAGAAATAATATCTTTATTTCTTATTAGGTTCTGCCTCTAACTTAGTCTGAATAGTACCTCACTGCTCTAATATATGATTTTAGAGGTATTTCTTGAGGGGTAAAAACTTAGTTGACATTAGAAAGTGAGACAGAATTGTCTCTTTAGCTATTTGGGGTTTTTGAAGAGAAATTTTTCATGGCCTCAAATGCTGATAGAAAGATTAATCATTACAATTAAGAGAATTTTGTTTGTTTTTTTTAGTCAAAAGTGAGAGTAAAGTCGTTTTCTTCTTTTTAAAATAAACACTCATAAATATATTTTAGCAGCCTCATGCTTATGTTTTTGAATTTTTTTTAGACTGTCTTCCCCTACCCCCGTTATTTGATTTTAGTACATATGGCTCTCCATAACTCCAGCCAGAGATACCATTTGCCATTTCATGCTTTCTCTGTCACTTATCCTCATAAACTGTCTGATTTCTTTCTGTGCATTTAATCTGTTTGCCATATCATCCCTTCTGCTGAGTGTTGCATGAAATATTTCTTGTGAGTCAGTGCTGCAGCTAAGAGCAATTAGATTTCTGCTCAATATCACACTTTTCAGTTGATAGGGACCAGGAGTTCCTTGTGGCTGCCCAGACAGTTGTGTCTGGAGGGTGACAAACAAGAAATGTCACCTTCCTTGCCCTCAGCCTCAACCAGGTGCAGCAGATGTCACCCAAAGGGCTTGGAAATGCACAGACCCTTTACCTACAAATACCATTCTGAACATGAATCCATGTCTGATTCATTTTCCTTGACATTAGTAATCTTTGTCCAAGACACTAATGGCTTCACTCGTCAGAAATTCACTTGTTATTAGTGAATAGAGTTGTGTTCACTTCTGCATCTGGGTTATTTCTTGCACACAAAGTGCTTACCTGTGCAGGATGCTGTTTCCAAACAGGAACCAAGATCTAGTGTTAATTAGACATGAAACATATACTATTTCCAAATTCTATTAGATGGTATCAGACTAATGTAAGGTTTTAGGGAAAATTTAATCAAGGATAAGAATTTAAAATATCCAAACTCTCATGATATTTCTGTCAGCACAGAAATGCATCTTGATTTCAGTTAGTTAGGCAGGAATACTTGGAATAATTGTTTCAGTGAGCCTGCTATTGTCTGAAAACAGAAATAAACAGCTTCACTAAGTGCAATATTTCTGTTAAAGTCAATCCCAATGCCTTCCCTTTGTAGAAATGTTCAACACAACTGTTTTTTTTCCTTAACTCCAGAGGTCAGTATCTATCTGTGCCATACAGGATTTACCTGGTTGTAGTTTCATCCTCTAAGCCAATTCCTGGCTCCTTCAGGTATACAAAAAATGGCTGAAATCCTGTGCATTAGTGGTTTCATGCCATTATACCAAGCATATTGACTTCATCTCTTGCCACGAACAAACAGAGAGACGATGTTGCATTTTTGCAATTTGAAAAGGGAAAAAATTCCATTTCCTCGCTTGATTATTTATTTTGCACAAGGCAAGATGTTATTTCATGGCTTCTAAGTATCTTCAATGATACACAGATTGACTGCAGAAATGCTTCCCCTCAAGCTGGGAATTCTACACTAATCAACTGATTGCTCAGGAAATGCTTCAGGCTTAATGAGATCTTCCAATTCACTTCCCTGTGCAAGTGGATCTCTCTGTGTTCCTATCCCATTCCTATAAAATTCTCAGTTTCCCCAACACTACTTCCCATGTGTGTCTTTGCACATATCTCAGGTGCTGATGTCAGATCATCATGTGCAATTTTCTTTATCATTGAAACTCTGGAACAATCTCTACTATCTCTTCAGCAGACTGTATCAGCTAAAAGCCATCACTATGCTGGATCCCATAATTTACAGGACAGTGTTGACAGTCCCACTTGCAGTTTGTCCTTTCAGTCTTTAACTTGTAACTACTGTGAGTTGCCCTGAGATTTCCCTCTCCATCCTTCATTATTCCCTGTGCTGCATCCCTTCAGGATTCCAGTGTGCTGCTGGATTCTTGCTTACCTTTAGCTACCTGCTAGAAAGAAGCTTCCTTTTCCTTGTGTCTTGGTTTGAGGCAATTTAAAGGAGAACACTCTGGAATGAGTTGTCTCTCTCTAAGGGTTCATCCTGTAGGGTTTTAGTCATCTAGCATCCTCTTCCTTTCTAGACACCTTGTGTCTTCAAATATGTGTTTCCTAGCATCTTTCAGACCTTTATAAACCAAGATGTAACTAAAAAGCCATCTCAGCTTTTCAACATCTGTACCTCTTCTAGGGGAAAGCTCTAGGAACAATTTACAAACTTTTTCCCTTTGGTATTGGGTTTCTAACTTGATTACATGCTACTTTCCTGAGCTGACTAAATTGAAGTCGATTTTTGTTTTCATTTCATATTGCAGTGAGGCTTGCTGGAGATTTGCTTTCTGCACAGACTGTAAGAGCAGAGCAGGATTTAGCTCTATGTGAGGTGAAAGGCACAGGGTGGAGATAATTGCAAGTACTGTCCTCAGATTTTTAAAGGGTTTTACAAGTTCCACTTGCCTTCCTGCTAGGAGTAATTTGCAATCCTGTATGAATTATATGTTACTTAAGCAGTGTTTTACCACAATATAGGTCATACCAACAAAGTGTGTTAATACATGAAGTGTTGTTTGTTTCTGAGCTACAGCACTCTGATTTCAGTGACATTTCTGTGCCTCTCTGTCTTCAGCACAGATGTTTTCTGTTCCCAGTTGCATAACCAGTGCTATGCCAAAACCATGACATCTTGTAACAGCCTTCCATAAGCACTATTAAAAGAAAAAAAGGTTTTTGACTGATAAGGTAGTTTAACAACTTGGGCAATTATTGCAAAAACAAATAGGAAAGTTGTGAGGTGGAAATCCCAAAGGAGGTCCAAAGGCACTTACAAATGGAATATAAAAGGCTTGAAAATAAACTGAATCCCAAGAGACAAGGGCTGTCCCTTTTCAACTCAGCTTTACTCACCCTCATTTGCTCAAGTTTTTCACAGAAAGACATGGTTTTGAAAATGGAAGCAGTTGCTGAAAAGACAGTAATGTCAGTTTAGAAAAAGGAGAAATCAACACACTAGAAAAATGACTAATCAGAGAAGTAAAAATGAGTTGGGTGGAAGCAATTCACTTCATATCCTAGATGACAAGAGCTGTCTGCTATGTGTTTTAGTGCAGTAAAACAGCTGATGTTGTTATGCATCTTTCCACAGAAATATCTGAGAGTTGAAAAGGAAAACAAGAAGGCTGCTTTGAAAGGAGTGGATTTAATTAGCAAAGGATATAGTGGTTAGGGTTTTAAAGCCTTTATCCTAGGGGCTTTTTCATAAAAGAAAAAAAAAAATTACTGTTTTAGCAAAAGGGTCTGGTTCAGATCTCAGAAAAATGTGACCTAAAATAAATTTTGAAGAATTGGACTTCAGTAGGAACTACATCACTCACATCTTGAAAATGTTGTGTAACTCATTCAGTGCAAAAGTGTACCTGTTACTGAGCAGGCTCCCAGCTAGGAGTAGATCTTCACTTTATTTATATATTTAAACATTTTCATCGCCACTTAATTTCAAAATGTATTACCAGGTTAAAGTGCAAAACAGTAGGTGATATCTATTTAATACTATAATACAATGCTATATTACAGTAACAAGTTAAGTACCTAATATTATATTTTATAATGATACCATAAACTGCTATCACTTTACAAATCCTGAACACTCAACTATGCAATAGCAAAATGACAAAAACGTGGGGAGGGAAGAAAATGTAATGAAAACACAGTTATAATTAAACATTTCTTTCCTAGAATAGTGACTGTAAAGGTGTCTGTTGCCCACTAAATCTTATGTGTTTCTCATTATGTCCTACCTGACTTGAATAGATATGGTCTTTTTTTAAAGAGTAACTCTTCTCTGAAGGGACAGCAGTGTCTGTGATAGATGACAATAATACTGTCCCATTCTTACTGCAGAAAAAAAAAAAAGCCCTCACTACGAATGTGAGTTTGCTGCAAGCATCTGAAGCAGTAGGGAGTTGAATATGGAAAATGGTACCAAAATGTTTAATTGCACCCTAAATTCTTATTTGTTGTGTCATGATGCCTGCAGGCAGATCAGGGATGTTGCCACATATTAAGTCAAATATTTTTGTCTGATAAGGTAGTTTAACAACTAAATAACCTTAGGGTATTTACATATCTGAATGATCATTTAGATGCCTTTTGTATTTGCATACACAAAGTCTGTTTCATCTGAAACAAAGAGGTTGTTTCAATAAATTAAGTGGATACCTGCTGATGTGCTTGATGCAGCCCAAGAGGTAACATTAAAATAAAATTCTTTATAATTCAGAAAGCAAGTTAATTCTAAAACCAAACTGCAGCATAGCTAGAAATATTGTGACAAGCAATTAACATTTGCTCTTGACATCTCTTTTCCAGGCTGAGCTTTTTTTATAATGCTTTTTCCAACCAAGTGAGATTCATTTAGTGTCATTTACCACATATAACTCCCCAAAAATGAGAGGGACATGTTATTCCAGAGAGCTGTCTGTTCTCATGTCATTAGCATGGTGTCTGAAGGGAGAGGAAGTGCAGACTACATTATTGGGGTTTTAGAATGACAACACAGAAGGTCAGAGCTGTTCCCTAAACAAATCCATATGTAATCGCCAAAGTTGCATCGTTTGGAACTTTTAAAACTAGTAGACGTAATCCAAAACATTTTTGTATAATCCTGTATCAAGAGGGGAGCTAGGAAAAATGTGATTTAATGAGGGATGGCAAGGGAAAACAAGGAATGCATTTTTCCTGGTTTTCAGGTGGGGAAAGACTTACTTTTACTTATTTGTTTTTAGGATAATTTAGGTTGGAAGTGACTAATAAATTGTTATCTGCCAAAATACACATTATTAGACTGTAAGTAGATTACTTCAGTGTGGATGAATAATTAATACCTGGAATTGGCTACATCATTTGCACTTTTTCAGATTTTTGTGATGAATTCTCGAGATGAATCTTTGCTAACAAGGTATTTTTAATGCCTGTAAATCTGGCTTGCAAGCAAATAATCAGGAGAGTGTTACACACCCTGGTGTTTTCAGGTCACTGAATTTTCAGGGGAAGGAGAGAAACTTCATGTAGCAACCAACAGTTATCTACAAATTTCTGAAAATTCACATCCCTCTTTAAATGAACTTAAAAAACTTTTACTTTGGTGTGAATACCTTCTACCACCTGCTTCTGGTGGTGTCCTCTTCTTGGCCATCCCTTGTTTGAATGGCTGTTAGAATGGACTTTTTAACATGAAACTTTTGCATGTTTTGGTGACTGTCAGGGATGTTGAACAGCTGCCATCATAGCCTCTGTGGTTCCTAAACTAGAGTTATATCTACTGATGAAAATAAGTCTAAGTGGCTTATATTCAGTAAGATTTAATTTCTTCCCATTAGCAATCTCATTAATATTTAACTTTTCTGAGTGTGACATTTGTTTTGCACAGCTGCAGTGTGATGCTCTGCATTATTTTGCCAAACACTTTGGGCTTTTAAAGTCAATATTCTCTCAGTATGTAGCCTACACTGTTTCTGCAGTTACTCCAAAGTCACACCAAGTAACTCTATTTGCCTTAGGTTGCTGCATTTAGCTTCCAGAGCTCAGATTAAGCTCCTCTCGGGTCAGTAGGGTTTTTGTGTTGGCTTTTGTAGTGCTTGGATCAGATCCATAGTGTGTAATTCCTCCTCCTGCTTCCTCTCCCCTCCTGAAATATTCTATAAAAAAGTTATAATCTGAAGTGTAACAACATTGGGCCAGGTGTTAGTTCCTATAAAACAGATTTTTTTTTTTGTTTTTCAAGTCAGTAAAACTCTGCTTATTTAGATGAGCTTGCTGTCTTTACATACAGCCCTAATACCTCTTTAATAAGGCATCAAACTCACTTATGGTATGTGAAAACCATAACTGGCTAGACTATATTTATTTTTGCCAATGTCTTATGCAATGACAGCTTGGTGTCACCTCACTGTTACCAGCTATTTCCCTTGTTCTCTCTGGATATAGCCTTGATGACTAGCAAACAATCTGACATTTCTCCCCCTGCAATGCTACTGGATGCTCCTCTGCTTTCTTACATGTTTGCTTCAGTGTAGAATCAACTTAAAGACAGATTCTAGAGAGAAGAGCTTCAGTGACAGCTCTGCTTCAGACACAGCTGAAATAATGGAATTTATGGCAATCATAAACATACGTTGGATTTTATTTGCAGAAAGGATTTTCTCAGTTTTAGTTGGCTGGATGGCAGTGTGAAAATACGTGTATGCCATGAATGTATTTACATTCAAACTGACTAATCTTTATTATTATAGAATCCAAACTTTTCATTCTCAGAGATCTTGTGCAATTGAAAAGGTGAATTGGGTGGATCATAAAATCTCAAAAGCTTCATCTTCATCTGAACTATTTTGGGGAGAAAACTGCTTTTTCATTAGAAAGTAAAACAAGCTATATTTTTTTTTCCATGCTCAGAAGTCCTTCATTCTTCTGTGAAGCTGGAGCAATTCTGAAACTAGCAGAATTATTTAGGACTCATGCTGATGTTACTGACATCAAAATATGACCGTAGGAGTAAAATGTGCATTTGTGGCACAACACAGCATGATCAGATACTATTTTGAGGCTGTAGGAAAACCCAGCCTGTAGAAAGCAAGCACTCAATTAATCTTATAATAATACAACAGAGAAAGAGTAAATAGGGGAAAGACAGAAGATGTGCATTTAGCCTGAGCATCAGGAAATAGGATAGTTTGTGTGCAAAGTTGTCCTGAGGGAAATTGAACCAAATATACTTTTTGCTAACTTTCCATCTCAATCAAAAGTCCAGCTACTAACTGCTAATGTGAATACATGGAAACTGAAATTCAGGCACAGTCAACCCCTCCTCTCCCCATGTTGTAGTGCACCAGTTTGGCTTAAATTGTTTTAATGTAGAAAGTTTTTTGAGCAATTCTCAAATGCTTTTTTAGGCACTCAGAAGTTGCTAAATAAATTTTTCTGGACTGTTCTCTCAAGGCTCTGTCATCATTTGAACTTCAGTTTTCAAACTTGATGTAAAAACTATTTGCTTCTTTCATGATATATTGTCCAGACTAAAGGCATGATTCAAATCAAAGTCTTGAAACTAACATGCAAACCTTGAGAGAAAAGATCTGATTCTGTTTTCACACCCATAAATCTAGAGAAAAACCTCATTTGTGTATAGCTATGGTAGAAGCTAACACTTATACAACCCAGAGCAACACAAACTCAGTAGCTGGGAGATCCTCATTAAACTGAGGTTGCTTGAGCATCTCCTTGTGGTAGATCAGAAATAACTTTATTTTTCAGTATCCATAAAACTGAATTGA
This sequence comes from Lichenostomus cassidix, assembly GCF_008360975.1. NCBI lineage: Eukaryota > Metazoa > Chordata > Aves > Passeriformes > Meliphagidae > Lichenostomus > Lichenostomus cassidix. The sequence continues at coordinate 57,891,804 of NC_139486.1, forward strand.
TTTCCCATTGTGTTTCACATAAAAACCAAAGCACAGAAGCAAGAATTTCCTTGTGGAAAAATGTAATAAATGAAAACCATCAAATGAGATTTCATCTGCAGCTGCTTGTTCAAATGAAGAGTTCCATTCCTTATAAATGTTTCCTGATTTTCAGTCTTTAGTAAGTTGTACAGCTGGTCATGCTCTCTTCACTCGAGTTGACTCTGTCTCCTTATGTCACAGAATTCAAACAGCATATTATTAGGCGGAGGTGGGGAGTGTGTTGATTGAGGGTTTTTTTAAAAGTTAAATTTCTGCCTTCTATTTGGTGTGATTTTGTTTGATTGAGAATGTTTCCTGTTTTGTTGTCTGAGTTACAAAAGGTTTGTGTGCCATGGAAATCTCAACTGCAAACACTGCCAGCCCTCAAGGGAGTTTGGAACATGTCCATATAGACATCCCTGCCATACATCCAAATTCAAAAACCCAGACTGTGTTAAACATCTTCTAGAATGCTTTTTTACAGCACCAGTTTTTAATTTCTGGTACCACAGCTAAAACTTGTTTAGCAATTCATGAGATATCCTGGTCAAAGCATTTTTCAATGTGATATTTACAATGTTGGTTATAAAATACATCTATAAAATATAGAATGTGTTGCTTTATGATACCTCACCAGTATTTATTTGACTGTTCTGCATGGAGAAATGGATAAAATTGCCAGCTGAACTCAAAGGTAGACATGAGAGAAGTTACACTGGCACATGGAGAAAACTTTTATTTGAATTCAGGCAGAAAATTCAGGTGTCTCCAAACAGTTCCAGATAAATTATTTCTGATGTGCCTCATTGGATTATTTTAATTCCAACATTAAACTATTTTATTAGAATGCATTGTCAGCAAGACTAAATTGTTAAAATAAATGGAACTTCATTTTCCTAAATTATTTTTTTGCATATTTTCAGAGACAAAGGAAATTGTTTTGGTTGTTTGTCTTTCACATCTCTTTTTATATAGATCCCTGTCCTATAAAGAAAAGCCAGTTTCAAGACATATAAAATGGAGTCTTTACTAACATATTTTCAAAAAAATAATCTAAAAGTGCTCTTGTTCTGTGACATATTTCTACTAAACACATGAAGAACAGCATGACTCCATGCTATAGGACTAGAAAAACAGGTTGCATTTATTTACATAAAATATGAAAATCTTTAGTTTAAAGTACCACCTCATTTTCTTATTTTTTTAATTTACTTTTAAAATGCAAATCATTTTTCTCTACTATTCTTTGCCTTTTTTCCTAGAGAGAAACACTCTTCTATTTCTTTTCCTTCCCTTTTATTGTCAAGTGGACTACCATCATACATTTTTGACTTTCACTTAAAGCAGGCAGCTTTTTACAGCACAAAAAGCACAATTTCTCAGTGAATGTTGCCTCTCAAGAGTTTTTCTTTTCTCCTTGCCTGTGTAACTGCAGATGCTGCACAACAAGCACGTGATGGTTCGTGTTGGAGGAGGCTGGGAGACTTTTGCAGGTTACCTGCTGAAGCACGACCCGTGCCGAATGCTGCAGATCTCCCGGGTAGATGGGAAAACCTCTCCAATCCAGAGCAAGTCTCCAAACCTCAGGGACATCAATCCAGACAACTACCTGGTTGTTTCTGCTCATTACAAAACCAAGAAGGAGATTAAGTGAAATAAGCTTCTCACGTGAGTGGGACTTTCTGTATGTAGGTCCAAATTCTTTTCCCGAGTGTAGTGGATTTAGTTAATGCTTTCAAAGGACTTTGGAAGATTTCAAACAGACTGGAAATGACACCCCATTTTGAAGATCTTTGAATTGTAGAACTATTTATTTCTAGTACTGTGTCTTTTATAGCAAATTACCCTCGATAGGCTAATTACTACAATCAGATAATAAATAGACATATATTTTTAGCCAAATTATTACTCTTTAATACGTGAATGTATACTTAGAGCTGCATAAAGAAGCGGATCCTGTTAATGGAAGAAAATACACAACAAAATATATTTGTATGAAAATCTTATTACTTTGAATCCCTGACTGTTAGGCTAGTTGAAATATATATATGCAGGTGGAAAATGAATATTTGTGGGACTTATTTGGTAATGTCTCTTGAAATGAAATAAAAATTGACTATTTGTTATGTTTTGCAACCTCTTCTTAATTAGAATGTAATGGCTTTTTGCATGTCAAACAACTTAAGAGAAGCCCAAGAGTTCCCTTCACACCATTTACCTTGAAGACAATGCTGAGTGTTCAATCTGTGAGTAGATCCTTCGTGTTTTTCACAAAATTGCCCAATACAGAAGCATGGGGAACTGGAGAGATTTCCCCTTGCTGCCAGCCAGTGGAGCAGGGTGGTTGTTGCAGTGGGTGATGTTCTGCAGCCCCAAGAGAAGCAGGAGCAGAGGCACAGCTTCAGGAGATGCAAGGCCCTCTGGAGTCACCAAACACAGCACTCTTCTTGCACATGAGCTTTTCCTTCTTTTGAATTTTGTTGCTCATGCCAACTGTGAAATATTCATTGCCCTGTAAGCAGAGTGATTCACCTTCTCATTAATCATTCACACTCCTCTAATATAGCTGAAGGCGTATGTGGGCTTAGTTCATTATTTTGGCTACTTTTCTCTGGTAATTTATGTGCCTTGTAACGTCCTGGAAAAATCATTTTATAGGATTGTTTCGCTGACTGTATAAATTTACAAATGAAATAAATTTTTTTAAATACTCATTTTGTAACTCTTATTATTTGTAATCTCTCATCTCCACCTTGATGCCTACAATACTCAATACTGCTTGCTGCCCTAATAATAAGCTGCACAAAGAAAGGGGCAAGCAGATAGCAGAAAAATAACCAAATTTTATTGAAAATTAATTTTTCTTTGCAGGGCAAAAAAGAATTGAAAAGCATCCTTAAAATATTTTTTTTTTAGTAATGACTAGTATTTTTCTCTATTTTCTGATATTTCATTTAAAAAAAATGATCTTATGATCTGCTCCTGTGGTCTTTAAAATGACAGCAAAATGTCTGTGGGCTAGAAAGGATCAAGGCCATCTTTCATGCTCCACGCCTTATGAAAATCAGCATGCAGTATCTCACTCCTGTGGAAAAGGCCTACCTCACCCTCTAAAAATACCTGCTTAAATTAAAAATACCTGCTGAAACACAACCAGTTCCCAGCTGCTTGGTGCGTCAGACAAGTTAGCAGGACATCATTCCAAAATTGCAGCCTTTTGTTCTGATTCTGAAACACTGTCTAGGAAGATTAAACATATAGTTAAGCAATAAATCCTTTGAAAAGCCATGGGAAGGCTCAGTTGTCATTGAAGCAATGTATGTTCCCCATAAGGGAGCAGAAAAGAAATCACAAGCAACATTATTTTATGAAAAAGAATTCATGATCTTAATATAAGCACAGAGAGATCTGGTTTTGAATGAACAGAGAAGGGAGAAAAAAAATCACTCATGAGAATGTGAGGTGTTTATTTTGAAATAATAGCTGGCTTTTAAAACATAATTAGTTGGATTTCATAGAATCATTGAGGTTGAAAAGACTTCCAAGATCTTCAAGTTTAACCTTTATTTCTATCATCCAAGGCTAAGTTTATGTTATATTGTTTCTTTTCAATATTTGAAGGTGTTTACATATTAATAAATCAAGAGCAGATAATTATAAAAAAGTATTTATTTTAACATTAAACATCAACAGTCCCAATAAATCCAAATCAAAATTTTAAATCAAACAAGAACCCCTTTATGTTCTTGGACTGTACCTATCAAAATAAGCATTTTTTTGATTCAGGGTAGTAATATATCTTACCAAAAATCACATTAAAACACTTCCTGACTTAAAACTTCAACTTTGGCAGTTCCAGCATGGGAGACCTATAAAGGATCTTATTTTGAAGTACTGCCAGTACCACCTGTGCCAAAAACCTGCAGGTGGGACTTACTGCTTTTAACTGCATTGCTGTGGGTGTGGATAACAGAGGAAATGAAAGCATTAATAAAGGAAACAAACAAAAAAATGCAGTAAGCTGGTTAGTGCTGGAAGAAGGGGCTGGAGGTAATGTGCTGATCTGATAAATAATATTTTTGTAGCATATTAGGTCCTGTAGCACTGTAGCAATTAGAAAATTTGTTAGGAACCTGTGGCTCAGTTTATAAAGTTAAAGCTGAGCAGCAGAACCTTGCTCAAAGGCCTTGTTGCAGTGATGGGGGCAGAACAGACTTAGGTCATTTTCCATGATGTAGTGATTTTAACTAATTCTACTGCTGTGTAAATTGGCTGAATGGGAATGTTGAGGAGGCTGAAGGCCTAAAAGGTTTAACTGATAGGAGCTGCAACAAAGCCTTTTCTCAATGTCCTCACAGACCAAACCCTAGGGGAGCTGGCTGTGAATAAACTGTGCCTCATCTCAAAACGGATAAATGATGTAAAATTGTTTATAAAAACCATTATTACTGTATAATGTCAAATATGACTCACCATGCTGGAAGCCCTGCAGAAGTGGTTTGGCAATGTAACTGTAACATTACTGCTTGTTATAGGAAGTGCATTCTGTCACCTTGCTATTCATACATTAACCTGGAGATTTTTTTCCAAGCAGGATTATTTACATCAGTGACTGAGAAGAGGGTTTTTTCACATCTTTATCACAGTGATAATTGCTCCTTCCTTTGCAGTACCTTTTATTCCAAAGCAATTAAGATACTGACAACCTATGGCAGCTAGCTCAAGGCTGTTGGTGGGGATGAGTGAAATGAGAAAGCAGTGTATGTGTGGGAAGGCATAGCACGTTTGTGACTGAAGACTCACCACTGAATTCATCACACATATTCACTTCAGAGCTGGAAGATGAGCTGTTTGTCACACCACAGAGTCACAGAAGCATCTGCCAGAGATGCTGACAAGGGTTTGGTTCTTCTTGGGCTGATGCTTTGTGTTGCTGCCCTGCAGTACCTCACAAGGAAGGAGTGTTGCCTCTTTGCTGTCTCCCACTTTCTCAGCCCACGGTGTGCTCTCTAAGGTAAGGTGGAACAGACAGATGGGATCACACAAAGGTTTATGGGACTGGACAGGCTTTCCCAGACTCTGGAAAATCTGCTGGCACTGCTTGTGCCTGATGAGCTGTGTCCCAAGAATTTAGTCTTGTGCCAAATCCACCTGCTGAAGCCATCAGTGATCCTCAGGGCCCACTGTGGTGCTGCCTATCCTCATGGAGACACAGCAGCTATGTCTTCCCAAATTTCTGGACATCTGCTCCAAACACACTCTCCCTAGCATAATCTGTGTGTTTTAACAACAGGGAGTAGTAAATGGTTTCACTTTGTTACTGCAACAAAGTTGATGCTATCAGAGTCAGGGAGAGTCAGCTTTTCAGTCCAGCTTAACAGCACTGGGCTTTGCCTGCCAGTTTTTGTAGTGATCTGTAAGACTGTGCTTTCAGAAGAAGACAGAGTTGTACTGATGTAAACAAAATGTCAACTCTCTAGATAATCTACGTTAAAAGGTACATTTTAACAGCCTCTGAGGTGAAGTAAACATCTAGGATTGGGGGAAATAAGGACAAAACTCATGTGGTGTTTCACACTAACTCAGGGCTGCACTAAGCAATAAGAAAGACAGGAAAGACATCTATAAGGAGAGAGCATCTCTCAGCCTTACTGTTTAATGATACATCAGGTAGCTATCAGCTCTACACGACTCAACTGCAGTAGGTTCTGCTTTCACTCTCAACTGAAATGAAAATTAAAACAACAGGAAGAGTTTTTATTTACCCAAATAATTCCCAATCAGTTGAGCTTGGTAATTTGGGCAATTGTATGTGTATGGTATCAGAACTTCTTTTAAAACAGCTTTATAGGTGATCTGTAATCCAGAACTATGCACTCCCAAATCCTCTGATGCAGCTCCTCAGCTGTAGGAATAAATTTGACATTCAAAACAATGTCCCTTAAGAGGCACAGACATCTCTGGCTTTTACATGAAGGAGGGAGAGAGAGAAAAGCAGGAACTGTCACTAGTTTCACTAGGTTCCTTCAATGGCTTTAAATGAAAGTGTTCATGGCACTAATGCAAATTGAGGCTTGGATGACAAGAGACTCATGGTTATTTGCTCCCCATGCAGTTTTGGGGGAGCAGTGTGACAGAGAATGAAGAGAAAAATGTTTTAAGTCTGAAATATCCCAAGTAAGCATAAGTGCTGCTCAAGTGTCTTTGTAGGACACCTCCTGTGATGTTAGATTGAAATTCTCATTTCAGATCAATGTTTGAGATACTGTTTTATAACTCAAGGTATTTTCACCAGACTAAAAAACAAAGTATTATGACCAGTTAATACACTGAAGAGAGTGACTGCCAGCAATCAAAGGAAACTCAAGGCATTCTTCAGCCAAGACCACAGCTTTTTTTAGCCCAAACAGCATGATGATAATATGGAGAATTATCCCTTCTCAACTCAATTCTGAAGGCTAAGCCAGGAAACTGTCAGGACTGCACTCCCAAGACAACATTAGGCAGTACTGAGAGAGGTGAAAGGCAAAATACATAGTTCAAGGGGTGAAAAAAAAAAACCTCTACAGTTTTACTAGGTCAGAAACTGAGCCTGTGTGTGGTGCAGAGCCCATGCATAACATGCATAATGCTGTCTGGAGAAAAGAAAATGTTTCTGCACTGTAAGAAGCCCACCTAAATAGATAATACACAAACTTTTGGAAATGAAAGTGTCAAAGAGATGGCATAGTTTTAACGTAGTAACTGTTTACCTGTTTGTTTTTCAAAATCCTGAGACGGGCAGCATTGCCCTCTTGTGGTAACAAAGGAGAACAACTAATAACAGGATTTTTAATTTCATATTTAACTTTCAGGATTCATTATAAATACTTACAGACTCCAAATTAATCCACATGAGAAAATGAGAAAATTAGACATAATAAAACAGCATTCTTGATCTGAGTATACAGGATTTATAAAGGTTTCTATTTTTCTTTTAGCTAGTCACAAAATGATTCTATTTATAAGGACCTACCATGAATCTACTTTTCTTCTTTTGAAAAAGGCACTAAATTCCTAAGCAGTTCAAAAGTCATTAGGAAACAGAAGAGAAATGCTGTCATCCACATATTCAAATATATATATATATATATATGAACAACTATCTACATGAGGACTTACAGAAAAATTTAATTGTAGAGCTTGAAATAAGCATCAAAACCAACATGTGGGCACCTGAGCTTGCTTAGGCCAGTCATACACAGACAGACAGACAGACAGACAGACAGACATCAACTGACCAGACAGTACACACATTCTGACTGACTACAGGTAAGGAGACCACTGCCAGCTGACAGGAAGCCTTGGCAGGGAAGCAATAAAACATGTGTGGAAAACAAGCAAACAAAATTGGCAAAACCTTAGTGTTCAGAGTTAATTCTTAAGTTTCTTATGAATGTTTCCACCTCTGTTGTCCCACAATGGCAAAGTACTGCTGAGTGTTGAGATGTAAACAGCAAAAGCCACATGATGAGTAAGTGCCACTTGGCTGCAGAAACTGGCAAGTTATTGGCAGTAAAGATCAATCATCTTCTCTTCAGGAGTTCTGTGTTATCCAACCTGCCACTAAAGGAAAAAAAAATGACAAAACACACCACAGGTTTGTATGAAGATAAGGAAAAGAGCAGGTAAAAAACCCCAATCAACCAAACACCACAAGGTTGTCTAACTACATTAAATTCTCCATTCTAACACCTTTTATCCCAGCAAGTGACAAAGACACAGCATGCCTTATATATAACTTATAATATAAATAACATAACTTATGCAAACTCCTGCCTCCTGAGACATATAGCAATGAGGGCAAAAGATGAAGGCTTATGAAGCCTGAGTTTCAATGATCAGATGCATCTATTGTTTTGGAGAGATTATAATTCTTCATTCATTAAATCTCTGCCTGGCCTTCTGAGGCAAAGTTTATATGAGAATAACAATAGTAGTAAACTTCATCTGTATTTATTCCAACACTGTATGTTTCTTTTGTAAAGAGAGACACACATAAACCCCAAAACCATTGTCCTGCTTAGTTCAAATGTTTTCTACAAGCCCAGAAGGAAGAGAGACAATCTCAACTGGCACTGAAAAGGAACACTGAGTACAGGATAACACAGTGATGAGATCCCCAGTGCTGAGAGATCTGTAAAACTGATGCATAACAGATGCAGAAACGGGAAGAAGAACAGAGGGGGAAAAAAAAAGCTCTCTGCTATCCTTGCTGTCTTTCTGTCCTAGTGATGAAGTCTCCTTAAGAACACTGCATGACATGCTTCCATTTCTATTTCATTTCCCTTCCTCTTGGTTTTTTCCTCAAGTTATTCAATCTTCTACATGACAAAACAGGATTTTCACAGTGACTACATGGACAGTTTAACCATGTTTTTTTGGTTTTTTTTAAACTTACTCTCAGTCCTCCTTCTCCTCCAGGACGTGAAGCTGCCATTCTTTTTTCTATTTCTTCCTGTTTCTTTTTCTTCTGCTCTACAGACTGAACATTCTTAATACCTCGAGAGGAAGCCTGGGAGAAATACATTCGCATAAGACCAAGTTAGCTACTTTTCTGGAGAGAAACCAAACTGCAGGTCTTGGCAACACCATTTAATGAACTGTGGTTTTCATGAAAAGACTGAAGCACTTAGTAATGCTACAATTGTATCAAGGTAGCCCTTTCAGGATATTTCCTCATTCTGTGAGCTCTTGGTCCCATACATCAGTGAGGGTGTTTTTGTTCCACATTGTTATCACATCCAGGTGAAGACATTTAATCCTCAGATGCAGAACCAGAACCTCCCTTCCCAAAAGTGCACAAATTTTTAGTCTGTGGTTCCTCCAGTGCCAAGGCCTACTCATACCCTCACAAACAGGGGGGAAAGGTTGTGTCAGTAGTGCTAGCCCAGCTTGTAGAGAAGTTCAACTTTTCAACAGATCTATGAGAAATAACCTATGTGACAGTCTACCCTTCAAAATGTCACAGGGTGTGTGGTCAGCAGGAATACCAAATAAAAACCTGCCTGCTTCACATCCTCATGGGAACTGTCTAATGATAATCTAGACTAGATGACAGAAATATCAGAATTACGGACAGTTAACACTATGAAAAAGAAATAGAAAAAAAGACAGAAAATGTTTTAAAAAGTTATTCTTTGCTAAGGGTTGTAACACCATAGAAGTTATACAAAAGATGCTAAAATCTACCAAGGCAAAACAGCAATATGGCTGTTTGCAAGACATCTCCATCACCCAACATTCAGAGGCTATAATGACCTCAAAGATATTTCTGAAAAATCCTGGTAGATGCTTTATCTCTGTCTTCAAAGAAAACAAAAGGTAACAGAGAGTGATACTTCCATTTTTCTTTGGCAGCACATTAGGTACCCCAAAACTTCAGGGCCATCCAGAACCCTAGTTGCCTAATTTCTCTTTTCTCTCAGGAAAGCTTTTTAGCCAGTTATGAGCTAGATACTTCCTACATTTATGCTCAAAAACCCCTTTGTGATTGAAACCCGTTTGGACTGAAAATAACATATGGATGGCTTTTAGTACATAGAGTGACACAAAATCAAGAGTTTTAAGGAGTCTAAAGCATCACTCAGCTGTTGCTCCAATTATTTACCAAACTCCCTTCAAAACAGGTCCATATGGTCCCCATGAATAATGGCCAATTCCTAATTCAGTATGTAATGTCACTAACATTCATACAAATAACAAATTCCTTTCTCTAAGATACACCACTCAAAATCCTCAATAAATAAAGACTGTAAGCTTTTTAGAGGTAGGTAAGAGAAAAAAAAACAAACAGGCTGAGTGTTCTGCTAGAACATTTGTATTCTACCTCTTCTAACTTTAAAGATATTGAAGTAGAAGGTTAGCAACCTTAAAGAGACAGAAAGGTAAGTTAATACTGTATCTTTGCTGGAATCTGAGCTGATAAACACGCTCAAACTGTTGCCTTGTTGATAAGGAGAACTTGCAAGTGCATATAACCTGCATTTTTTAAGAAAAGTACAAGTACACTACCACTTGAAATTGCCATTGCAACAATTGTTTGACCACTCTGGTTTGAAATACTTCTCAATCTCTTGTTTTCAAGTCTCAGAAGAAAGGGAAAAAATAATGGTGAACTTGCTCATCCAGTTCTTAGGTTGTTTTTTAAATTACTGTAAATATCTCCCATCCAAACAAGCTCAGTTACTTTGCAATGGTCAAATACAAAGGATGTGTAATTCTTTATATAAAAAGGTATAAATGTAAAACATTAACAATACCAGGAAAGTACTTAAAGACAATTCCCACAATCCAAACATGATGTCCAGTGTTACCACAGAAACCACAGCCATCCTCCCCATAAACCACTTATATAAAATAATTTTAATAAATGGCATTTTATCAGACATTACCTCCATCTGCCTCTTTTCCGCAGCTTCTGCTAGTTGTCTCCTCTTTACTTCCTAAATATAACATTAAAGACAGTGAAATTCTATTTCAATACAGTCTGTGCACTCTTTTTAAGCCTTAACTTTTAAGTACGACTCAAAACCGCAATGCAAACTCCCACAAAACGTCAACTTTAAGTCAATAAGCATCATCCTCCCCTCCAGCGCCAGCCTTGCAAGAACGAAGTGTTTTTGGTGACTAACATGCCAGCGGAGCAGCTGCTGACATCTACACTGCCAAACCCCACCAGAAATCAGCTGCTGCACGCCTTCACTCAAAACAATCCACACTGGGGCGAAACGGTACACAGAGGAGTCCTTTTGGAGCTTGGAAAGGGCAATGCTCGCTCCTCCAGGCGAAGCGGGCTCCTTTCTTATCCCCGTGAAATCCTCAGCTGAGGGACACAAAGCACAGAGCTCCTGCTCACCTAGGGAAAATACCACCCAGCAGAGGGTAGCTAGAAGCGAGCGTCACTGCGCACTGGACAAACAAGCCCGGCTGCTCCTGTTTGTGGTAAACACGGGCTCACACTGGCCGCAGCGATGCACTAACACCTCTCAAGCAAAGCCCCGCTCTCCCACAGCCACAGCAGGGCTGATCCGCGGCCCAGAGCAGCAGGGCTCCGGGAGCCGCGGGGTGCCCGGCAGGCCTCGGCCGCACAGCCCTCCCCAGCCGGGCCCGGGGCCGAAAGCCGGGCTGCCTTTCCCGGCACAGCCGCTGTTTCCCGGGGCACCGCAGCAGCCCCACCGAGGAGGGCAGGCCGCCGCCCCCCGCTCGGCCTCACCCCGCTGGGCGTCACCGCCGCCGCGGGGCGGAGAGCCGGGTGCCGCCCGGGCCGGGGCCGCGATCGCACACTCACCGGGTCGGGCGTCTCCACCACGTCCTTGACGGCTCCCCCCATGCAGGGCAGGCACTGCCCCATGGCGGGCCGACCGCCCGCAGGCCCCGCGCTGCGCCAGGGCCCGCCCGGCCTGCGGCCTGCGGGAGCGGGCGGGGCCGGGGCGGAGGCTGCGGCGGGTCGCGCCGGTGCCCCGGTGGTTAACTAATGCCGGGAGGGCGGGCCGTGACGGCAGAGCTGTGCGCTCGGGGCGCCGGCGGTGAGCTGTGCCGGCGGTGAGCTGTGCCGGCGGTGAGCTGTGCCGGCGGTGAGCTGTGCCCGCAGGCAGCGCTCCGGTCCCTGCTCCGCCCGGCGCTCCAGGCGGATCCAGCGCAGCCCGGCTGAATGTGTCTGTTTCTGGCTCTAAAGGAAGAGACCTCTTCCAATAATTTATAGCAGACTCCAGCATTATCCTGTTCAGCATTTCCTGAATTTGAGTGTTGGTGCATACACCAATCCCCAGGGATTGTGTGAGGAGCATGAAATGTGTTCTTCATAAACCATCGTGCAACATCTCCCCAGCTTCTTGTCTTCCTTGGTGTTTTTGAGCGAGGTGTATCTTTTATGCACCCGTGTTCTTGCCCCGCCGTTTATTCCACGAGTTTGTGATGCCACACGTTATTGTAAAGTACCAATTAAAGGTTTTGTGTTTGTTCCCCGCGTCTGTAATTAGGCACAGAGCCGTGTGGGTTGGGCTGGAAGGGATCTTAAACACCACCTGGTTCTAAAGCCCCCAGCATGGGTAGGAACTCCTTCCACCATCCCAGGTTGCTCCAAGCCCCATCCAGCCTGGCCTTGGACATTTCCAGGGATCCAGGGGCAGCCACAGCTTCTCTGGGCAACCTCTGCCACGACCTCCCTACCCTGACAGTGAAGAAATCCCTCTTAATACCAATCTAAATGTACCCTCTTTTGGTTTAAAGACATTCCCTCTTCAAAGCCAGTCTTACAACTGCACGTCCTTGTACATCTCCCCGTCTCTCTTGTATGTATGCACTGAAAGGAGCTCTCAGGTCTCCCTTCTCCAGGTTGAACAGCTCCAACTCTCTCACCCTGGCTCCAAAGCAGAGATGCTCCAGCTCTCTGAAGGTCTTCAAGGCCCCCTCTGGACTCTCCAGCAGGTCCATGTCCTCATGTTGGGGCCCCAGAGCTGTGCACAGTGCTGCTGGTGATGTCCTGCTAGGGCAAAGGGACAGAGTCACCTCCCTCAGCCTGCTGGTCACACTGATTTTCATGCAGCCCAGGGGGTGGGTGGCTTTCTGGGCTGCCAGCACACACTGCTGGGTTGTGCTGAGCTTCTCACACCCATGGCCTTCTCCTGGGGACCCTTCTCTGCCCCAGGAGAGAATCTATTTGTGCTTGGGATTCCCTGACCTGAGTGCAGGACATTGCATCTGGCCTTGAACTTCACGGGGTTCATCCAGGCCCACTTCTCAAGCCTTTTAGGCTCTCAGAGAGGTTACTGAGTACTTGACACAAGTCACAACGCGGTCCTGGGCTTTCTGAACTGGCCATCAAAAGCCTTGCTGTCATCATGAAAGACTCATGAGGTGCATTGGAAAGGGAGAAAATGAGGCTCACCTGCTGCCCTAATTAGAGAGGCTGAGAGTGCATGCAGGTGAGCATAAAAGCTCAGCAGAGCAGCTGCTGTGTTTCTGGGAGCTGCAGTTGAGGTACTGCAGCTTTCCTGCTGCATGGTGTAATGTCTCAGGAGTTAATTTTCTGCTTTGTAATGAAGGCATTTTTAAATTTAATTTCATTTATTTTTAGAGTATCGAGGTGTTGTTGTTTTGTGGATGAAGTGTTCAGTTTTAGGTTAGAACTCAGGAGTTCTCTGTCGTTTGCAGTCCCCCATTGGATCCATTGGAGGACAATCCCTGAAGGTAACTAAAATAGATTTTGCTGCTAATCTGTTAAGATTCAGAGGAAGATTGAGGTGTGCTTGGATGGAACTCTTCATGGAGAGAGAGAGCACAGCTTTCTGAAGGAAGTGTGACCTGGTGTAAGATACATAACTGAAAAGATGAGTTGTTCTTTTAATATGCTTGTATAACATGGTCAGAAAGTTGTTTATTGAGAAGGAGCAGGAAACATGGCAACAATTTTCTGTTCTGTATTGGAAGGCCTATGTGTTATCACAGTGGGATTTCAATGCTGCTGATTTTGTTGCTGAAGCTTTAACTTTTCAGTGAAGTCACTTGGATTGAGGTCCTTTAACAGCTGCTTATTTTTGAGATTTCACAGAATGTTAATGCCTAGTAGCTCAGTAGTAACAGATAATGGAGGGGGGTTGTTTGTTTTAATGCTTTGGGGGCATTTTTGTCTGGTCCTCCCACCCTGCCAAATAATATTGTAGTGAAATAATGTATTAGTTATGTAATTAACTTTTAAAAAAACCACCAAAATCTATATTTTGCACTGTCATGAATAGTACTAGCACATTGCTTTTAAATGGGGTTGCTAGGCTGATCAGTTTGAATTTTTTATGTGATGAATTGTGTGTAATGAGTTCTAAATATCTGATGTAACAAAAATACATGTTGAAAATGTCAGAGACCTTTCTGGATGCTTTTGGGAGTGCATTAGAAGATCTGACAATTTGCTATCACTTCATTTGTAACAGTTTAGTTATGGTGACATTTGTGCAAGACCAGTATTGAATTATGCCATAAATTGACTTTTATAAATTTTGATTAGTCTCCACGTCTTATCTTCTTGATATCCAGCAGGTGGTACTATTGACACAAAAATTTCCCACATCCACACCTTCAATTTACTGTTTTGGTTTGATATTCTGGGCAGTTGTATTATTTCAATTGCATGTAAGCCTGGAAAGAGAAACCATTTGTGGCTGATAGTTTATAAAGTTACTGTGCTTATTTAATTATTTAAAAAGTAAAGCTCATTGGTGATTAAACTGTAGCATCTGTGGATGCTTATATACTTTGTTGTGGCCCTGATGTGACTCGTTTAAGTGCCAATAGGAAGCAGCTGAAGCTAATGGGTGCTGTCAGTGGTTTCCTGGAGCAGGCACAGCCCTGATGGATGGTGATGTGTGGCTGGTGCCTGTCAGGTTGGTTTAGCAAGGCTCTAGGGCTGACACTCTGCCTCTCCACAGCAGTTCCACTCAGTCAGTCCCACTTAGGCTGTTCCTTTTCTGCCTGTATGGTTGCTCCCCATCCTCCTTGAAGAGCAGTAAATTAAAGGGGAAGATCAATTTCTGTCTGTGAGAGTTCTTGTAGCTCTGTAAATGCCACCTGCAGTGCAGGTGAGTATAGTTGTGGAGTGCTGTTGGTTATAGACTGACAGGTCAGGCTGGAAGGGAGCCTTTCCACCTCTCTCCTGGCCTCTTCAGGGCCATTTAGGTACTCCATAAAATATGGAAAATTCAGCCAAGAAGTCCTTAGCTGCAAGAAGTTCTACACTTCAGGCATGCTGAATAGATGGAGCCTCAGCTGCTTTGTTTTGGCTCCTCTGTCCTTGAGGGGTTCAAGAGCAGCCATTTGTATAAAGTCTTCCGTCCAAAGCACAGTTACTGGAGTCTCAGGCTCTGGGTATGACTGTAAGGAATCAACAAACAATGCAACTGATGATTTTTATTCCTAATGTTTCATTTGTATATGAGGAGCTTGATTCCCACCACAAAGATCCTGAAATCTTAAAACATAAGTTCTATGTCACCTCAGTAGTGATGGTTTATAGTGCTTCCACCAGCATTCATGATAGAAAAAAGATAAGGATCTTGCTGCTTCCATGTGAAGGTCTTTATTATGGATTGTGGGCCAAGAGAAAACAGTTGGTTGCATAGATGAACACAGTTTAGTGACTTAGTATTTTGAATTGTCCTAGAGGAAATCTCAAGAGTTCCTTCTGACAAGAACCTTAGATTTGAACCTATCTGGAAACATTTGACAAAGATTTCTAGGCAGTGGCTGGTTTTGGACAACTTGGAAAATTAGCTCTTAAAACTCTAACTTTAGCCAGAAGATACTATATATGTCCACAGTAGAATATTAGCAGTGAAATAATAATGAACTTTTATTTTTCCTTCTACTTAGATGGGATTCAATGCAAAATGTACGGAAGGACATGGAATCTGTAAGGAGCAGTTAGATGAATATATACAGGGCAGATTAAATGTACTAATCCTCAACATCACTGAAAGTTTTTGAGAATTTTTAAAAAGAGGACAGCAAGGCTTTTTTTTTTTAAATTTATTATTCAAACTTTCTAACCAGAGATGAGCAAATATGATGTATTGCTTAATTCTAGATCACAGAAGAGGTATTTATTTTTCACTTCATGATTTTCCTCAAATTTCTTTTTATATTTTAGCTTAGGTATTACTGTGAATGTCAGCCTGCAACCCAAACTCTACAAGGCCTCTGAGAGTACAGTTTTTGTTGAGATCCATTAAAACTGAGCTTTTTTTTTTTAAGCTATACCTGAACTTCCTTCATAACCTTTCAGCTAATATTCATGGTTTTCCTTAATTAGCAATGAATCCCTTTTTATTACTTTCATCTCTTTCTTCATAGATTGTCACATCTGCTCCACAGACACAAGCCAGCTTTATAGAACAAGGATGTTGGTAACTAAAAACATACATAATTCTGTTAATACATTTTCCTTATGTGCAAAAAATATGAAGCACATATGAAGCACTGGAATTTCTGGAAAAAAATTCAGTGTAAAACTCAGTAGCATCATATCCTTGAATAAAATCTGTAAATGTCTATAATGATGAACTCTGAATCCCAGTGAAGCTCCTCCCAATTTCTAACTAAACCAAAGAATGCATGTCTGTACTGTGCTGAGCGTGTTGCTATGATGCATTTATCAGTCCAGAACACCTCAGTCAGTCCTTAGGGACTGTGAAAAGAACATCTGCTCACAGTCATCACTTCTAAGCTTAAATGTGCTTTGTGAAATACCTTCTGTTTGAGTACAAGGGCAGTTAAAACCAAGAAGGATGATTTCGCT
This sequence comes from Lichenostomus cassidix, assembly GCF_008360975.1. NCBI lineage: Eukaryota > Metazoa > Chordata > Aves > Passeriformes > Meliphagidae > Lichenostomus > Lichenostomus cassidix. The sequence goes on from NC_139486.1 coordinate 57,908,155, forward strand.
GCTTTGTAAGGTCAGTTTGCACTCTGCTTGCCTTTGTGCTGCTGAAAAATCACCACACAGTCTGAAAAATCACCAGATCCTTTCCAAGCCATACAGCCAAGCATATGCTTCCTCCCTTAAGCATGATAGCAGAGGTAGATTTGGAGGTTTTTTGGTATAAAATGACTTCTAAAACAAGTAAAAAAATTTCCCACTACTGGATGAGAATGGGAGAAAATGTTTCTTGGCCTTCGTACATTCTGCTTGGTTTCTGCAGGCACTTGATATTCTCTAGCCCTGCCTGGGGCACCAGTTTTATATCCTGGCTATGGAAAGGAATTAAGCTATTGCACATCTTGATTCTGCATGTCAAATAACCTTCACTGTCTGATACAGGAATTCACAGTCTGTTCCCTGCCATAAACTCTGGATTCCAAGAGGCTGGTACAGCTATAAAGCCCCCTATTAAAAATATATATTCTGGCTGAAATTTTGTCCTGCTCAAAATGGGCTTGATGCAGCTGCTCTGACACTTTCCTCTCTGGTTCTTTTTTCTACTGGTTGGCCACTCACTAATATGGGTCAATCTGCAGAGGTGTTTTTTTATACTTGAGAAATGCTTTGGTCCTTGCCAAAGAGACTGGCATATGAAAAGTGGGCTGTGAGAGCAGAGAGAACCTACAGAGGCTTCTGCAAGGCTCTTGTATTTTCATATATAAGTGCTATTTTTGTGGGTTTGCGTTGTTTGACTCTTTATTACAAAATCATTCATTTGCTTCGTGGGGAACACTTGGATTCACTCCCATGTTTTAAATCAGTGTTGCAGGTATATGGGGGAAACCCAAAAAGTGAAAGACACTTTCATGTGCATTTAATTTTCTTTCATCCTGGAAATGTGATTTAAAAGTTAAACCTTTACCTTAAGGCAAAAGCAGTACACTTTCTCTACCAAAACAAAGCATCCCAAATTGATGTTTGCAGTCAACACGTGCTGGAATGTCTGAAAACATACATTGACTAAAATCTACCTTTTTTCCTCTTTCCTTTGTTTGTGTAGGGTATCAGACTAGATCTTAAGGATAAAACTTTTAGTGAGATATAAATTATTCTGCCACTGTGGATGTGCATTCTGGCACATATAAGAAATGTTTGGTAACCTGTATGTATTCCATGAACAAACCAATATTTCTAACCCTTAATTGTGTCCTTGAGACAAGAAAAGAACATACCTAAACTTTACCTAGATACATGGACTATGTCTAATGGTAAATTTATGGGTAATGATTTTAGGATTTCATTTACAATGAAATGCCACATCATAGTCAGATAAATAGAAATTGGAAAACTTAAGGTGAAAGTCAATTATATAACATGGTAATGAAATTCTAGGAAATGCTAATAAATTGTCAGAGTCATGTGGAAAAACAAGAACATTTGAGACAGTGTTAGAACAAATATAGTTTTGGTATGTCAGTTAACAATAAGTGAACTATGTAATGTCATTATTTTTCCATTTGAAATGGTGTGATTTGTAGAAAAACTTAATAAACTTATATGAAACTTCTGCTTTCCTTGTGACTGACTATATTTAGTGCAGGCTCTAGGAATAATTGAACAGAAATCATCACACAGGCCATATGGGTTTCATCCCATAAACCATAATGAAAATCAGGAAGTAAGTGAAGATGTGGTAAAGTTCCAGAATTTTGCTGATGTATTGTGTTGCCAACAAATTTTGTTGCAGTAAATGATCTTTATTCACTGGTGTTTCCAAAAATGGTTACCATGTTTTTCAGAACACATCAGTGTCTGAGAATGTTAATATTTTAATCCCCTACTAGAAGAGAACTGTAATGAGAAGACAAAACCTGCAGACTTACAGGATAATTCATCTAATATATTTGAGGCTTTACTTTTGTTTTTAGAGCTCCTCTTATGCTTCTTTTCACTGAAGATGTAAATGCAACACAAACCTCATTTATCAGATTTGTTAATCTCTGAATTAAACAGGAGTTGTTAACTGATTTGGAGAACTTGTTTTGAAAGGTATTAAGTTTTACCTCTTTCCCTGTGCTTGATTACATAGTGGTTTTTAGGATTATTGCATAATTTAAATTCTTTTCAGTGTAGAAACCATTGTTTTGGAGACTTTATGAACTGGAACAGAAGCAGTGCTGCATTTTCATTTACTTGTAAATGCACATAGTTTTTTGAATACTTTAATTTTATGCTCACTATTCCACTTTAGCACTCTTTTAAGATATTGTTTATGTGAATGAGGAGATGTGGGTCTGAGTTGAATTTCATGTCTGATGTTGGAGGTCTAATTAAACAAGCTGTGTAATTTACAAAGGAGTGAAAAAGTCTCAGTGGACTTGTGTTTTCATTTTAGGCTAACCCTGTCCTTTTTAATCTAGGTCAGAAAATGGTTTCATTAATTCATGGGTTTAAATAATGTAAATGGTATTTTTTTCTACTGTAATTAATTCCATTATGAAGAATCCTGAGGCATTTAACAGGAAAGAGACCAATAAGGTTTTCTACATAAATTACATTAGAAATGTGCATATTGAAAAGGAATTATCAATTTTTTAGAGAAGGTCTTTGAATCCTTCCCCAGAATGGTATTGCAGGTATAGGGTTTTTAATTCAATACAAGAAGATACTTCAGGGTGACTGTTTCTTGGTGATATTTTATATAACCTCTCAGAAGTGTTTGCATCATGAGATGCTCTATTACAAGTTGTGACATCTTTCAGGTGAGTCAGTTGTGCAGCTTTGAATTTAAACATGAGGTGAGAAATGTTTGGTTTATTTTAGTAGAACCATAACAGAGATAGGAAGGGAAGAAATTCATCTTACCTTTGGGATGTTTAAAATATTCATGGCCTTGGCTAACCATGACCTGGAACCACATTTTCACTTTGTGCCACACTTATCTATGTGAAAAACTAGTGGCTGCAGGCAGAGTCATTTAAGCCCTTAAATAGAAAAGATGAGTGAAATGTAACTTGGCACTCTCCCCCACTCCAACAGGTGTCCAAACACAACTCAAATGTCTTTTGAAGTTTTTGTTAGATTGCATGAGCTGCATACATATATTTAAATCAAAAGAAATTAATATTTTTAGTCCTAGGAGTGGTACTATTACTCCGTTTCTGTCCATATTTTGCTTTATCAAGCCTAGTCAATTTGTGAAAATAGATTTCCTGTTGGTATCACAGCTGTTTGTGCTTGGATGAGCAGCCTCAAAATATTTTTGATTGTTACAGATGCACTTACAGGTTTAGGATTTGCTGCCCCTTTGGCCTTTTCAGGAGAAAATATGTAACTTGTGGGGACTAATAAAAATAAATGATGCCTGCAGTGCATAACAGGAAAGGGGAGAGCATTGGTTCTGCTTTTGCAGTAACTCAGCTGATTTGGGGACAGAAAGGAAAGATTTGATGTGACAGCTCTGGGTCCCAGGAGGAACATTGCTTCTGAGAGCAGATGCTGGATGGCAGAGCTGCCTCTCTTACATTCCCATCAGAGACTAGGGGGCAGAAAATAGTCTGGAGAGGTTGAAAGTGTTGTAAATGTTAGAAAGAAGCAGCTGAATTACACCTCAGTCCTGGGGTACATGATCTTTGCTATTTAACAATCCATTCTGCCTTTACCCTTTTTTCCCCTTTAGGACAAAAGGCATAGTTTAAAACTTCTAGGAAAGCTGTCCAGAGCAGAATTCAGCATACATTTAATCCTCATTTTTTTAGCTAAGCCTCTTGCCAGAGAAGTGACTGGCTTTCTCCTTGCTAAAGTCTGCTTTGATGCCTAACTTACTAAACACAAGGCTTAGCATCCTATTTGCAGGGTGGCTATTTTAGAGTGAGGTACTCCAACACTATTTCTGGTATCCAAATCATTTTATGATTGTCTCTATACTGTATGGAGACTGATTGCAGTAGAGTACAGTGGTCATATATCATGATGAGTATATAATGACTTCAGCATGCATGACAGCCTGCAGCCACAAGCCTCCATGGGATAATTTTTTTCTAGCGAGTCTCTAAAAAAAAATTCCTCTCAGTTCTTTCTTGTCACGAAGTTGGAGCTGTTAAACTGGAGATAACAATGATTTTCTGAAAGTTGCCTATTAAAAAGTCAGAAGCAGTAAGGGTTGAATATTCAGCTTCTGTGGAACAGCAGCATCTGCAACATAATTGTGTCAGAATAGCAGGATGTGCAGAGCTGTCCTGGATTCTGCCAAGCTGCTCTTTCCTTCTAAAAGAGCTGAGATCCAACAGATAAGAATAGTCTCCATGTAATAGCTCACTGTTCTCTGGAATATCTCTGGAAAACTTCCAGAGTAAAGGAAATCATTTTGAGCCCTAGGAAGTGTCAGTTTGGACTGAGGAGGGAAGGTTTTGTCACTGAGATTGTCATTGGCCATGCAGCCTTGGGAGAGCAGAGCTCCAGCTGGAGCTTGTGCCAGAGCCCTGCTGACACCCACAGCCCTGGATCAATATCTAATATGATAATATTAGATATTTATTTCATTTATTCCATTTATTCGTTGCATAATGAAGCTACAGGACTCCAGCAGCACACTGGGCCTTATTAAGAAGGTGAACTGAATAGTCATGCAAATGGGAAGACTAGGAGCCAAGCTGAGCATGAGGTCTTAGGCTGAATTTGGATTATCTCTTTGATACAGGGGATTTTTCTGTTGGAAGAATGATCTGAGTGCAATATCAGTTTAGTCCACGGACACAAGCAATCAATGCTGTTGTAGAATAATTTGTTGCAGAGTTGACCTGTGTCTGTTTGGCAGAGAAAATATACATATATTACATTTGTATTTAAATCAATATATTACAGCCAGACAGACCTGTGCCTTATCTCTAGATAGTGTGATATATGGTGAGGGAATGAGAATATTTCATAAATGCAACTTCCTCCAGTTGCTTTGCCACAACTGTGAGTGACCTCTGGGACTGAGAAAACTCTTTCAATTTAAAGTCTTGGTTTGGTTGTTGGTTTGGTTTTTGTTTCTGGCTGAATTGGGTCTTGTTTTAGGATGTTTGTAAGCATCTTTTGTACCTGAGGTCCCCTGACATGGCAGACAAAATACTGAGCAAATGCTTTTGAAGATCAAGGTAGGGAAAAAGGGCATCCTCTTGTCCATGGACATTGCAGTACTCTTGTCCAGGAGACCTGAGGAGTGGTCAGTATGCTATTTCATTTTGATTTTAAATTGAAAAGACATAACAATCCCATCAAATGATTACAAATGTAAAAAAATAGTTAGGAATGTTCAGATTAATTTCACTACTATTTTTTCTCTCAGCCTAATTTCTGTTGGTTGTCTTGAGTATTATGAAAGCAAAATATTTTGTACCCATATGTGAACTATATTTGAGTTCATTTTCCAAACCAGATGTATATTAACCTTTAATAAAAAGCTATTTTCAATTTCTTATTTTGAACAATATGCCCTTAATGTGAAATCCTTGTACACTTGGCTTCTGTAACCTGCTCAGTGGGGTTCTTTTATGTTTTTCAGGGATTTGCACTAGCCTTGCAGCTAATCTTATAATCTAAATCTAATTATAATGTAAACGATACTGATTTATTTCTCATAAATCTCTTGTTTGCAATTGGAAATATTGATCAGGTTGGATGCTATACTGGTTTTTCATTGCAAAGGACTTGCAGTGCACATGTTTGTTGCTGGCTGAGCTAATGATGGCAAGTGATGGCAATTTCTCATTTTATTTCTATTTCAGCTACTCTTTCCAATGCATCATAGTATTTTAGCATATGAATAGCCCCAGTGACTGCAGGTTGAATCAATCAGACAATGAGATGTCTGTTGAAAAAATATGCTTACTGATAATTTAAATATTGTACTCAGATACAAATGGGAATCCTCTTGATATTATGCACTGATTTGGAACAAATTGAATGATATTTATCTCCTTTCTCTTTCTCAGCACTGTATCCTGCAATAGAAATGCTTAACACCTCCATGAAGTGTCTTTAGTGCCTGCAAGCTTTCAAACTCTGGTGATCTCTTGAATCTGGACTTCTCCTTTCTTCCTTGTCCTGTAATTATTTTAGTATTTTACCACTGTAAGGAAGGGAGGACTCAGTCCTTTCTGCCACTCCCCAGTGTTTGGAAAGAAGGTTCAAGAGCCCTGTGCTAAAGGTTACAGCTGGAGCACTGGATGAAAATCCCTACAGATGTGTGTCATTGAAACAGTAATTTGAACAATCCAAGTACTCCAGGCTTCTTTGAGCCAGGGATTCATTCTTTTGGGAGTATCTACCATTTCATACTCGAATCTGCATTGGGGGCAGTCAACCAAGTGGGCTCCACTGCTTGGTAACCAAATTACTGCACTTAATTGTAATGGAGATCACCTGTGGCTCCACAGGCGAGACTTTTGCTTAGCATTTAGCATTTCAGATTGAATAATTTGGCCTTCTGCTGTGTTCTTCTATTGCTCTGCCCCAGCAAAAGGCAAGAATAGATAAAAAGACTCCTTTATTCTGGGTGTCTGTAGGAGTTCTCTGGATGGTGGGTGTTAGCCCTTGCTTCTCACACATGGATGGCTGATTGCATTAGCTATATAGATATGCAAGTGATATTCCACTGCAGAGAATTTTTGCCCCATGCAGATTTGCTAAATGCACAGCCCCAGCAGCCTGTCTCTCCTGATTCATCAGTTTCTTCTGTAACTGTTCTTGCTATTATTCGGCTCTCCACTGTCATAACCTTTATTTTTATGTGAGCAGAAAAAAAATGGTTTCTCTTTCTCTGTCTAGCAGAAACCTTTGGAATAGTCTCTTTCTGATGTAAATCTGTGCCTGACAGATGCTGGGCTCCTTTCCTCCTTTGCTGAGGCATAGTTAGCCAGTTTCAAAAGTTGGTGGTGATGTGGTTTTTTTAAGAGTGGATGAGTGGTGAGTTAACATATGTTTTTGAGAGAGTCTGGTAAGCCTTGATGTGATTATTTCTCTCAGCAGCTCATTTTTGGTTATATTTGTAGAATTACTTTTCATACGTCAAGGATATCCCCACAAGCCAATGCCTGGACAAGAAGGGTGACCATTACAACTAATGTGGAGCCTTGCTTTTCAAAACATTACACTAAAACACCTGCCGAAATTACTTTTCTGTGCCTATGTATGGTGTAGGTATATCTCACCTCTTCCTGTGAATCCAATATAATAGTTCAGGTGGTTCTGTCAAAAAAACCTCAAAAAACCCAACTGAAATAGCTATGTCAGCGTGCTGTCTCATGCTGACAAACTTCGTCTAGACAAAATTAAAGGTAGCAGGAATAGGTTTTGCAATCAAAAGTCAAAGCAAGTATAAACCACAAAGCTCTGTGATGTTTTGCTCCATTGTAAGCTGGTTTTTTGAATGATGCTGCTGTTGTGTTGAGCAATACAAGCTTGCAATCACTGCTGGTCTGTGTAACAGTTGTGTGCCTGCAGAGTTAATTTGTAGATGTTAAAGCTTTTCTGTATGCATCTTGTGCTCATGCAGGTTTTCAGTCTTTTTCTGGTTTTAGGCAAGCAAATCCTATTAAACAGTTTTATGCTTAAATGCAAAGGCCAAATCCTAGAATTGTTTTTCAGCTGAAATCAGGAAAGTGAAACCTGTAGCCTTCATTCAGTGAAAGATTTACTTATTTGAGTCTGAATCCAGCTCTGTGTTATTTTCATTCAATGGATGTACTTCCCCTCCTTTCTTCCTCCCAAAGGGAATCTGACAGCTTGTCTGTTCCAGAGGCTGTGAAATATTGGCAGGTTTCAAAACGAAATGTGTTAGCCTGTCTCACAAAGTCAGTCAAAGGGCAGATGTATTCCTGTAGCAGTCTCTGAGACCAGCCAGCTCTGCTCCAGGAAAACTGCCTTTCTGGAATAAGGGCTGCAAGGAGTCCCCAAGGGCTGCCTATGGATGTGTTAATGCTGCAGACTGCAGAGCCTGCACCTTGGGCTTGATCTGGGCTGCCAGAAAAGGAGGGAAAGTGTCAGACCTGGAAGGCTGCATGTCTTTTTTTTTTTTTTTTAATGCTATGAATCCCTGGTAGTCATCCATGATGTGATCCTTGAGGTTGTCCTGTGTAGGGCCAGGAGTTGGACTTTGATTTCCTTTGTGAGTCCCCTCCAACTCAGGATATTCTGTGATTCTCTGAATTACTGTGATGGGAAGGACCCTCTTGTACCCAACTCTGCCTTGGTTCTGGAGCAACAGAAATTAACCATGCAGCCCCTGGCTCATCCATTGCTTTTTCAAAGCTGTCAAACCAGCATCATTTTGGAGATTCCCTACCTCAGCCACAATATTACTTAGTTCACTCACCCTGTCCTTGCTGCCTTTAAAAGACTAGGTCCAGTGTTTCCATTAGCTGGGGGATTTCTGCCAGAAAATATATTTTAACTCTGCTGGTGAATGATCAGTTCATTAAACTTTGAAATTGTTTCAAAGTATTCAAGAGCCTGGGGCAATCATAATAGTTGAGGTTGCAAATGGTCTCCAGCTCTAAGGCATATTTCCTATTATTTGAAAGGAGTGCAGCTTGCAACTTTGCAAGATGAGGGTTTAGTTTTTAACTCATCCTTTGGTGATGACTTTTCTTTTTTTACATTCTTGCTGCTGTTAAACAAATGTGTAAATTTATTCAAGTATACTTTTTGAGGACGAGTTGTACCATGCCTTAGTATATTAATGTACTCTCATGCAGCAGAGTGTAGAAACACTAAAATACCACAAAGCAGATTGTGTGTATTCCTGGACTACTTGGAAGCAGGAAGGGGAAATCTTTCAACAGATTGTTTTGCTGAGACTAATAGCCAAATGCTACAGATTTTCAGAGCTCGCTTTCAATAAAAACTGCTCTGATTGAGGGTGTGTTCTTTTTGGTGTTTTGGGTTTGTTTTTGAAGGCAGAACCTGGTTTTGGAGAACCATCTGTGTTTGGATTCATGGCTATTGGAATTGTGAAGGGACCATGTAGTACTTTGGGAGTGTTTTACGGGAAAAATACATTTATAATGATGTAGTATGTGGAAATAGATAATAAGTAATATAAGAATTTGGGGTCCTGGAGGTAATACAGCTGAGATCATTTGATAGTCCCCTAAAGAAATCTGCTCACACTGAGGGCAAATCAAATGAGTCATGTATATCTGTGGCTAGAATGATGCTGCATCTCATCTGTCATGGTGTGTTCTTTGCTTCATAGAAAGGGAACTTTGTGGATAGCTAAAGAATCCTGCTAAATATTTGACTAATGTAAATGTGGCACAAGCCTGCAGCAAGATCGAGGACAACAGCAGGGGTGTCATTAGCAAGTCTTGCCAGTGTTAACTACTGTGATTGCAAAGTATCAAAACTGCTTTTTAAGGAAAATGCATTATGTAAAACATGTTTACAAAGATTGTGAGAGAACAGCATTTTCATTAGAGGTGTTATGTATTTTAGTAGGGAATGGGAGTGTGTTGTGAAGGAAACATTTCTTTGTTACCATCAGGAAAAAAAAATCAAAAGGGTTTTCTAATGAATTTTGAGAGAGGATAGACTTGGCACTGTGGTGCATGATCCCATTTTCAGAATAGCTGAACCTCACTGGTGAGTAGGCATGTGTTACAGCTTTCATCTTTCCCTTCAGGAGAAAGCCTGATAGGGTTTTGTGCACTGAGACAAGAATCATTCCAGATTCATATTCAGCAGATGATGAGATGATCTTGTTCCTTCCATTATTCTGATACAGGAGATGAGCTTTGCTATTGAAATAAAATTATTCTCCAATACTCTATCTTTACGTGTCAAGTTACTTAAATCACAGAGAACAGTTTGTGTTGCATCAGGAAGCTAAAAGCCTTCCTAAACTAAACTAAACTTTTCTAAATAACCCACAGTTTTACTACAGTTTTGGTAATTTGCTTATTTGAGCTTCTGAGTGTAAGATGTAAGAAAAAACTGATCTTCAACATGTGTCAAGGTAATAAGCTTTTCTGGTCAGTGTACAGAAACGCCTAATCTCTGAATTCATAATGGCATTTCACTTTCCCTTCTTGCAATGAGGAAAATGTTCTCACCTTGGAAGTAACAATTGTTTTATTCAATGCCTGTTTATAAAGGATCACTGCCCATATCTTTCTACATTAATTTTATTTTTTTAATGCATTCTTAGTGCATTTGAAAGCCTTAGCTGTCTAGTAGGGGGTAGGATAGATAATGTGTGGCAGCAATACAGGACATGCAGTTCACCCAGAGAAATTCAGGGCTTTTTATGACCATGTTAAAGGATCCTCCTGGATCTACTATTTGCACTAAGAGCTCAATACACAAGAGCAAAGCCAGTTCAGCAAACTTTTGTTCAAGCACAGTGTAGATCCTTATTTTTGGACCAAAATCCCTGCTAAGCAGAGGAAATGGCATATTGATGTAGTGATTTCTGTAGCCCAGTGCAAATCTAAGGCGTCTATGGGACTACAAATTGTGAACTGAAATATAATTCTTGTGAAACAACACTTCATCTCTATCAAAGTGACATGGCAAATAGATATCATACAAACTATCTGCTGGCATCTTGCTTGCTTTAGGGGAAGCTTTCCTGCTCCTCATAATTCTGTATTTATCTTGTTTTTTCTATTTTTATCATGCACTTTGTGAGCTTCTAGCTCCAATGTGGGATCATTATGGTGATAAAACTTCCAGGTCCTGTTTGAAAATAATCAGGTGTGGAGTAAGCACATCTGTCAGTGTCTCCACACAAATATAAGTGTGGAGAACCTGACAAATACAAAGGTCAAAAAAATTACTTTTGTTTTTCCCTCATCATTGTGTGAGATATAAGTGTGAAGGAAGGGAAGTGTAAGTGTAATTTATTTTGATTGTGTGGGAAGATGACTGAGGGTAAAAAGATAATGTATGGAAGCTTCAGGGAAAAAATACAGTTGCTACTCCCTGGGTGGAATGCAGTCAACATATCCAACCTCCCCCACACAGTAGAATCTAAGGGGGGCTAAAGGGAGGGTGTTAAGAAACAAAATATTTTCATATATCAGCCAGCATATGACTGAGCAATGTGAATAGCGATAAATAGGCTGATTCATTATTGAAAAGTCATCATGAAGTGTTTTAAGGCAAATAATTATTTAACTACAACAGAAAACCACTTTGAAGTCTCACTGAAGATCAACAGTATTTGAAAATAACCTTTGTGAGTTGTCTTGGGCAGCAGAAATTGCTTACAGTGACCATGATACCTTTCAAATGGAACTATCTTAAACAGTGTTGCTTCTGCTCTCTGTCCCGAAGCATCAGTCATTGTAAAGAACTCAAAGGAGGTAGGGAAAAATCCTCTGTAAGTGGGTTTCATGAAATCCAATTGGTGTTTTGATACACAGATAAAAACTTCCTGACAGCCCAAGGGAAAATCAGTATTCATCACCATATGGAGTAATGAAGCATATTTTCATGCTGGATTTCTTACCATAGGAGACATTTTATTTGCAGCAATAATGGGAAGCAAGTCCCAAATGGAAGTGCAGAACTTGAAGCAGAGGCAGACTGATTCTGCTAGAGAACATTTTTTGAATTTCTAGAAGTTACTTTGAAGGTCCACAGTAAAAAAAACAAAAAAATCCAAAAAACCAAACCCAAAGGTGGCAGAGTGGGTCAAGATTCCCAGAGTATTAAAGCACTGCATTAGTTCCTTTGATTATTCTTATATAGATAGCTGTTTAATAAAGCAAAATAGATTTTCAATTCAAATAAAGTATACCCTGTACAGGTAATTTCCTGCACTATTTAGTTTCCTTAATTAACAAACATGAGTATTATCTCTTGTCACTGCAAAGCACTTAAATCCTTTATTTCTTTCTTTTTTTTCAAAATTACCGCAAGAAAGGAAGACAGGAACAGTGTGTAAGACCAAAGCACTGAGCTGACCTTTTGCAGTTCTAACTGTATGAAATGCAGGCACTCAGCTTCTGCTTTTCCCAGCTGCAAAATTGATAAAATCATCTGCACAGTTTTCTTTGAGACTTAGTTTGCTTCTATTTACACAACACCACGGTGGTCAGAACAGGTAGAAAATGTGCACATCAGCGACACAATGTGCCTGATTGTCCCCACGGGGTGCTTGGCTCAGCTGGTGCCTTACTGTATTTTGATCTGGGATGTCACTCATTCCCTCTCCTGCAAGGTGCACTGTGGGTTAGCATGGAATTGATCTTCCTCACCTTCCCCTTGGCTCATTTCATGGCTTCATCTGGTAACAAGGTGTGTCCATCCAGCCTGAGATCTTGGGCAGTTGCTTGGGAAAAATGCTAATTCGAATTATTCTTGTTATTAATTATGTAAGGCCAGTGTCAGTGTGGCAGCTGAGGGTTCCATGGGCTTTTTGCCCTTTTGGTAGCCTAACCTCTCAGAGTTCATGAGCTCTCTTTATTTTTCATGCACCTTTGTTGACTGTACAGTACAGAGCTCTCTTGCCATTACTTTATCTCACAGCAAAGATCAAGTGAAAGTTTGCTTTCCCCTTCCAAACTTCCACCCAAGTCAATTTGTGGTCATGATGGAATGGCCTTTTCCAGCAGTGCTGTAATGGGTGTTAGCAGTCCCAGGACTGCAGGATTGATTATATGGAATCATCCTATTAAGTTTATCACAGCTCAGCTATAACACTTTTGCAACAGTAACTGTAAAACCAGGATGGAGAAAACACTTAGATAAATCAGCAGTTGAAAGAATGACAAATAGACGTTCACTGCAACAGAAATAAACTTTAAATGCACCGAATGGCAAGTGATCCTTATGGAAATAAGGAGTGTGAGCCTGCTTCAAATGAGAAATTAGTGGAAGGCAGGAGCTAAAAGGACCTGGGGGTAACGAGATGTGAGGAACAGATGATGTGCTGTGACAGAACAAGGTGAGATGCTCTGCAGGAGGGTGAGTCAGGGAGTACTGAGTATGAGCAAGGAAGTGATTTGTCACAGCACACGTGGGAATGATGATATTGGTACATGGTGCTGAATTTTCAGTAACTTCTCTTAATGTTGTGATGCAACTCATGCTCTAAAAAAGGGGGAAAAAGGGTCTGATGCTTTTGAAGGCAGATGAAAATTCATTGTAGTAGGAGAAGGATCAGGCTGTTTAATACTTTAAAATCAATGAAGAAAGGAAAGGAGAAGTGAAATGTGACAAAATACATAGAAATCAAACAGGAGGAAAAAGAATAAAAATGGAACAGCCCTTCACCAGACTAGTGGTGCCCAAGAGCTAGAAGCTGAACTCTGACAAGTTTGTCTTGGAATTGGATCTTTGTGTTGTTTTCCCCCCAGCCCATCTCCACTGTAATGTGGTGGTCAAACACTGATCTAATTACCTGGGAAGGTGTAATTCTCTCCATAATCTCACTGTTGCTTTAAATCAAAACTCTCTGCCTTCCTGGAAGGTGAAGTTTTGCAAATGCACAATAGTGAATTCAGTGCAGAATAAACTGTGAAAGACTAAAGCCTTTGGTCTTACAGGATCTGAGGGTAATGAACTAATATCTCAATTTATCTGGTGTTCAGGGCCTGTATGACCTTTGCTGAACAGTCAGTTTTTTACCCAGCCCCATACAACTTGTGCTTCAGGTGGGTTTGAGAGTAGAAGCTGATTAAAGGAATCTATCAACTCTATCTAATTTATCTTTTTTTTTGCTATCTCTTTGCTTGTAGTGACTGGAATGATAAAACTTAAAACTGACTGTATTTTTTTCCTATTTCTCTATTTGAGTGGCTAACATATTATCCTCATGATTAAACAGTTCTACCCCGCTCACTGTGGAACATAATAACTTCATGTAGTAGTTCCTACTTGTGTCTTTGCACAGTTTGTGTGCACACAGACACATGTGTGTATACGTGTTAAAAATATGTATGGGAAAATACATACCTGGAAAAAGGAAAATGCTTCAAAAAACCCCAAACAAAAGAAATATTTTGTAGGGGGAAGGGCAAATATTAAATCTCTAACCTCACTTTTAACCTGACTACAAACTAACATTACTTTATACAGATTTAAATCATTGCTATGGCTGCAACTTTTCTCAGTGATACAGTTTTGGAATTCCTGCTGTTCTGTGCTCTGCTCCAGGAAGCCTCATGTTCCTCTGAGCACCAAATGCTGGCCATTTAATCCTTAAAACCAAGCTTTGAGTGAACCATGTGGGAAATAGTATTAAAGTCACTACTTCAGTTGTTTTTATGCACCAGTGATCCCTTTCACTGTTGTCATCCCAATTTTGGGTTTATGTATTAATGTCAAAGCAAAAATCAGATTGAACCAACAAGTTTCAAGGACAGCAGTGAATTTTTTTTTATTACTGGGCAATGCTTTTCGTGTTCACTCAAAGCTTTGTTGAGCTGTTCAGTGGCCATGACCTGGCTAGACTTGGCTAGACTTTCACCCTTCCTCATCACTGAGATCAATTCAACCACAATGCTCTGTAGGAGCTGAGGGTCCAACCTCTTTCTAAATCATAGAATTTTGGAAGGGATTTTAAAAATCAAGCTGTCTTCTGTGGCAGGGACACCTTTCACCAGACCAGGCTGCTCCAAGCCCCTCCAGCCTGGCCTTGAGCCCTGCCAGGGATGGAACACCCACAGCTTCTCTGGGCACCCTGTGCCAGAGCCTCACTCCCCTCTGAGTAAAGAATTTCTCATCCACAGCTTGACATCCCCCAGAGCTTGAAAAAATTGATATCTCTTTTCTCTTATCCCAAAAGGACTGAGTTGTATCGACGTGCTTATTGTATTCTGAAGTGCTGTTGTGAATAACCTCCCAAGTGCCACATGCCAAAATCGAGTGGCCAGATAGTCTGGTTGACCATCAGAGTTGTTCCTGAGCACATATGGGAGGAGTTTTCCTTTCCCTGCATCCCTCCAAACTGCTTTCCTCTCTGAACCATCATTGCAATCTGTGCCATGTGACAGAAGAGCCAAAAACATTCTGATGGGTTTGAGTCTTTAGTCACTGTGGTTGAATTTCTGATACCCTGCAGATATAGTGCAAGGAAAAAAAAAATATAATTTTTGGGGTTTGAATCTATATCCCTTGTATTATGTTGTTTGTTTGAAGTTTGCTTAAGTATGCAAAAGGGGGCATGAAAATGACATTTATTGGAAATTTGTGGACTGACTTGATGAAATTGGAGTTCTAGCACACTGGAGTGTTTTCTGGTCTGCATACAAAGCTGATAGTTTGGCAGGAGTTCTGGGATTCTCTGTCCAAAAAAGCTTTTCTTATGCTTGTGTTTGCTATCAAAATATATATTTCTAGAGAATTTAGTTACTATAAATTTGGATAGCAAACTACTGGGTTTTTAGTAAACAAGAAGTGACTATTTATTTAAAATCTCCTATCATTTGGCTCAGTATTTGTAAACAGCTTGCAAATACAAATAGCAGGAGCTAATGGAACTCCACTTTTTCTTCAGCAATCTGCCCAGTGGCAAAACATATCTTATGGAACTTAATTTTCATTTTATGCATCGTTAGAGATCATCCCCAAAACACCATTTTCTGAACAAGTCCTTGGGGATCAAACCTACCAAATTCCACCACCTAAACAGCAGTAACTGTGATCACCTGACAAAGCCAGCATATGTTGATTATAGCAGAGTTTTTTGCATTCAGATAGGAAAATAATGACAGTGGCTTCTGGCTATAGCATAAACAAAGATTTGTCTTTTTTTTTTTTTTTTCCCCCTCATTAGCCTAGTGAATTTAAATGTGGCTGTTCCTGCTGTAACTATATGGCTCGTGGTTCATTACTGCAGGAGGGTTTTTCTAATAAATCACATGTGTGTGTCACAGCTAACTTGCTATTTGTAGGAAGCTGTTATTTCTCTATGCTGCTTCACAAAAAATTGTCAGAGTCTGTGTCATCCATTGCTTATAAATATTATATAGTGCTAATAACCAGTTGCTTTTCAGACTAGCAGATAACTATTTTTTTTTTTTAATTTGGGGTAATAAAAATAACTAAAGACTTCTCTACTAATTTGCACTGTGGCTAGATATGTCAAGTTTTAATTCAGTTTGTCTGGGGGGTGTTTTGCTTGCTTCCCTTTGCCTTTGAAATTGTTTGGCTTATTTGAAGATAAGGATAATATCCACTGAAGCATCAATAAACCTTCATGGATAGAAAGAGCTTCAGTGTCCTTAACCTGCTTCCCTTTGTGCAGAGGGGTTAAATATGGATTGGTGTAGCAAATAAACCTGGGCAGACTCTAAGCCCAGTGGCTCTGTGGTTAGCTGGGAGATAAGGAAGCATCCCTCCCCTCCTCTGTGCTCTTCAACACTTTCTGTGCATTAAGGACTCAGCAGAGCAGCACAGAAAGCTGTGTTTCTCTGGCAGAGAATCAGATACCAAACCAGTGGTCTGTGAACCCTTTTCCTCCTTTTCTTGGCTCAGTAAGTATTTAATTCATCCCCATGAAAGCAGTTTAGCTTTGGTAGAAAAGACTGAGGGCAGAAAGGCAGTGGTAGCAGACTGTCCTGTGTCTGGAGGTTTAAACATTTCCTGTGGCAGGTGGCACCTTTAATAGGAGGAAGGCTGGGGCTGAGCTCCTCTGCCATATATTCTGTCACTGATTTAATGCTGGCAGCAGGAGGGACAAGAAGAGAAGACAGAACAGCACCATCTTCTCTTTCTCTGGCACTCTTCCACCAGATACACTCAGGTTTTTCTCCAGTTTGCATATTGCAAATATGGGTCCTGAAAGGGAAGTGTGTGTCAGAGAGCCCAGTTTGGTCAGAGCTGGATTTGGAAACCCAGACTTGCTGCTGGACACTGTCAGGAGCTGTGTAGCTCTTGGAAACACAGAGCTTTACCTGCATGAAGGTGTTAACATGGACAGTTTAGGTCCTGTGGATTTTTAACTCACTCTGCAGTTGAGTAGCAGCTGAGGGGCAACATCTGTTTGGATTCAGTTTGTGGTGATTGAACCTCATTTCTCTGCTAACAGAGCTCTTAGCTCCTCCTGCTCTAGGTGGAAGAGGAAAATGAAACAGCAGTGTCTGCAAAGCAACTGGCTTTGCTTCTCTGATGCATAACAAACTGGACTGTAGTTTGGGGGGAGTGGTGTGTACTAAAATAACTATTCTTTAGTAGTATAGTTCAGTGTGGTTTTAATCTATTTGTACATTTCTTAGCTGTGGGAGGAGAGATTTTATTGAAGCTTCAGACTCAGGGTAGAAGTCAGCCTGAACTTAGTTGTTAATTGAGCAGGGAAGGATGTACCAAGTTTGTATGGGATAGAGTCAGTTTGGAGGGGAGACTGAGAGCAGCTGCTGTGCATAAGTAAGGACTTGGGGAAAATGTCTCCACTTAAAGCATGGCTAAGCACTGGAACAGGCTCCCTAGGGAGGTGGTGGAGTCACCAGGCCTGGAATTGTTCAAAAAACAAGCGGATGTGGCACTCTGATATGGTTGAGTGGGTCTGGTGGTATTTATGGTGATCTTGGAGGTGTTTTACAGCCTTAGGGATCTGTGACTCTGTAGCTTCAGAAAGGCTGGTTGATTGCAACACGCAGATGAGTCCAGTGGGCAAAAACAATAAAGAAATATCCTTGTTTTTCATTTACAACTTGAGCAAAACCTTCACAAAGTCAGAAGGGCAGGTCAAACAGGAGGATCCAGAAAGGATAAATTGGAATTTTGCTCAGCAGGAATTCCTCTCAGATTTCCTTTCACTTCCTCAGTGTTAGTGTCTCACACTATTGTGTAGTATGCATTACCTTGGCAAAACTCATTCCTCTAGGTGTGAATAAAGCACAGGATGCTATCATTCAGTATTTGTTTTGTGACAGCATCACTATCAAAGCTCAGAGAAGTAATAGGTTTAGTTTCCTCCTGTGAGGAAAGAGCCAATTCTGCTTCTGTAGCTGGAAATTTAGAGGATGTAACACATCTACTTATACTCATTTGCAATATCAAGCAGAGGAAATGTTGGCAAATATTCATACTAAAGACTGATCTTGTTGTGATAATTTCATTAAATGCTCTTATGTTTCCTTTTGGGATAGGAGTGCTGAGCTGGACTATCTGTTTTACAATAACAGCTGTGAAGCAGATAGGCAGATGCTGTTTGTATACAAGAAAAGGCTTGGAAATATTTTTTAAATAATGGAATTCATTCCCTGAAACTCTTTTTCATTTCTAGTTAGGTTTAGTATCAAACTGGCTGTGGTATGATGAGTTATTTGTATCTTATGAAATTAGTATGAATTAATACATTACATGTGGTACGTGTAGAGAAGGGAAATTAACCTGGCTCCATAACAGAGGGCTGTTTGGAAATTCAGAGTGCCAGCTATCTAAATTTTTCCCTGCCTTATCCCACAACAGTTCATGTTTGTAACCTTCCCTACAGAAAATATGATGTACTCCACTCCCCCTACCCTTTCCAAGGCCACTGTATGACAACAGAAGCCAAGTGGAGAGGTTTTGAGTAGTTTTACTCTCCTTGCCCTTTAAATGAGAGATCACACACAAGTGAATTCATTTAGACTTTTGTTTTATTTTAGTTTTTTAATATTCTTTTGCCTAATACTTAACTATCTGGTTTTAAGAGTTTTCTTCCTGGGGCAATGTGATATTTAATGATGCAGCTGGACAAGACAGACAGCAGAGAACATGCAATACATAACTGTAGATTGGATTCTGGACAGTAGAGGAGAAGCCTTGTCCCCAATACTGCCACAACCAGTCTGTATAGCTTAAATTCAAGTAAAATTTGTAAAATGTGGCAGCTTGTATCTCCTGACAAAGCTGAGTGTTTATCTGTGTCACCAGCTAAACACACTTCTTCCAACTGGTTTGCAGAGAGCTTTTATTCAGCAGAGAATCAGACCAGAGACATTCATTCCTGGTGTTTGCAGTGCTGTAATTTCCTTAACCAAGGCAAGAAAATAAATTATGTTGGAGCTCTGGAGCATAACTGTGAAACAGTGGCAAAAATATCACTAGAAGTTCTTTTAACTTAGCGACATCCTTATATTTTGAATGTTGCCTTTTGTCACCAGCTCCTGGGCTGTCTTTGGTGGGATATCCCATTAGTATCATGTAAAGTAATGCTTTAAAGCCTTAGGAGTCATATTTTTATAAGAAACACTTATATGTATGTTTGTATAAAAACGTGTGTTATATAAATATTCAGCTATTCCAGTGAAGTTGTGTTGATGTGATTCACATTTCCTTTCCTACAGGAGAATGCTACTTGGGTCTTGTGAATTTACCTAACCAGGATAGCTGAGCAAGCAGTCTCTGAAAAACATTTCAGATGTGTTTTGAAAAGTATTATAAAATATGCATATTATCAACAATGCAAAATTTTCATTAAGCACATGTTTCTCTGTACTTAGAGGTGATCAAGGATTTGTAATTATTCTTTGGAGTAACAGGAACTGACCAGTATTTTCTTGAAACTGATTTGAAATCGAAATTTTGCTGTTTAGGTGTTTTAAAAAAGTAAAATTAAGGGCTACTTAGTCATGCAAATTCATGTATAATTAAATGCCACAGCACTTCCTTGGAAGTCAAGAGATTTTGAAAGCAAGTAATAACATAGGCTAGACTCTATTGACAGCACATCCCAGCAAGACACTTCTGTTTTCTGTGAAAGTATTCCTGAAAGTATTCTGTGAAAGTATACCCTTGCTGGCTCCCCAGGCTTCCTTGTGTTTGTGCTGTGTTTTTACAGAATACAAAAAAATCTTATTTTGCTGCAGTGTTTCTTGGAAATATCTTTTTGACCTTCTGGAGTTTGCAAATGGCCTCTACATGTAAATGAAACGGAAATCACCAAATTGTTTATTATCTAAGGAATGAGAAATTCAGTTACACCTAAGAGCGAGTCAAGCCACTCCTGGGGTTTAAAGCTTCCCTTTGTGTGTTTGTCTGTTGCAAAACAGTGTGGATTACAGAGGAGGACACTTCAAGGTTACATGGGAGGGTTTTTTTGCTCTCTTTGAGTTCTTTAGTTCTGAGTTTTTTTCATTTGTGTAATAACTCACTCCTGTGGTTTCCAGTGAGCTCGGAAAAATGGCATCCCATTTTGTCTTGTTCACCAGCTTGATACATGATTACAGCCACAAAGAGATACAGTTCTGTCAAAATCTGCTTTGCTCTACAAAAACAGATCCTGACCCAGAGATATGAGAGTCATAAAAGACTTTGAAACAGACTGCAGAACATTTGTCTCTCTGGCTTGGCTCAGAAAGAACACACAGTTTTCCAACATCTTCTCCTTTTTCTTTATATGGATCACACCTGAAAGAGTCCATGTGCCTAACCAAATCTCACCTGCAGATATGTGACACTGTTCCTGTTTTATTTGGATTAGCTTCTATTGGCTGGCTGGGAGTTTTGGTGCATTCAATTGCAATTACAGGGCTTTTCCTATAGAACAGGAATAGCAGACAACTGACAGGATGAGATGGTGAAATAAACTGTACACATAAATAATATCTATTAATTCAGTTCTTAATAATCTTTCCCAGAAATTTTTATCAAATGAAAATACTGAAATGGATGCTAATGTCTGTGTTATTGTTTGGGCCCCTAAATTTCCTGATCTCTAAACTGACACCACAAGTCATTTTCATATTGGAAGATCATCCAAGGAATGCTGACTGATTTAAATAGAAACAACAACTTCTGTGGAGACTGCTAGAATCATCAGCTCTCCGGTTCTCTTAACTTTTAAATCAAGATCTATGGCATTTAATTGTAATATTATGATTTAATTCAGTGAGAAATTATAGCTGCAAAAACTACTTGGTGAAGTACTAGAAATTGATACTGAAATTGGCCAGATAGAAACTTTGTCACAGTTTTGAGTATTAGAAAGAAGTCATTCCTTATCACAGCATGCTGGTCACTCAGGGGATCCCTCCTCTAATTGAGTACCAGGGAAATAGGGATTTTATCACCCACACTGATTGCCTGTTCATTGGCTATCCCCACTCCCTTGGTGTACATGTATTGCTTTGTTTTACATGATTGCACCCCTTGTCACCCCTCAGGGGTCTGTCTGATGTCCTTTTCAGGTGGCTTTTCCTCAACTCCTGCTTTGGAGTAAGCTCAGTATTGTTGTTTTGCTCAATACCTCTGCTTTGTCAGCCTTGCAGAGCTGAGCTGGCATCCTGCTGGCGTTTTGCATGACTTCTGTTTGCCTGAGCTACATCCTTTATCTATTTCTGCAAGGCTGTGCTGTTCTGTTCTGCTGTCCTTATCAGGGTAAAATGCTGCTCTGTTCTACTCTCCTTATCAGAACCATGTGTTACACTGGGATTCAGAGTGAAATGCTGTTCTGTTCTACTCTCCTTATCACAGGCATGTGTTATACTGGGATCCAGAATATCTAATACACCATATTTTTAAGACAGCCTGTGCTTGAAAAACATAAATTAAGAAAACTCTGTGAAGGCATGTTAAGAAAACAGTTATTTCTGTGAGTTATTTCTGTGTTTGAGGAGCAATGTGTCTGGATTTGGGTTGGCTAAATATTGAATTGATGATTGTACAGGCATGCCTGAGCACTGTAACAACTGAAATTGCTGTAGTTGGAATTGCACAACTGTTTTATAAATAATATCCTGGGATTTTTTGATGTTACTTTTATTGCTAACTCTTTCATACTAGGCTGTTATGCACTTATGGAAGATGCAAACAATTTTTCCTAGCAAAAAAAGGCTTCCTTTTAAAAATGACCTGACCAGGGAATTATCAGCACAGTGGAAAAAAGGGCTGTATAGTTTCCACTGCAGTGGGAGACAAGAAGGCTGTATAGTCATGCAAATGCTTTAAAATTTTTTTTTTAACAAGACTCAGCAGCGTGTCTGGAGTGTAAACCCCCTGACAAGAGCAGGAACTGCTCTGAGATGTCTGCAAGGTTCAAAAACCTGTTTTAGGTGAAAGCATCTTCCTGCTGCGCTTGTTACCTGTGATTAGGGAGAAGTGTATGAACCAGTAGGATGACTGTTACCTGAAATTCTGGTTCAGCTGATCAAATCTGGGTGTGAGGTGAATATGCTCAAATCTTGCTTTGTGAGAAACTCTAAGATACAAATAATGGCCATTCCTAGGAGGAAAGGCTTAGGCTCAGGACAAGTTAGAGTGATGTACAGACATGTTTTCTGTAAGCTGATGAGGGTACAGTATAGCTGGGCCTTCTGTGCACTTTTAAACTTTCTAATTTGTGAGACACTTAAGGCAGTTCTCTGTAAATAGCAGGTATCTCCTGATGTGTTGGGTGTATAGCTATAACAGAGATGGACCTGGAAACCTTCAATGGTATTAAAAGCAACTTCTAATTTCTAAAAAAGGGAGGGGAATGCTTTCTCAGCCCCAGTATTTTTTTGTAGATCTCCAGATCTGTATTTTTTTTGCTTGAATTTACTAAACAGCATTGCTATGTTTAATTTAACACAATGACGTCTTGCCTGTACTCTTATTTGTTTTGTTTGTTTCATGCTTTTGTAAAGTAGCACAAGGTTTCCTAAGGTGCCGAATTGGAGCTGCAAAATACAAAACTGTGCAGATATGAAGTCAAATGTAAGAAAAATGAGCCAGTAAAAGCTCTTTCTCCATCTATTACTCAGCACATCAAAATACACTACCTCATTGTACAAAACTCCCCATTTAATCAACTTTCTGTGCCTGGTGGAATTTTTTAGATAATGTGTAAAAAGCACACTGTGGTAAATTTATACATAGGAACTTGGCAGATTGCTGCTTGGATCTCAGGGAGTCTTAAAGCTGTTGTTCCACAGCTACTTTACAATCCCATGGCAGGTGTAGGAGTATTACTGACTCTACATAACTTCCTTAAATAAAGGGAGAGCTCTTCCCATCCCAGCACTGAGGTTTTGTGGCACATTTTCTGCATTGCTGCTGTTTTTCTGGTGTGGCATAATGACTTTGGGAGGTTGGGTGTATGAAAAAATTAACTATAAAATTAACCTGAATGCTTTTAGCTTGACATTCTTTGCAAGTATACATCTGGAATTTACAGCTCAGACAAAGCACTCTGATATCTCTGCTGGCCAGTGGTGCTTGGAGCTGGAAATCTGGGTTCTGGGAGTATTTTAGCTTTCATAGAAAAAGGAGGAAATGTGTTAAAAGTCCTTCTGAATAAAGTCCCTGCAAGAATGAGTGGAGTGGAACAAATGCAGGGGAATGTGCACAAGCAGCATTTGCCACCATCCTCTGGTGACTCAGCTTGGTGTAATATTGCTTGTGGGAAGAGGTGGAGTTTAGTGCATGTGTCTGCTCCTTTGTCACTGAATTTTGGCTCAAGGCATCAAAAAGGAGGGGAAAATGAAAATAAAACTGTCTGGTTTGCAACTGCTGGTGAGGATACCCATAGTGAGAAAGGGCCTGCCTTCCTAATTACTTCTCTACTCCTTTTTCATTCATGGTTTTAATTAACTTTAGCCACGAGAAGAAGAGACATGAGAAGAGAAGCAATTCTAACAAAACTAATCCTTTATTTAGACCCTAGAAAAGTGTAGGAGGTGGCCTGTTTGCCCTCCCCCTACACCCACAGGATCTTTCCCATGGCAGGCATTCTAGATAAGGCAGAAATAATTTTTGTTGCCTAGCTGCAAGCTGTCACAGCTAATCAATAGGAAGAAAACTTAAACAAACTAACCCAAATACAGGGGGAGAATTTTCAGTCTTTTCATATAATCAAAACCAGCCAAAATGATGGGATTTTGTGATGGCAGAAGATTGAATCTCTTAGGATCAGAAAGCATAGTTTTCCTGCCTTCCAGTGTAATCTGGGAACTATCATGTCCTGTTTTAGACATTACAATTATTACAATAATTATATAGTAATTATATAATATATAATGACATATAACTATATATATAAATATATAGAGAGCTCTATAAATGTATATAGAGCTTATATAGTCTTCTTCCCTGTATGTTACATGAAAACAGTTTTATAGGGAGTTCCCCATATGAAGAGCTTCCTGGTAAATTTGTTATGTGAAGGGCTTTGAAGGAAAAAGAACCAAAATTTTACAGCAAAATTAAGTGTAACTCCATAAAGCCCATTTTTAAAGAGAACAGAAGTACATGCATCATTCAAGCAATTTAGCCATTACTGCAGAGATTTCTTTTTCTTGCACTTCTGTCCTGCATTACCTACAAGGCTCCCAACATTTCTGTCTTGTTCTTGAGGATTCATACAGAGAACAAAAGTGCTGTTTCAAGAATTGATTGCCAAAGGAGCTTCTTGCAAATAGTCTTGATCCAATTCTAGTTTGATATTTTCCATTTCTGGTTTTTGTTAATCAATCAAGTAAGTGTTTGTTAATGACTGTGATAAGTAAGACACTTATCTCCGTAATAAGCACTAATTCTGAATGGAAAGAATACTGAAATTAAAGCTGAATGGGTATTCTATATGAATTAGATCACTCCTTGAAAACTAAGGGATTTCCTTCAAAGTTTATTTCTTGAAGGGTTAGAACAGTAAAATTTCCCACTTTTTAGAGGTAAAAGTAAATTAGAATGCCCTGTTCTGAATTAGCTTCTCTCAGAATCAAACTTTATTCACAACTTTATTACATTAATTAGCTGAAATAATATGCTGCTAAAAAATTCTCTCATTTACACTAATAACAAAATAATTTCATTCAAAGATGTCATTGGAACCTTTAGTTTAGTTCATGTGCCTGCATGATAATCTCATATGATTTGTTCCTTTAAAATTTTTCTAAATAACTTCTAAGTTTGATGACAAACAATGAAATACTGACTGAAACTGCCCTTCCACTTGATTTTTTTTTTTTTTTGTGTTTGCTTCTACTCTAGGTGAGAATTGTATCTTAATGAATCAAAAAATATTTAGGCAAATTTTTCTTGTGTGTTTTAAGATTTCAGTGAAATTGTTTCTTCACACATAGCTGGCTAAGAGCCCGTGGAAACTGAAAATTCACAAATTCACTTTACAAAAAGCACACCCTCTTCTGTAGTTTACACATATTGTGGAGTATTTTCTCTTTTTTCTTTTTCTAATGAAGAGTGTGACACTTTAATGTATCATCATTACAAGACAAGTAAAAATAGGGATGTCTTACATGGCAGGGATTTTTTATTATATACTGGGTTTTGGATTAAAAAAGGAATTGAGCATATGTGTTTTCTCCCTATGCACAGTCATGGGCACTATTTCAAATATCTGACTAGACCACTCATGATAGGGAAGAACAATACAACCCCCTTCACCTATTTAATAAATTACGATATATGAACTGTCATTAAACTGTATAATTTAGAAAATTCAGAAGTACAAAGTGAGAGTGGGCGTGTTAGTAATCATATTTCAAGCTATAAAGTCTTAATAAAATTAATTTGGGATTTTAAAGTGTGATAAATTACTACACCTTGCATGTTTGGGAAAATCTACAATGCAAATAGGTGAACTCAGAATTCTGGAGAAGTTTCAGGGAACAGACTTAGGTGAACCAGATTGGATTATAATAATGTTTTTGACAAACTGGCATTAGTTTCTGTTCTCTTAAAATCCTCCTTATAGAAGAGCAGCTAATGGAGAGATCCTCATAGTAACCTAATTTTTTTTTTTTTTTAATGCACTGTGCTGAGCATAAATATCAGACTTCTTGGAAATTACTAAAATTCAGTTAAAGATGCTGTTACAGTCAGAAGAAGAAGATGATGTCCATTCCTCTCTCTGGAATCCTATCCTCTTTCTATAAAAGAGCACAGTTGGTAGCAGAAATAACTGAATACTACTGTCTCCTACCTTTTTTCAAATGAAATTCTCAGCACAGTGATTAGCTTATTCTACAACAAATATAAAGTGAGTGGAGGGAGCTGAATAACTCAGCTTGAATGAGCTGTCTTGGCTTTGAACCAAACCTTTTCATCCCACGTTTCTGTTATTAGTGGGAGAGAAAAATAGTTGTAAGCAAACTGGAGCAGTTCACCCAAGAAAGTGTCAGGATGATGAAACCCTCGTGAAAGAAATAGTTCGGAACAGGTTTTTAATTTGTTCTGTCTCATAGGAGTATTTTAGGAGTAGAAGAGATGTTTTTCTGTGAGGGATTGTGAACATCTGGCATTTTTAAGAACCAAAAAGTTATTTTCAATATTAAATTTCTGTCTCAGCGCTATCTAAATGAGGCAATATTGTTGTAATTTTGCTGATATTTTGAATATTAATTAGGCACATATGATTCTGTTGAGACATTCTTGGAACACCAAATTACAGAAATTACAAACATTGTATCAATTGGAGTGCTCTGATAAAAAGTGACAAGTCAAGGTCTGTTTCTGGCAAAATGTTGCAAAATTATTTATTAATATTCAAAAATCACATAACTTTACCAATACTGGTGACTTTCCTGTGCTCCATTTCAAATGTTCCTTCATTTCATCACCCAGTATTCCTATTTCAAGTTTGACTTACAATAATTGAAAATGAATTCTAGAGAAAGGTGTTGGAGTTGTGAATTTTGGAAAGCTCCAAGCTCATGGAGAAAGAGTCCTTGTTGTATTTCCAGGTAATACCCTCCCTGGAGTACAATAGCTTTGAAATTCCCCTACAATAAAGAATACCATCTAGATTCCCAAGGATAAGTAAAATTTTTCAGTGCAATATCTGTATGCAGGAAAAGAGGTGGGAATAGCAACAGATGTGTAGTGATATTGTCCTTCTGCTGTGCATAAAAATTATTATCTAGAACAAGGCAGCAATCCCCAAATGTTTTATGGTGTCTAGTCTGGTTGTAAAGACAAAACCACAAAGGGCTTTTTATAACACAGAAATGAAGATGAATTTCAAGAGATTTTTGTTGAGGAAGAGAAGTAATATAATATTTTCTTTTGGTCATTAAATAGTGGGTCGTTGGGTGGTTTTGTTTTTTTTTTTACTATAAAAACATTAGTTCTTAATAAATGAAGTATCACTGCTTAAAATATAATTTAGAAAATACTCCAAACTAAGTATGAAGGTGAAATCAAACAGAGTGTATGCAAAGTAGCAGGGGTCAGTGTTCTTTATTACTCTGGCAACTACGGAAAATGGAGGTATTTTGGTGTCTGGTTTAAAAAAAAAAAATAAAGGAAAAGAAAAAACCTTTGAGAATTGTGGTACAATACAGCAAAAAGGCCATTTCTTCTTGTTTGAAGATTAAAAAGTTTCAAGACACTTTGCCTTGATAAAGTTTTCTCACTTGTGAAGAGCAGGCAGCTGGATTGGCCCAATAAAAGCTGAATATAAACTGAATAAAAGCTGAAGTGCAGCTCCATTCCAGGGAGAAGAGCTGAGAAATGAATGCAAAGCTTGCCGAGGGCATTGCTGAACACAGCAGCGAGGTACTCGTGGGAGCTGCAATTGACTCCTGGGCTGGAACTCCTCTGCACAAGGACAGGCTGAGTGCTCTGCACTGAAATGTTCCAATGCTCATCTGGGTGCTGCAGGGTGAGGCTGAGAGGAGGAGAAAAAAAAGATTTGGGGTCACTGCCTGGTGAGCATTGCAGCAGCAGGGTGAAGTGCAGGAAGAAGTTTCCTTTCTCTGGAGGAGAGAGGAAATCCCCCCAGGAGCCCAGAGCAGTGAAACTACAAAATAAGAAATTGCTTGAGCCAGAGAGTGAGCTTTTCAAACGTGAATAAATGTTGGATGCTTTATAGAGAATAGCTCAGCTATGCAGATTTTTAAAATGAAAATGTTGATAAACTGGAGATAACAGGACAAGCAAGATGTATCAGAATATTTGTAACAGCTTATTCAAATCTGGCGTTGGTATCTTGACAACAAGTATTTGGGATTGCTGTTAAAAAATAGCCAGGATCTGAAAAATGTGTCTACATGGTTTGGCATCCTCAGAAAAACATTTATACTTCAGTAATCACTCGCAGACATGGAAGACTCAATATACACTTAATTTTTTTCAGTGTCTCTGACATTACTCTATCAGAAGAAAACAGCCTCCCACCCACCTCCAATGTATGCTCTGAATTGCAAAAGGCTCATTTGTGCTTCTCTGACAATTTTGTGAGGAGTTTGTATTGTCTGAGGGCTGGAAGATGATTAGGAACAGCATTGAGCTAGTGGGAAGGGCAAGGAAGGGTCAGGTTAGGCATCCTGGATAGAGTGGTGCATAGGAGGGCTCTGGCAGAACTTGAAATAAAATGAACCTGCCTTCACTCTCAGATCTCTGTGGCATTGGAAACATCACAGACTAATGGGACTGACAGTTAAAATAATCTGCTCATTCACAGGTGAGCATTCAAATCCTGCATCAGTCTGATGGGTTTGAAATTTAACCAATTTCTGTCTTATTCTGAGCAGCACCTGACCTCCCCACGGCTTCCAGACTCACTCTATTTCCAATTTACTACTTCAAATCTCTATTGAAAGCAGCCTAGGTCTTTATTATGGATGAACAGTTTGGGGTATTGAGAACAACCTTTAAAATGTTTCCTCCTGTATGAATTTCATGGACAATATTTCTGACTATACCTCCTGAAAAAATATTGCTTGTTTGATTAAAGCTGATGAGGGAATTGCAAAAATACCTGCAGTGATATATTGCTTCCAAGGAAAAAAAAAAAAAAGGCAATTCTGAGTGAAGTGGTTGGAGTAAATTCTTGACTGCCTGAAATGGATTGAGAATAAAAGTTTAGGGATAGATGTTATAAAGAAGAGCAGTTTGTGGTTTCAGGTACTTTTGGTACCACTGAAGTGCCCTTCAGAGTGAGCAGAGCAGGATGGAGACACAGCTGCCCTGGTAAATAGACCTTTCTGAAAGTCTGCTGGCTGAGCAGCAAAGAAGCCATCACAGGATGAGTGGCTGTCCCGTTAATCACAGCAGCACTGGAGGGTGTAAATCGAGGTTTGAGAGGCCTTAATCATCTGCCATTTTTCATTATGATAAATGAAAACCTTCTGCATGTAGAGCTGATCTGAAGAGTGAGTCTCTGAAGGAAAGCATCACTTCAGGGTTTCATATTTATTCTCTTTCATTGGTTCCCAGACAAGAATCTACTGAATTTAAAAAAAACAAAAAGACATTGTGTTTTAACTGTGATATTCACCTGACCCTAGGAATCAACCCCCAGACTTTTGGCATTATGGATTAATCAGTATGGCAAGGACTGTGGCAGAAGCATTGGTAATTCTGATAACCACATGTTGTGGTTTAGGAATGCTGCTCTCCAACTCAGTGCCCTCACTGAGTCTCTCCAAAGCTATTTTTTAGTAATAAAGCAATTACAGCAGGAGTGACTATATATATATATATGTATTCCTTTACCTGTTTGCAAATTGTTTGCAGTTTATATTTTTGGTGGGGCTTTTCTTGTTTGGTTTTTTTTTTTAAATCATCGTGAAGTAATTTGTGAAATAATTTTCCCAATTCTTGGTGTCTTGACATAGTTTTAGAATGAGGTTTTTTTACAGAGAAAACCCCTCTGCACCTAGTTAAGATGTCCTTTTTGTAAGCAAATGTAGTGCACTTTGATATCAAATCTCCAGAGGAGCAGCTGAGGTGATCCTGGTGCAGAAAAGCAGAGCAGGATCTGTCTGACAGAGCTGGGAGTTAATTTACTGACTTGGAGCTGAAATGAGTCACTTTGCTGACCAAAGGTCTATAAGGAAATTTTATAATGCTATTTGCAGCTGAGGAAATGTTAGCACATCCTATGGAAAGCAGATAAGAGGATGTTAGGCAGACTGGAGTCCACATTCATCTCTGGTATTTGCACTAAGCACTGTTTGCTAATGATGGCAAATGTTGTGCTGAAGTTAAAAGAACTTTCCAACATCTTCCCCACAGCTGCATAGATTCCTTTTTATCTTGTCTGGTAACAAAGGGGAAAAACTGTACATCTGTAAAAAATGCTGGGTTGGGACTTGGGAGAGCTGAGTTCTTCTCATACCAATATTCTGCTTCACTTTCTATTTTCTGAAAACAAAGACTTTTCTCCTCTTAAACCATTTAGTGACATAATGATAAAAAGTGGGTTTTAAAAATTTTTTTGGTTGGATTTAAGAATTAAGATTGAGTAGAACTGCCAGAATTCACAGTTTCTTAACTTGAATACAATTCATATACTTAAGATTTGTCAGTCCAGACATGGTTTCAGTCATCTCACATTCATCATGTCCTGCTCACAGCATAGAGTTACACAGTCCTAATAAGAAAAAAATAAGCCCACAGTCATAATGAGGAAAAAAAAATGTGCTAATTCTCTGTAGCAGGTATTTGTAGAACAGCTAGCTAAGATTTATTGTCTCTATGCTCCTAATCAACTGATTTGACAAAGATGATGTTTCATTTTTTTGGCAGAACTGAGGAAAAAAAAGAAAATAACTAACTACCTTAGTGTTTAACCTGTAGCCTAAGATGTCAGTTCAGAGTGCAGTGTAAAATCCAGAGTTTTTCAGTACAAAGAGAGCTGGATTTGCACCACGGCCATGAATGTTGTCACTGAACTGCTCTGGTTGTGTAAATACCTGTGAACCTACTTGATCCCATTGAGAAGAACCATCTTAAAAATGAAAAAAATCTTGAGCAAGGAAAGTTCCTTGGGCATTAAATCCGTGCCATAAGACCAAAGGTTCTAATGGAGTCAAGGTGCTTTGGATAGCAAAACTGTGATGAAACAATTGCCTTTGTAAATAATTTTTCTAAATCAAGCTTCTTCCAGCTAAGATTATTTCCTTGGGAAATTTCTGGTTGGCTGTAATAATTTCAAAGACTAACCCCAAGCTTGTGGGGAAAAGAAAAATATGAACAGAAATATGAAAATGCATTGTATGATCTTTCTTCCCCCTTACGAAAATATGTGTTTTGTTCTTCACTGCAAGTGCAATTCTCTGCCAATAAGAAATCTGTGATCAAATGCTTGTTTTTAGTATAACTGTGGGCAGCTTTAAATAGGATTGAAATTTATTGCCTGTTTTTAAAACGATAAATATTAGATTAAAACAAGTTGTTTTGCCTTCCATTCTGTTTTTCCATTGTGTTTTGTTTGTTCATCTGTTTCTTTGTATTTGTTTTCTTTGGGGAAGGAGTTTATTGTGTTTTTTAACATTAATATGCTTAATGTAAAAAAAAGTTGACAGCTTTAATTACTCTAAAAATAAGGAGTAGATACATACTTTAAAATAGTAAATGAAACCAATTGCTGATTTTAAAATATATTAGACAGTTAAAGATGTGTAAAATATTTCTCTTGGAGTTCTGCATCTGCTTAACTTCAAAGAATTAAGGGAATTAATTTAATGAAATGAGTCCTTAATCATCAGAGCAAGGAGTCTGTATTAATCATAAGGCAACTACTTTAGGCTTTAAATCCCTACTTGATGATGCTTTGATCCACAGTAAATGTTGATGTAGGTATTTATCATCCAATCCTGAGAAAAAAAAATCAAGTAGCTCATTTTACTACAGCAAACTGGAATACTGCAGGCCTGCCTGTGAGCAAATACCTTCACAGATTTTGCATTTAAAGAATTAAAATATCCAAGTGACACCCACCACAACACACCCCTTTTCTCCTTCACACCATCTCTGAACACCCCATAATGGAAATTACCTTACTAATGGCACTGAGATTCCATGAGATAACTTGAAAAATTCCATCAGATGAAGAGTAGCCAAGGGAGCTGGGGTTGTTAACCTGTAGAAAAAGAGGCTCTGGGAGAATTTTATCATTCTGTACAACTCTCTGAAAAGAGGTTGTGGGCAGGTAAGGGTAATTTCTAGAAGCTAACAAAGTGATAAGGCAAGAGGAACTGGCTATAAGTTTCTCCAGGTGAGGTTTAGATGTTATTACAAATTTCTTCATGGAAAGGGTGGAATCCTTATCTCTGGAACCATGAAATAAACTTGCAGATGTGCAGTTCAGGATGTGGTTTAATTGTGGGTCTGGCAGTGCTGGGTTAATGGTTGGACTTGATGGCTTAGCTGTCTCTTGCAGCTTTGATGATTGCATGATTTTATCGTGTTTAGAAAGGGAGTTTATTGTATTTACCAAACTGCTGTGGGTATTGCTTTCATGAGGTTTCACTGAGGTGAAATAATAATCCCTCTTCCTTGTGTTTGGGCAAGCAGATTTATTTAGGGATATCTTACATTTTCGAGTTTGTAAAGGTCCAATTTGCTGTTGCAGATTTTATCTAATTCTCTCCACATCTCACACTTCCCTGGTGAGTCCAGGCTTGCTGTGTTTTGTGCCCAAACAGCAATTTTCACACCCTGAGAGTGAAGGAGCTCCTGTTACAGATGTTTGGGTAGCACACCTGACATCTCATTCCAAAGACACATCTGGGTTGACCAGTTCTTTATTTTACCTGTCAAGGTGACAAAATGCAAGATGTAGAAAGATCTCTCTGGCTGCAATAAAAGTCTGTCAGTTAATGGGAATGCCAAGCTTAGGAAATGGTAAAGTAGCTCAGCAAAGGGCTGAATATTCTCATTCTCAGAGAAGTTCTGTGACTGCACAAGGAGCAGGTCAGATAGGATCCAAGAGTGGAGCAAATCAGCTTAGTGTGGATAGGAAGCTGTGAGTGACTTCAGAGCAGAGCTGATGCTGTTCTGCATAGCATCTCTGACAGTTAAAATCCTTTTTATTGAAGTAACTAAATCTGGATTATGTTTCTCATTTCTGGGTAGCATGTCTCAAATTTTTTGGTGTCATTACTAACTTCAAAGCATGTAAGCTGCTTTTTCTTTCGTGCTACCAACTGTGAAATTCTGCTTTTAAAGTATCTTCCTTTTCATCTAAATGGGAGAAAGAGTTTTGGGGGGGAAAGCCTCTAGAAGGCAAAATTACTTTTTAAAATAACATTTAAAATTAAAGTAGAAATTAATTTAAACTGGTTTAAATTCAAAGGAATTAAAAATGTATTAAATAATTGGCATAAGAAAAATGACAACACAAAAAGACTTAATCTAGATATGCAGCATAGTGGTCTTTCCATAAGAAATTTTTTATATTTTTATTCATTTCGGAAGGATTGAGAGAACAATGAGAGTTGACATATCTGTGAAGAATTTTCATAATAAATTGTAGAAGGTACTCCTGCTCAGAAAGACTTCCTGCTTTTCTCATCAGAGGAATTTACCTCTTGCTTATTAAAATTCCTTTGAGTTTCAAAATCCCACACAGTCCTGGAAAAAATATTTGTCCTTGTCACCGCTGGCAGAAAAGTTCCAGTGGTAATAAGATGTTGTTTTGTTTTTTTTTGTTTTTTTTTTATCCAGGGAAATGGAGTAGCAAAGACTGTATCTGGGATAATCCCAAGAAGGCATTAACTAGACTACTTAAAAATAATTTTTACTAACTCCAATATTGATTACCTGCTTTGCCAAACATGCTAGTAAAAGGAATTATTATTACCTGTTTAGTCCCTTTACTCCTCTGCCTCATTGAGATACAGCAGATTGAATATTTGCTATTTTGGGTTGTTTTTTGTGGGTTGGCACAGAACCACCAGGAGGTTCCTTAAATGAGAGATGTTATGGATCTGCAAAATTGAAAGTCCTGTGAAATGAAGTGACTGGGACTAAATCAATACCATTTTCTCCCCTGTTTGGGCCTTTGGGGAAGTCAACCAGAGAAAAAGCTAATAGCAAAAGCAAAGAAAAACTCCTCTGACAGATCCTTGGCTGGAGATAAATATCTCTGCATACATTCACAGGCACAGAGTTTACAGTTGTCCTCAGAGCTGTGGGGTATTGTAGGTTTTCCTGGAGTTGTATTTAGGAACTGAGTGCAGATGGCTTTTAGACAGGGGGAAGGAGAAAATGAAAACTTTCTCTTTTATGCAGGATTACATTGAAACTGTCAAGGTGTAAATAGACTTATTTAAGAGACTTGCACCATGAAAAGATTTATTGTATTAACAGTGAGCAATTCTGAGCAAAATATCTAATTCACTTGTTCCCTATTTGCTCATATTCACCTACTGTCCATTGTTTGTTTTTTTTTAAAAATTCATTTAAAAACCGTTGAAACAGAATCTGTGCTATTGTTCTAGAGCCATAATGAAGTTGTGACATTGTCACACCCTGCCACTCCTAAAACGTGACTAATTTATTCTGATTTATTTAAAAGTTTATTTCTCAGTGCTGGTGTGGTATTTAAGTGCTTTTAAGATGGTCTCTATAGGATATTGAAATCCTTTTTGTCTTACCTGTGTTTCTTTTCTCATGGACTAAAACCACTTGGAGCAAGATTTGTGCTTTATTTTATTTTTTTTAATATATGGAGGACTTGTATTTTTTAATTTTGTTTAGAATTAGAAGGGTAAATGGATGGAAAAAAAGCCATGTCATGTGAAACTTGTGCTGCGTGTACCAAAAATACCTCTTCCTAAAAGTGAATAAATTCCAAAACCATCTGGTCTGTTTTTATGGGACAGACATGTAGTGATGATCTACACGTCCAGAACAGATTTCACTGGAAAAACCAGCAGTCTGCTCTTGGGCTAGAAGTGGAAAGAGCTGCAGAGGAAGAGAGTGCTGAGAGCTGATCAGTGCCATGAGAGCTGTGCCAGCCTGATCTGCTCATACCTTATCAGAGGGGACAGGAAAAGGGATTATTGATACTGCTGTGCTTGGGTTTGGGGTTTCAGGTCTGAGATGTTTACTCCCAGTGCTGGGGAATCCTAATATCTTATCATCACTTGCATCTTTCTGGGGGAGCAGTCAGACAGGAAACAAGCAAATCCTCATCTTTTTCTGACAGTTAAATGGGAAAAATCACTTCCTTAACAGGAACATTCTACCTTTAATGTGTGTAGTATGGCATATAAATATATACCATGGTTTGCAGCTTTCTGATTTTTTGTTTATTGTTTTGGTTTGCCTTTTCCTTTCTCTTTTTCTTTTTTTTTTTTTTTTGCTGGTAGTGTTTTTGGGTTTTTTGGTTTTTTTTTTTTTTTTTTTTTTGTTTTTGTGTGTCATTCTGTCCCACAGCACAAAACCAAGAGGGCAGGAGAGAATTTTGCTTTGTGCCAGGAGGAACAGAAGAAGAGAGG
Source organism: Lichenostomus cassidix (assembly GCF_008360975.1). Taxonomy (NCBI): domain Eukaryota; kingdom Metazoa; phylum Chordata; class Aves; order Passeriformes; family Meliphagidae; genus Lichenostomus; species Lichenostomus cassidix. Next base: position 57,943,221 of record NC_139486.1, read on the forward strand.
GAGTGATAATCTCCAGCTCTGTTGCAGTTTTGGTGTAGCAAGCCTATAACCATATGAATCCAACTGCTACAGGAGTTGTTGTTTTGTCCTTGGAAATACTGATTGAACCAAAAACTCTTTCCACTTGAGTCTGATTTTATTACCTTCATTCTTTTCTTCATTGTTGTTGTTTGCAAACCTAGCAGAGGAAAAGAAGGAATGCCCCATATTTCTTTTCTCCTTAAAAGAAATAGGATATAAAATGCTATAGCCATTTCCTCAGCCATTGAGCTACAAAGTATTTACATCAAATTGTTATGTTTTCTGCTGTTGCATTAGCTCAGCTCTTTCAAAATCAAAATTTCAAATGTAAAGTCATATTCTTATTTTCTGCATTTGCACATGTGTATTTATTCCACAAGGGTCTCACTTTTATTGCATTTTATGTGAATCTAAAGTTTTAGAATCTTAAGTTGCTACAGCATTCTCCCTCTGACTGCTGATACAGCTTTAAATTAAACTGAAGGTTTTTTGTAGGTGATGCTGACATTTATATTTTTGCATTTTACAGCCTATTAAGTGTGGGAAGGAAAGCTGCAGTTCACAAATATATTTACAACCACATAAATGAGGATGTGCATTAACGTGCAGGGCTTAGAAAACACAAGTAACAAACATTGTTTATAGCTTTACCAAGCAAAAAAGCATGGTTAAGCATAATTGTATGTGGCTGTCATCATGGGAGGAATGTTTGCACAGTCAGAATTACCAAACTGCATTTAAACAGTTTTTCTAGAGGGAGCAGCAAGGGAATAATGGGTTCCAGTACAGGTTTTCAGCTTTTTTCCCCGTCCTCCTTTATGAATTTAGAAAAATAGCAACTGTACTAATTGTTGGTTTTAATTCAGACTCAGAAAACATCATCCTTCCCTGATGTTTTTCCTTCACAGAGCTTCTTTAATGTGGAAAACTAAATTAAAAAAATATTTCCTCTTGAGTTTCCCAATGCTGCCTATTCTCATCAGGGGAGCAATTCATCTTACTGAAATGCAAGTGAAATTCATGGCTAATTTGCTTTTCATAGGAAGGACTTTTCTGCTCTTATTGGCGCCAGAGATGTTTGACAATTAAATCCACCTTAATTTTTTTTTTTTTCCAGAGAGGTATATTCTGCTTGTTTCTATGTCTATGTATTATAAGTAAATTATGCTAAGCAATAAATATAATTCGTGGGAAGACTTTTTAATGCTTTTGCATTGGGGATATTGGTCATACTATAGACTCATTCACATGATGATAAAGAGACAGGAAAAGGAATGTCTTGGTAATACAGGAAGCAAAATCTTTGTGGCAAAACTCAGAATTTTGTAGGATTTGAAGTGGGCAGGGATTTCCTGCAATTTTCTTCTCAAAGGAGTAAAATTGCAGTCCCAGGTTGTTGTGTCAATGCCTCCAATGAAATAGAGTAGAAAATGCCACATATAGAATTCTCCCAGGAATGGGATTGATTGAATTTTTCCTCTCTAGGTTAGTGAAAAAATGAATAATATTCAACATCTTGTTTGGAATGGAACCTAGAATTATGCCTTTTATTTTATTCGTAAGAAATGCCTAGAGGATGATGTTTTCTGAAATGCTTGAGTTGACCAGAATTTTCAGTGAAGAGATTAGATGGTTTGAGAACAGATTTCTCTGGAAGGCTTTGATCCCAGCTGCAAGCCCTGGAACACCTATTTTTGGTGTTCCTGGAGGATTCTCTGGAATTCTAAAACCCTGAAGGAAAAATAGAAAAGGAAAATTATTGTTTAACCTTACATTCCCTGAAAGATCTAGTCAGTGATTATTAGTTTGCTGTTGGAAGAGAACATGTTCATATTCAGGAGTATTTCTGCATCTACTTATGGCCACAGAATCCATAGAAACAGAGAAAAATGGATTTGTGAGTCATGAAAAGTGAGGATTCAGTCGATGGCTCCAAACTGTCATTGAATAGTGTATCCAAGCATAACATTTTTGGTTTGAATTTTGTATTTATGAATGAATTACTCTAGATTTGTCAGCTCTTAATTTTTCATGGTGACTTATACAAAATAAGACACTGTAACAGCATTTCTAGTTATGTCACTCTGCAGGTATATTTTGGGATTCTGGCAGCAATCATGATTTCTCATATTTCAGCAGTACAGAACAGCACATCCCTAATAAAGTGAGGGATTGGTTTATGCTGTTTGGATTCTCAATGTTCTCCCTCTACCTTCCAATTAACTAACTTTGATAGGACAAAAATACAATTCTCATTTTAGTTTTATGCTAAGCTGCAATTCAAAGCCAGAGAAAGTTCAGTGGACTTGGGATGAGAATTATTCCAGGAAGACAATGAATTAAAAAGTTCTGAAGGAAACAGCTAACCCCACAGGCAGAAAAAATGTGGCTCATCCAATGAACATAAGGAGATTTATTTCAAAAAATAACCCTCTGGTAGTAATTATGTGCACTTCAGAGTCCTACAGACCTTGATCGAAGTCCATCACAGGGCTCTGACTCCCATCACTGAACAATTCAGCTGTTTCTGATGGGAGAGTTGAACAATTTCTCATTTCCAGGTGCTGTAGTGGTGCTGCAGTAAGAACTAACAGGAAATCCTCTTTAACTGGCTGAACTGCTCCCATTTTCAAGCAGATTAGATGTAGATGCTGAGCTTTGTGCTGTATAAGCCACTCTGCTCAACTGTTTCCATCAGAACTTTTTACTTCATTGTCTTCCTGGAATAATTCTCATCCCAAGTCCACTGAATTTGAAAATCAAATCATTTTTTCAGAGCCTTGCTGTGTCCCCAGAAGCTGCAAGACATCAAATTTTATCTGGAATTATTTTTGCCTGACCAAGTGCTTGGCGATGTGGATGAACAGAATGCACATCATCTGAGGCTGCCCTGCAAGTGAAGCTGTGTGCTCAGATTAACTGCAATCTCTGAGACACAAATTGGGATTGAGAAGTGCCTGAAAGTGAAGCTGTGTGCTCAGATTAACTGCAATCTCTGAGACACAAGTGTTTGCTCTGTTTGTCACCAGCAGAATTCTGAGCAAGGACCAAGTCAGAGGGTAACTCCTTATCCCACCTTTAATTTAGAATACTGCCAGAGTGGGTGCTCATAGCAGGGGAACAGGAATCTGCCACACAAATCTCCTCAGTGGGTGATAAAGCTGCAAGCAAAATTAGCCCACAGATGACTAAACCTGGAATTTTTTTCCTCTCAGCCCCTGTGTTTGCATCCACACTCACATTGCCAGGAGCTCATCACTTGAACTTGATTGAAAAGATCATGCTCCCATGCAGATTGAAGAGGGTTTCTTCAGGAAAGTGTGAGTGAAAGCCTGCTGAGTGTTTGCCAGCCTTTCCTGCTCCCAGCATGTGGATCCGTGGCTCTGCTTGCACAGGGAGGTGGAAATCTGTGGGACTGCTAGTCTGCAGGATGATTTTCTGTGTGAAAAACAGCTCATGTCACACTCAGGAGCTCCTGGAAAAATAAAAACAACCAGAAAGGCCTAGCAATAAGAAGTAAGACAAGGGAAAATAATTACCTGGAGCTCTTTTCTGTCTGTTCTTTCTGCTGCCTCCACAGCCTGGCCTGGCATGATAAGGTGCATTAAAAGCAGACATTTGCATCCCAGATAACTTTGTAAAGCATTGCCTTCCAGACATTTTTTCTACATTTTCATCTATGTTTCTTCTTATTTCTGTATTTCTCATTCTTCACAGTTTTTTTGAAGAGTATTACAAACATTCCTCTGCTTGCTCTTTCTCACTCTGAACTTCTAATTCTGTACTTGCAACATCCTATTTAATTGCAGTGAGTTTACTACCAGTCAGTGTGGTGACATATTCATATATCATATTATTCACATCCATATTATTGAAAGGCTATTTGCATATACAAATCATAGAATAATTTGGGTTGGAAGAGAAGGGTAAGTTGCACTAAAGAGAGCTTTTCATTTGTTGGTTACTGGAACTAGACTTTGATGTCAGACTTTAATTTGTATATTAAGATCACTAAAGTGAGATCAGTATATTGCTAGTAAAACTTCTCATGTCAGCATATGTCAGTATGGGAAAATAAATATTATTTTTAAATTAACATTCTATCCCCAACCCATAAAATTGTTACAGTACATAGCTGTGATTAGGTGTTTTCTTGATCTGGGAGCAAAAAACAGCAGGGTCCTTATTTTACATTGTAAGTAACCAAACATACAAAGCTAACACTAACGAGGAGAAAAAACCTGTTCACTTTGCATGTGCCTGCTATTTAGCAAAAGAGAGTATTAAAAAAAAAAAAAGGAAAATATGAAATATCATCAGTTAGCTTGCTAAATAGAGCATTTCTTTAACACTTCCAGAGTGATTTTTTGGAAGACAAGTAAGCCACTGCATATTTATGGTCTATATTTCATTCATGGATAAGATAAGGTATACAGTAATTGGTTAAGGATCAGTGTTAAGGTGAAATCATCCTCAACAGATGTAAAGTTTGACACCACTAAAAGGACCAGGAGAAGCAATTTGCATTTAAAAATACAGAAAAAAGAGAAGCAGCGAGAAACAGATACTGAACTAAATTTCACTCTCCCATTAAAAAAAAAGTCGAATTCAGAACTTTTAGCCTTTAATTCCTACTCTTGGATACCATATAGCACTTTTTTTATTTATCCTCAATAACAAAGTGTACCAAATCCTTCTCTGTCCAGCCCAAAACCCAGATAAAAAACCTACACCAATTTTGTGGGTAATTTCTTTATTCCTTTGTAAAGATTGGGGTTTTTTGTGTAGTAGTACTATTCACCCTTAAATTTCAGGAAGAAAATGGGATAAAACAAGCAAATCACTTTAAAAAATCCAGCTGATGGTTGTTCTCTTAGCCCACAATAAATTATTGTTCATCCAGAACTTAAGAACCAGTGAGTAATTTAATACAATCTTGAGAATTCCATGGGGATGTAAAGCGTGAAAGATGCTATATGGTGTGAAATGTTATTTTTGTATGTGTTTTGAGTATTTGTCATGACTTGGGTTTGGCTGCAAATTCTCATTGTTTCCTCAGGTTTGTCCCATGCAATGAATCCCAGACAGGCTGGTGAATTCTGAGCAATGCAAGGCCAATGAGAGGCACAGGTTGCCTGCAGCAGCACTTTAAAACCACTGAAATACTGAGCCAAAGAAAAAAGGCTGAGACATGAAATAAGAAAGAAACACAGGATTAACCTTAAAATTGCCACTTGTTCATTGTGTTTCATATTTTATGGGTGTTCTGGGTTAGTGGGAGGTGTTGACCACCTAGTGTCAGTATCAGGGCACATCCATATTTCCCATGTCTGTAAAGTGATGACTCTGTATTGTAGATGTTTATCTCATATATAAAAATAAACACACAAAAAATTATATAAGAAAGAAACCTTTTTTACCTACTTAGGAGATTTTCAAGGAAAAATTACCCAGAGTTGCATACACTCAGATTGAGATTTTTTTTTTCAAACCTCACATTCATATAATAATCATTCATTCTCCTATGAAGTGATTGTCTGATTAAAGATCACTCCTATCAAAAGTGCTTTACATTCCACTTGAGCTTTCAGAATTTCAGTCAAGCACTTGAAAACTCATGGATTATTGCTTTGAGCAGCAGTAAGCAAAGCAAGTAATACCATCATTAAATCTCTTGGTGCTTAGTTGCCTCTCATATTGTCAATAAGCAGTATTTTAGTCCCTCATTTACATTAGCCACTTGAAAAGAGATAAATTCTCCTACAGCTCCTACTAAGGGCATGGACATTTAAGGGAGGGAGTGCTTGAAATATCCCATTTTGTAAGTGGTCATTAGCAATAATCACTGAAAGATTTAGTTCTTTGCAGGCAGGAGAAGGAGAGAGTGCTGTATAATTACAAGTGGCTTTCAACAGCAGAGCTGAGTACAGTTTGATGTTTGAGTTGCTGGATAGTTGCATGCATCTTAGACATTTAATACATGGTTCTGTGTGGAAGGCTGAGTGTATGGGGCTGGGTTGGAACTGAGGTCAGACTGATACCTGTGTGAGAGACCAGGTGTCAATCTCCTTTTTTAATGCCAAAGGACTCATGTTCTCTGAGCAACCTGGTCCAGTGGAGGCTATCCCAATTCCTGTCCAGGGTTGGAACTAGGTGAGCTTTAAAGTCCCTTCCAACCCAAACCATTCTGTGACTCCTGAGGAAGAACAGAAAAGGGGAAACTTCTTCAGTAATCTAGTTCCTTATGCATTATAATTGGTTTCTAGTTCATAAACATCTTTTCTTTTTTTGTTTTTTTCCTGGGCCTGGATTCTTAACTTTTTACCATCATTAAAAAATTATATGTAACTCTGCAGTTCAATTTTTTTGTATTTCTTGCATTTTTCTTGTGGACATAATAGCAAAAGCAGAAGCTGTTGATTTGGGGGTTTCAATTAGTCTGGCCACATCATGAATTTTTCAAGCTGACATAACCATTTTGTTGTCCTTGCCTATGTCTAAATACTTTCTGTAACTAACAATAACTATACTACTCTTCAAGGGACTTAGTCTTCAAGGGATTTTCAGTGTCTGCAACACAACACCTATATATCTTTGTTGGATCAGAATTTTATAGTGTACAAAACTTCGTGACATGTCAGCAACAAGATGAAAATACTTAGGTAGGTGAAGCATCAATTGTTGCTTTAGACAGAAAATCAAATTCTTTTCGCAGGAAAACTCTTCCAAATATTGGTCTCTGCAGCATCAGGCAATTGTCAGTGCTGTGATCCTGATTTAGGCCATTGTCTCAGAAAAGTCAATATATCAAATTCAGCTCTTCATTTCGTTGACATGCCTAAGCTTAACAGAAGACAGCCACTAGTGTTTCTATTATAAAACAAAAAAGAAATAGTTTTGTGGTGGAGTTCTTGTCATTGCAGTGTTGTAGAAGATGTGAGATGGTGCATGGATCCTGAACCCTTTTTTGCCAGGTGGTTCTGCCAGCATCTCCCAGTAATGATTTGCCATTAAACAGAATGAGAGCTTATGTAGAGTGGCCAAAAGGAAGGTAATTTGAACACTTATAATTTGCAGATGGACCTAGCAGAATCCACACTTAGCAGCTATTATAGGTGGGAATTTGGCCCATGTGTTGAAACCAGATAAAGCTGGGAAGACATAATGAAAATAAATATCTTAGTATTTTGCTGTATGCATTAGTTCTTGAATTCTCCTCAGGACTTTTCAGTGAGTGCTAGTGTAAATTTAAGTGTCCTTTTCAGGAATAGTTGCAGAGAGTAAAAGCACTGAGAAAAAGATACCAGTAAGTGTTTCAACAAGCAATCACACTAATTATGGTCTCAGTCTGGAGGAGATGACATTGGATTCTTGCTTGAATGGGAAAGCCAGAAAAGCTGCAGTTGGATAGCTGACCTCTGAAAAGAGTGGAAGGATGAAGGTCTCTGGGATGGACAAGGTCTCCAGTCATACAGTCCAATACTTGTAATCCTTAGTCAAGAAACAACCTTGCTTAAAGCTTTTAAAGAAGATTTAAATAGAATATACTTTTACAAAACAATCAGGTTGATATGTCAGCTTGGGCTTTAGCAACGCAAAAAATGATTGTTTTATTAAACAACACCCCATTGAATCAGGAGAAATAGAAATTTTAATTTGGTTAAGATTACATAACTAATGAGTGTCCAATGACTATTGTGCAAGTTAGTAAAATTACCAATACTTCAGCATTCTTTCTCTGCTTATTTTTTGATTTGAGACATGCTCTCTTCTGGATGTGAAGCACACCAGTTTTAGTGCTCATTATAGGGCTGCTAGTAAAGACCATTATCCCATTTCTTTCTCTATGGAATAGAGAAGCTACTGCAGTTGTGGTCAACTTAAACTTATCAGTTTGGGAATCCCTGAGTGAAAGGACAGTGCATATTGCTGCCTGGCTGAGAGATTTAAAAATTGGACTTCTTTTTTCTTTTTTCTCCAGTTTTGATTTTAGGTAAAAATCCTTTCTGTGATAGGTCAGCTAGTGATACTAGATATCTAAACAATGCTAATTAAAAATTGCCTGTAGATCACACTATGGAAAATAATAAATAAACTATTCATCCACCCAAGTTGAAGCTCTCAAAGTCAGACGTGATGTTGATATAAATTCACACAACAGGCTAAATACACACAACATTTTAGTGTAGGAACACACTAAAGTGGACCACAGCAAAGAAAATGAACCAAGAGATTTGCTTCTGTGTGAGCTGCTAAGAGCTGCAATGCTGATATCAGTTTATGACGTCCAGCTAGTTATTTCTGCTTAAAAAGGGATGAAATTTCCTGTTCACACTGCATAAAGATAGAATGAGAGCCTGATGCTTGGTTAGTCAGAATTGGGAACAGATTTTCCAAAAGAAAGCAAATATGCCTGAGTCATCAGCTCTGGGAGCAGAAGGATTAGTGAAGCACAGGCAAAGGATAAAACATGGAATAATGGGTGTAAGAATAATGAAGACCATTGCTGTGTTTCATTTCCGTGATCTTGCCTATTCAGCAGAAGTTTATAAAGTTGATAATGAAATTTGAGTTGGTTCAAACTTTTAAGAAGGAAATCCAAATCTACATTTCTGCTAACAAACTGCTTATACCCCATAAGCTCTAAGGTGGTGGAGATGGGAATACCCTTTGCTCTGCTTTTAGCCACTAATCTTGGATGCTGCACATCAGAATATCTTTCCTCATGGACTTTTTTAATATATTATGCTAGAAACAGAATATAAGGATAAGGACATTAGTTTGCTTTCCTGATATATGTACCTCAAATGCAGACACATTCCATTTTTCTAAAAAGATTCAACCAAATCAAGAGTTGAGAATGTTTCCATTTCTAGGTATTATTTTAGATATGTAACATTTTCTTGAACTGTATCTCAAACTTTTGATTTCCAGTTCTACAGGAGGTATAAAAGTTTTGTCTGTCTAGCTTAACTAAGGTCATAGGAAGGAAAAAAATTGAGAACCAGAAATATGAAAGCAATCTCTTCAAGAAGACATTGCTGTTCTCTTGAAAATAATCTGTTCCTCCTAATCAGACACCCTGTTAATGGGCTGAAGGTGAAAGGAAGGCAAGGTATTTTGCATTATGAGAGATGCCTAAGGAGTTTTAATCTGGATTTAGTTTCCTTTGCTGGCTAGGATGAGGTAGGAATCTCACATTCTACTAAAACCACACTGGATCCTGAGGCACTAGATCTTTCCCCACTCAGGGCACTTTGGGGGAGGTGAGGAACTGAGGAGCAAATGGGAGCAAAATTGGGAAAAGCTGATTCCTTAGCACATCCCAGATGCTCTCAGCCATGCCCAGTGGGTGTTGAGTAGGAAAACAGATGTGTAAGGACTTTTGCTAGAAATACAGCAAAATATTTCAGAAAACCTCTAACTCTATCAAAGTCTGGTTTGTTTTCTTTTGGAGAGAAAAGAGAAAAAGGACTGGGTTTACTATTATCATGTCTAAGTAGTCACACATCTGGATGTCCAATTAAAAAATAAATTATCAGAAGCATACAATGACAACTCAAGAATGACACAGTAGGAAGAGCTTTAAGTTTATATTATTTTAGGCTACTTTGGTACCTCAGAAACTGAACAGCTGGAACAACAGAACAGCTTTCTTTCCCCCAGTTCAGTGGGACTAATTTTGGATTATGAAACATCTTAGAATCTTAAAGCCAGTTTTTGCATGCGGCAGAAATACTTCAATGGGGCAAATTGAAATATTCGCTTTCATCTTGGCCTTTAATGTTTTTTACTACTGCAAAATCCATTATTTCAACGAGGAGTCTGTAAAGTGGGAGGCAGAATATGAGCAGAAATTAATAGTGCTAAATGAATCTGCAAAGGATGTCTTAATGTGAGAAATTATCCTTCAGATTTATAATCTAACTGCTTAACCATAATTACTTCTTCTCTATTTTGTCTTTACATGGGAATTTGCTGCTTTTATAATTTCTAATTTCCCAGGAGCTCTCATTAATGGTTGATAATTTGGTCTAGTTCCCTTTATTAAGTATATAAAAAAAAAATCATCATTCTGGAATAGAAAGAAATGTTATGGTTAGGAATAGTGATTTTTCTCTGCTGCATTTCTGCTCTATTTTTATTTATGTATCATCCCCAAAAGTAAAAATTAAGGATGGATAAGTAAACTTGTAAAGAAAGAAAATTTAATCCAGATTTTTCTCCCAATATTTTTTATCCTAAATTGTGTAGCTTGTATTTTCTTTTGAACTGTTTCTAAAATTTTCCCCTGAAGTGAGAACTTTCCAGAAGTACCTTTCTTCCTCAAATAAAGATGGAGCAGAGCAAAAATGCAATACGTTTTTGAAATGCATCTTCATCCTTTCTAGCAATGCTTTTGTGCAGTTTGAATGTTCTCTCTCCTCTAATTCACTATTATTGCCAGTTACTATTTATATTCTGGTGTCACCTGCAAACCATAGCCTGTCTATTCTACCATTGTGTGTGGAAATTACACTACAGAAAATTGATGTCACTGACCAAGGTTTGTAATGTAGGTCGAAAATGCATCTTTTTTAATTACACATTTATTATGCAATCCACCAAACTGCATTGCCTCCGTGGCTGAACATGGTGATCTTACTTGAAAAGTGTCTTTTTCTCCCTAATTAGGCACTTGCCTTTAAATCCAAACTCAAGTTTTACAGTTTCCTGCCAGCAGAATTATTTCTTCTACTGATTTTTTTTTTGTTTCCTTCTTTCCATCCCCTGTTGCTGCTTTGTGACTTCTCTTATGCAGAGCTGTGTCCTTTCAGCATTTCAATATATCTGCTTATCTGTTAATGGATTGATTCAGTAATGCAAAAAGGGATTTGCATTGATGGACACTTCTGATTTGAAAGAGGGTAAGAATAGAGGAGAGCAGATGTCTGGAGGACAGATTCTTAGTTTTTCTTTAGACTTCAGCACTTAGTGTGCTTGGATAGTTCTCAGAGCAAAGGGATGGCCAAAAACTTAGGAAAAAACTGTTTTTTTTCCCTAGAAAATCATAACAGGCCACTTTGAGACCCACATTCAATGATATCTTCTGCTTTGGTGAAATTTCCAGCAGATCTTCCCATACCACAGAAGCCTTTTCTTGGTGTTTGAAGTGCCAAGTCATTTCACCAGTAGCATCAGAGTATTTCAGATTCCCTGTTTTCCAGGCCTGTTTTGTAAGGAATGTGCTCTACCTTTTTCTGTGCTGTAGCACCTACGTTGAAACTGCAGATCTGCTTGCAGAGAGAGCCTTGAGAAGAGCTCCAGGAATATTTCTGTCGTGTTGCTCCGTCAAGAAAACTGAATTCCCTTTCTGTTTCTCTTAGGAGTTTACCACTTGGTGTGTGGCTGTGAATACCAGTGATGGGGAGAGCAGCTGAGAGGGAAAATTTTGGGATGCAGGTTCCTAAGTTGCTGACCCAGCTGGAGCAGGGAGCTCTGATGGATCTACTGGAGGCAGTTGGAGGAAGGGATTGTGAATTAATTAACCTTTCTGGGGTTTCCCTTGGGTCTGCCTTGCCGAGCAGAGTTTCTGCCAGTGACACGTGGATAATCCAACAGTAAATGATATGTCAGTGGAAAGGATTGCTAACACTTCAGTCAGTGGGTTGATTCCTGGGGACTTTTTCACCCATTCCATTCCATCAGCAAAAGCCTTTTTGAAGGCATGTACAAATAGCAGTTCTGGTGAAGACTCTTCATCCTTTCCTTTTAATGCTCTCCACATCGACACATCTCTTTGCATCTGAGACTGAGTGTAGCTTTCTTTAGGTGAAGCTATTAAAGCCCTGGATATGAATATTTTTCTCCTATGTGAAACTATTCCCTGTAGGGCTCAGAGCACTCTGTAACCTGCAAAGATTTTATTTTAGTTGCTATACCAGTGATCTATGTAGGGTAACTGGAGCATAAAATTTAAACAGACACACATGAAGGCCAAGAAAGGCTGCAAGAATTCAGATTGCTTGGGAAGGTACAGAAAGCTACTGTCAAGCAGACTTAAGCAAGTAAGGATTGCCTTCTCTGATGCTTGCATTTTAGATGTTTGACTATAGGGTAGACTCTAGACCTATGGCTGATGGGCCTGAGTCCCTTTACAAAGAAAAAAAAAAGTACTGGAGAACACTTTAAAAACTGGGAGCCTGGTGTTTTTAAGTGAGGCTAGGTGTCCATAAAGACCTGAGTAAAATAAACTTATTCCACTTGCCATGTTTCAGACCCGAAAGGTGTTTGAAACACCCCTACCTCCTGTCCCCTCCCATCCCCAGCCTCCCCTTTGCAGGTGTCACAGTGCAAGAAGTGTCTTTGCAGTCACAGATGCTGACTGCAGCACTTGTAGGTCTCTGCAGTCCAACACAGCTGCTTTCTGCAGTGTGGCCAGTATTCGGGTTTGGCTGAAATGTGATCCTATCAAGCATCTTTTGGAGGTGGGTGCCTTGAGTTCCCTTCCTGTGCAGGGTAAGCTAGGCAGGATGGGCACTGCCTGGTACACCTCAGTGGTAGCAGTTCTACTTCCAAAACACAACAGTGTCTCTGCAATTTTGTTCATTTCTTAAGTTTTCTGATTATATCCTGCAGCCCAATTCCCACAATGGAAGAATGCCTGTATCTTCTCTTTTTGTGTGTTCCCTTTTCCCCCCATAATTTTAATAATGAATTTAGTTTTAACTATTTATGCTTGTAGACCCCATGTGGAATGTTCAGAGCCTTCCTGGTCAGGAAATCTTACTGTCATTCACTTGCCTTAAGATAATTAAGTGATCAGTGTTAGTCACTTACTGGTTTTGGTTGTTAGGTGCTACTGCTCAAATATTTTTCATCAACACCCTGATTTAACACTTCTAGTTAAATCTATGCAATTAATCTCCTGTGTAGGTAGAGGTGGTATGGATATAAAATAGAGAAAATGTCTGTGTTCCTTCAGTGACAGTGTATTTGCTGTATGTACTAAGAGGACAATGACATGATAGTAAAGCACATCACTCACTTGAAATGGTGGGAAAGAAATTAGTAGAATGAGAATCAGAAATGTTCCATGCTTCGAATAAAAAATGGCAAAAGTAATGAAAATGGAAATGCTGTAACTGATTTTTTTTTAATTTGGATCTGGAAATCAGATTCTGGTGTGCAGAAGTAGACTTGTGTGAATCAGTGAAGAGATCATCAAAACTGGAAAGAACTCCTGGGAAGTTCTTCTAATTCAAGTGTATCTGAATCAATTCCTTCTAATTCAGATGTAGTTACCAACATCTTCCCATGCCCCTTGTTAACAAGAGTATAATTGGCTTTGTAAATGATATGTTAAAGAATGTCTCTTCTTGAGAAGTAATTAACTGGTGATGATTTGAGTCTTTTGGAGAGGGTGTTATCAATTAGCAGCATTTGAGCTGAGAAAACTTGGCTGCCAAGGCTCCTCAAGCTCAGATTTGTTTTTACATGGGTATCTTAAATAAAAGTGGGTTCACACACCTGTGCTTAAATCAGGAAAATTTTAAGGGGTTTCAACTGCTTTTGAAAGAAACATCAAGAGTACTTCATTTGTGATGGAGCACACTGAATGCTTCTATTGCAGACAGATATTAAAATCTATGGTGTCTTCTTTTTAGTGTATTCTCACCGTGATGCTTTGGATTTATGTGCTTGTAACCATTGTCCTTCAAGCAGACTTATGTGGAACTAAAAATATGTATTTTCCTGCCAGGTGCATAGAACCACTAAAAACTGAAAAAAAACCCCAAACCCTGTAACTTATGCTAAGAATTGTTTGGAGACATGCTTTAACAAATAGGGATTTATAGGCACTCTGAAATGGTGCCTGTGGTCCTGAATATAAAACATATGAAGGCATTAGATAGTGGGAATTGCAGCAGTAATGTTGAGATGTCTGATAAATGCAAAACTGGTTATTGCTAGACACATTCCAAGGCCACGAATATTACTCATGAAAAGAGAAAACAACACAATGACCACTTTTTTTTTTTTCTCATGAGGTTTAGCAAGTGCTGTATTTCTATTTTCTTGGGATATCCCCATCACTTAATTTAGGGAAATAAAAAATTTGGATATTCTGTGTCTCTATACACTTTCTACAAATTCATACAGCAGCTGAAGTATTTAGATGAACTGCACAGTGTCCAGCTCAGTATAGAGCTTGTCTCCCATGAAAACTGAATCCAAATAAACACCATCTGGAGCTTCTGCTTAGTTCACGTCCATCATTTCAAACCATGAGGAACAAAGGGATTTTGAGGGGAGAGCTAGAAATGACAGAAATAGAAATACTGCTAGAAATGACACAGCACCAGTAGTGCTTTGTGAAGCTAAGGCATTGCCACTAGTAGAGTTTAATAAACATTTCTTCACAGATCTGTAGCTGCTGTATGTTCTGGATTGTTGATGGTACACTTTAGGTTCTTCCATGAAACAATAATACTACTTGTTGGACGAGGCCAAATGTTTTATTCTGCCAGTGTTGGTGTTACCTGCTTCATGTCTGAGAGAAAGAAAATATCAAGTGATGAGTTACTGAGAATTTTTTGGTGTTGGGAATTAGTGCAGATTTTCTACCTTAAATCTAGCTTTAGTACCTGGGTTGGGTATTCTTCATCCTCTGTTGAGTGAGTGATACAGAGAAAGAAATTCCAAAAATAAGCATGTAGTATCTCTTTATTACAGTGGTGTTTTAATCTTGGATCTTTGTGTATCAGTGGAAATGGGTTGGGCATTCTGTGATTCCAGACCTCGTTGTATTTGTCACAGTTTGGTTGTGGGATCTCCAGAATTACCTTCTGCAATTTTGTATTGCTTCCTTCTAGCTTCTAACTTGCTTTAGTTCAATCACTATATCATATAGTATAAAAGAACTATATGCAGAGACCTTAAAGTAGTTTATATTAGACTTTTGTCTCCTTCTCTTACCTTAGTGATGCATTATGATCTGTTCTAGCTGTGAGCAAGCAAAACACTGTATAAAAACATCCCAGTGTGTGCTAAAGCAAGTTTCATAGATTGTGTCCATTATTCATAATTATCTCCTTATGATCAGTCACATGATTGACATATTGGGTTTTTTTCTTCAAATTGGATCATTAGAACTGTAAGAAAATGCAGAGTGGTAAGTATTGACCAGTGGAATTTCAGTTCTTCCAAGGAAAGTAAAATAAGGGAGTGGAGTCCATTTATCACAGTAAGGTTTAGGGTCTGCAATTGCTATTTCTCCTTTTGGATACAGCCTCTTGCAAGAAAACAAACAAACTCACTCAACAAAACCCCAAACAAACAATATCAGTATTAAAATAATAGAGGGCATTATTTAGAATTTAATTTTAATTTTCCGTATACATCCTTATGAACAAAATTAATCTAAGCATTAATATAAAGCAAAGAGAGGGGAAGGACATAACAGTGTGATAAATCTGATTTTCTAATTAATCTAAATGTTGAGAAATATATTTCTTCACTATAGATCTGGCTAGTGTTACTAGTACAGAGTAATTATGCTTCAGTCCCTGAAGGATAATATTTCATGTTTGAAAAACAGCAGGCCTTTTTCTGGGGAAAAAAAAATTAGTATTAAAAAATCTGGGTAAACAAGGAAATATAAGTACCAACAAGATCTTTTCCATCCCATAAGCATCCCATATTTATATTCTATATGCTCTTTTGCATATGCTCTTTCAACTCTCCTCCTCTGTTTTTGTCCAAAATGATAATTTCCTGTTTCTCAGCAGTGAAGAAATAAACCTTGGGAGCAAAAGTATGAATGGAAAATTTACAGCAGCAGCAGTAGCAGCTGTTAATTCTGAAGTTATAGCTATTATTAACATTTATTCTTATTTAAAGGTCAATAATTCCTGTTTTATCAGTTCGTTGCAGTGTCTGGTTTTAGACTGTTTGCCTAGTTTTTGTCTTTATTTTTGCCTTCAGTGTGAATATTGCCCTGCATTATTACCTTTGTCATATCTCTGTTGGAGCACTGTGAATGTCAACTTCTTTTTAATCTGAGGAGCTCTTTTGGACAGTGGAAAAAAGTGGCTGTTGTGTCTCACACAGAAATAATTTGGATTTTGGCCGTGAAATAGCATCATAACAGAGGAAAGACATGGGAGAGAATGGAAAGCTTGATGAAAAATAGAAAGCCAACATGCTGAGGAAAACGTGTAATGACAATCATACAAGGTGTGTGATGTGCTTTGTAAAAATGAGCAATAAATAATTCAGTTTACTAACGTGGCTGTTAATCCCTCTGTGAAATATTTGCAAGCAGACAGCATTGTCCTCAAGCCTTCACTATATAGGATTAAGGTTTCCAAGGGGAAAATTAATCAAGTTCTCCGTTTGTTGGTTAAACAATGAAAAGTGTGTTTCTGTTGGCTTCTTCAGTGAGAGCAACAATGCTGTTATTGAGCTTGTTTGGATTTATTTTTCATCAAGGGGAGGCTGAGGAAAATATGGGAAAGTAACATCCAAAATCAGAGTGTTTATTAAAAAGAAACAAACGCCAGACATAGTGTGAAGGATTTCCAGGTTCTAGGGTTTTAACTTTGTATGTTAAAATAAAAAGGGAAAATACATGGGGAGGTGGTGGGAGATGGAACAAAGAATTCTGCTAATTGGAACTCTGCTGCGTTCCATCTCTGACTCTGCTAATTAGTAGAGAAGTTAGCAGCAGCATGAAAAACCAAGTTTTCCTTTAAAAAGTAATTGTATCCAAAAAGGTAGCTTGTATAAAAATACATAATTAACACCCAAAATAAATTATTATATTTCATTTAAAGAAAAGAACTATTATATTTCATTTAATCGATTTCCTGATTTTAGTGGGTAAAGAAAGATCAACCTCTTCCAAGATGACAGGAAATGACTGCAATAAAAGGCAAAACACTTCCCAACTAAAATCATGAACATTGAAGTAAAGCATTCCTGGAGAACATAGAAAAATATTAAAAGTATTGACAGATTGTAATGTCAAAAGATGAAAAACCAGTGGGACTACTCATACAACAGCTGCTAGTGTAAGACTTTACTTTATTAAGACAGAAAAGAGAGTTTTGATTTCTAAGACATTTAGGTACCCAGTGTCAGTTTGATTAATGATAATTAAAAACATGCAGTTGAATCAGAAAACCTGCAGTACTGAGGTGTTTGTGAGCTTTTGGTTTAATAATCTTTGGATATCCCTGGGCAGTTTAGTAGATTTTATTTTTTTTTCCCTGAATACCTTTGACTGCCAGAAATTGATTCACTCTTGAAATCATCCTCTGATAGAAAAAGAAATGAGATGTCCCTTCTTATTGTCCCTTTAAATCTTTTACTATGAGTTATTACACAATCTAAACCCCTGATTTACTGTGTAAGTCATGAATATTGTGTGTTTGAAAAGTACTTTGTTCATTATTTGGTAAACACCTACAGGAAAATAATGGGGATCTTCAGGAAAGTAATAGCTCAGGCTGAGAGAGGCAAATAGAATGGAAAAGGCCTCATATGATCAGATATGATTAATAGAATCTTTTGGAAATAGTCATGTTGCAGGTAAACAGGCCACATATGTGGAATTTACAGTTTCTTCTTGAATAACACCTACTATGTATATCTCTTATTACATATCAACAAGGTAAAAGTCATCTAAAGCAGAAAATCCTCATGGAAGTTTTCCCTGTTGCTCAAATTGACACAGGAATAGGTATTCCTCTCTCATTTCTGTAATTTGGTCATAATAAGCTCTTCATATGACTGAATTCAAGGTAAACCAGAGCTCTGCATGACCCACTTGATCAAGATGTATCTGGAATAACTGCACAGTGTTGGACTGGCACCTCTAATAGGAGTAACAATGCTAAAAAGAAATTACTGCACTGTAAGGTTGTGATTTTTTTCATTGTTCACATTTCCTACTGGTATCAATGATGCTGGATTCAGCCCTCAAGACTTTATAAATGGGATGAAAAAATATGAAAACTCTTTTGTATCACATAGCTCTCAATACTTTTGCAGGAGAAAGATTTTTTTTTTTTTTTTAATGAGCTAACTAATGCTTTACCTTCACAGCTAAGTAAGAGCAGTGATGCCAATAGCATTGGTGCTGCTTAAGCAACATCCTTAGCCAAATGTAAGACATCTCAAATTGCAGCTAGAACCTGGAAACCTTCAGAGGACTTTAGGTACAGAAATATGGTTGTCACATGTGAGTGAGGGTTCCTTCATGCGCATACTTTGGCTGGAGTGCTTGTGCAAAAAAGATATAAAAGGTCAGCTTAATTTCATAAAATATTACACAAAACCTTCAAGTTTGTTTTTTCAGCTCTATGGCTTGTATATCGTTCTAATAGAGTTCAGCTTCTACAATAAATAAGATGAACAGACCTTATTCACCTTAGTGGTGAATAAATGTGTTTGGGGACTGAAAAACAGGTGAAGAAAGACAGTACAACCTGTTCTGGGAGCAGGGGAAGTGACTAACTTGTTCCTTATTAAAAGCAAAATGGAAGTACCACCAAACTGAGCAAGCTGGGAACCTTTTTATTTTAAAGTACATCTTGGCATTAAAACAACTCAGGAGAGAGTCTTTAAATTTCCACACAGATATTCCAAATAATCAATGCAGAACGGAGCTGCAGATGAAATTCTGTAGAATGAAAGCTTGCTGATCCTATATTGCTGGGTTGGTTCCAGCACAGCCTTGTTTTCCAAGGATGCCAGTTTGATCTCTGACAGACCTCATTTTCTTTATCTGGCTTTGAAAAAAAGATTTGACTTTTGAGCAGCGTGCCAAAATAGAGAATTCTGCACTGCTGTGATTGAACTCAGAATAGACTAAAAGTTGAATGTGTAACTTTACTTTGATCTGAAGCATGAATTTCTGGGATGACCTTTCATAACAATTCTGCCAAGAAGCTCCCTGGGAAACTGAATTTCCAACAGAAAACCTTATCACCCTGTGACAACCCTGACATAACTAGAAAATAATTGTCAGCTGCAACTAGGCAGCTGTCAGATAAATTCAGTATAGTACCATTTTACCTCTACATTGCTCTATTTCATACTTGGGACAGGGACTTTAGCAGAAATTCTGTTTTACTGCTAGAACTTCTGTTGCCCTGTAGCAATCAAAGGAGATTCCAAGTGCTTAGATCTCAGGATTAACAGTGAAATGTGTCTTTTGATCTGTCCTACTTTCAAAAAAACTAGGAAAACATCTGCATTGCACAGGTCTGAGTGCCAAGGTGTTCACCTCATCAGTTTATTTCTCTAATACTGCCAGTGAAGGCTTGATTTATGCAATCCTGATTCTGTGAAGGACTAAATATATATAATTTTATGCACAGTATGTAGGTGTAGCCCTAATAACTTCCTCAGAACTATTGCATGTGGTGCAAAATAGTAAGCTCATAGTTTCTTAACAAATTCATTTATGTGTTGCTCATTTACCACTGAAGAGCAAAACTAAAACTTTAGGTTCTCTCAGTCTGAGAGGAACACTCACTGATGTCAGTGGTGCAGGATGACACCCTGATATCCTGCTGCACTAACAGCATGTTGGACAAATTTTAGTGTTTTCATCTGAAATGTTTCATGTTCCAAGCTGGGTGCAGACTTGATTAATGATTAATACTTCCCCCCTACTGCCTTTTGTTGTGTTTTCTTCTACTTTCCAATGCTTTTTATCAGTTTCAGGTTGTTGTGTTGAAACTGTCCTCTACCTTTTGTTTCTTGGTTAGGTAGAGTCATTTAGCTTTCCTTGAATTTATAGATCCTGTTATATTTTATTTCTTTAACATATTTGTGTAAAGCCATTTTAAATCACAGAAAGGCTGTTAATTCCATGGGATTTGTGTGAAGTTTGGAGTACTTCTCCCATTAAAATAGGCACTATACTTTCTGGGTTAAAGGATGTCTTCACCTCTTCATCAGAAGCAGGACAGGGGAAACTTAGATGACTGAGACCTTGCTTGGGGCAGAGTTTGTCTGCCAGGACTTGAATATAAATGATTGAGCCAGAAGTTTTGCTTCAAATATTCCTCCTATCTATCCAAACTTCACCCTGGATGAGGCTCTAGATCTGGCAGGTGATGCCATGAGATCACCAACATCCTTTTTCTCCCCTTCTGTCTCCGTTTTCAAGTGCTACTAGGCTTTCTAGTCGTCTTTAAAAAATGAAATACTTGCAAAGTACTCTTAAAACCAGGGAAGTTTCAGTGAATTGCACTTCTACCTAGTTGCAGAGTGCACTTCCAGATAGTGTGATGGGAGTTTGCCTCCTGCTCTGTTCTGTCATTAAGTTCAGGGTGCAGAGAGGTGTCAGGAGATGCTGTGGTTTGGGAATGGCATTCCCTGATTTGCTGTTCCCACTGAAACATTCCAAACTGTGCTGCTCTCTCCCTCCTCCCTCCCATTTCTGCAATGGTAACAACTGGTAAACCCATGGAGAAACACTGGTAGATTGATCACAACCTGCTCTCAAAAGCTGGGAATATTTTTGCAGTTCTAAGGGTGTGTCACCTTTACTTATATAGTTCATGGGTTTTTTGGTGTGCTGAATTAATTGCATTACAGTGCTGGTGGCTGTTTTTAAACAGAAACAATGACAGAAAGTCTGAAAGGTAATGAAAAAGCTGGATTGCTAAATGCAGCCAAATTAATGAAGACTCCATGTGCCTGGAAAACAGCTCCCTGAAACTTTAGAAAACAGGAGAAGACATGAGAGAAAGGAAAAAGAAAAAGCCATTCACAAATTGAGGTAGAGTAGTCAAGGCTAAGGAAAGAGCCTGGCAGATGCTAAGGTGCTAAAAAGGAATCTAATTGAAGATCTTTATCTGCACTGGAGATAAATTATTACCTTTATTAAGGTTCTGCTGAAGTTATCTGTGTTAACACATCATCACACATGAGCTCATGTAAAGTTCTGATAACACAATTTATCAGGATAAATAGTCAAGAGTTTTAAATTGCATAGGTGATATTCTGACCCTACATTGCATTTGTTTGTTTTCAGCATATTTTCATTGAAGACAGCTGTAGTTTTTGATCCTTTGGTGTTTTTACTTAGCTGCTCTTTGATAGTGATAATCATGAGGCAGAGCACAGGCTGTGAGATTTGCAGTTTTGATATGTGTGGGACTGCCAAAACATCTACCATGTCTGGAATGATTTAAATGCTTTCCTTTTGAAGGGTTCTGTTGTTCTAAAATAGTTTGGGAAATGTTATCATGTGATTTAAGCTTTCATTTTTTGATAATTTGTACTTGATGCAGTATTATATTACAGAATGTTATTGAATTGTCATGTTTTCTTTCATGATTATGGATAATTATTTTAGAATTCCAAAGCTATGACCATGCTCTACCCTTTCAAAGACAATGAATTATAACTAATTTTATTTGCACTTGTTTGGCTTAGCATTTTGTCCCACAGTTCATGACTTATCAAGCAATGTCATAAGAGATATATATAAAATATATCAAATATATATTATATATATTTTTATATCATTTATGTAATATATAGTATATAATATATATTATATATTATATATTATACAATTATATAATATCTATATTATAATATATAATATATAATATATATAATATAAAATATTTTAACATTAAAAATCCATCATTTTTGCACCTTAAAAGTAATCTTTTTTTTCCAACTGTGATGGAATAGTGTTAACTGAAGTCAAAATTATACTATGTCAGTAAGACAATAAATTAATAAATAAAACAATATAAATATAAATTTCTCAATATAAATGTTACCAAGTAAATTTTACCAAATGCTTTAAATTATTCATGCACATATACCTTTCAATATTTTGCTTTACTACTCTGATACTTGAAAAAGGCCTAGAAAATTACTATTGGAATTTGTTGTATTATCTGCTTAATATTGTGTTTTCTCTAAAGAAATTTTTGCCTAGTTGTTCATCATTTCTTCCACATGGCAGTCAAGCTGCCTGATGCAAAATAAAATGAATGCATTTATTAAACTAGTATCATTTTTCAGAAGCAAAAGTAAGATTGCCCAGCACAACTGATGAACAAAATCCTGAAGCTTGTGGACTGCTAGCCTGAAAAGCCCAATAAAAGCTGAGTTTCAATATTTCAGCTATTTTGCATATTAGAATGATTAATGAGGTAAATATAAAAGCACTGCCAATACAGGGAGTTTTGACTTCAAGGAAGGTTGAGTGCTGTGAACCATTTTTATGTTACAAAGCTTATTTCAGTTAGTTGTCTGATCTTACTAAAGAATTGAACCAGGTGCTAGGCAGTTTCATCATGGGAAAAATGACATTATTAAGGTGGAAAGATTTAATATACGTCAGTGTACTCTGGTATTGCAGTTTCAGAGAAAAATAATAAGAAAGTAATCTACCCTTCTGGAAAAGTATTATTTCATGCTAAAAGCCGTTTACTGAGTGCAGTAAAACTTTCATAAAAGCTATAAATTATGAATTTTTCTTCGTGTGCTCACATAATATGTCTTAATGTACAAAAGGGAAATTTACTCAGTACTAAAGGTGAAAAAATACAAGTGTTTCTAACTAATCCTGTCCCTTTGACTATCCATCCACTGATTTGCTTCCTGAGATTTGTGAAAACCTCTACAGTTAAAAAACTGAGTCCAATGCCTCACCACCCTTACAGGAGAAATGTTTTTCTTAATATCTAATCTCAACCTACTGCCTTGCAGTTTGAATCCATTCTCCCTTGTCCTGTCACTCCAAGTCCTTGTAAAAAGTCTCTCTCCATCTTTCTCTTAGGTTCCCCCCCCCCCCCCCCCCCCCCCCCCCCCCCCCCCCCCCCCCCCCCCCCCCCCCCCCCCCTCTCCCTTCCCCTTATGCCTTGATGAAAAGAAAAAGAAAAACCAACAAAACTTCAGCAAGTCAGCTATGATTATAAGTGTCAGTATGTTTAATAAATCAAACCAATGACACTGGAATATAAAGAGAGGAAAGGTTTTCTTTCTGTAAAGTACTAAATTCTCAACACATGGCTTCTTATGCAAAAGCAGATCTGTGAGCTGCCTCAGAGATGTGATATTCAGCTTTTTTCTGCTTTTAATGCTGTTCTTATATAGAGCAATCCATTAGCATTATCACTTTACATAACACTCTCTCACATTTTTAATTTTGGAGAGGGTTTCTCAGACCTGTGCCCTTCTTTGAAATGTTTTGCAAATTTTGCGCTTCTGGAAAAAAAAAGCATGCAAACTCTTCTGTAAGTAATCATAAAATACACTGCTCCAATGCTTCCATTGCTCCATGTCAAAATTATTTTTATTAGAAACATATCATCCCCAAAACCAACCCCTAATTTCCCAAGTGCCATCATTGAAGTAATTTTGATATAATGCCTCTCTGGTTAAGATCAGCAGCAATGGCATTTTATACTTCCCGTGAGTGGACTAAAATAAACTTCCTCTTAGGAACAGAAATAATGTATGATGTAATTAAAACCAGACCTGCTATAATCCAGTGCTGTCAAGAAATTTGTTTTCTTCTCCCCCTATCTTGATTTATTTCTGGATGACCTGTTCCTACAGCTTAAGCAAGAAGCTATTTGCCAGGCAAGCCCAGGGGAAATGAGATCAGAAGGGAGAAGATGAGGGTTTACACTGTTATTCCTGTAGGTAGCATATATGGTAAAACAGGTTATTTGCACAGTTGTCATTGGAACATGTGAAATTCCCCACTGGAAATGGATTTGCTCTAGATTAGTGAGAGGAAGTTTACATAAAAATCAACTGGAAAGGCAGCAAGATGTCATGAAAGAGGTGTTTTGTAGTTAAAACTTAATCTATAAATAGATCAATTTGCACATATGTGCTCAGACACATTACACATGGTAACGATGAGAATTAAGTCATTTAGGGTCATTTGTCTGCAATTCCTGATTATTTATTTCAGGGCCTTTGAGAGTGGGTGCTTATGTAAGAGCTCCTTCCTGTTGGGTAGTGCATGAAGGAAATCAACTCCCATTATTCTTAAATCCTTGCATCCATTAGCAATAATTAATCACATTAAACTCTGGTACAGAAATAGATGTTGTGTAAAATAGCATCTTCATTTCCCTGCAGGCGTGTCTCTGCTTTTCATGGAGTTTGGCTTAATTTTCTGTCAGTGGAAACTTCCTTTAATAACTGCTGTCTTCACTTCCCCCAAAATAACATCTAAGAGATTTTGATTAATTGAACTGTTTTTTGCTGAGCATTTCTCCTGTGAAGTACTTGCCATCTTTCATTCCTCCAGGGATGCACTCAGCCTGTTAGAAAACCCAACCAATTCCTCCTCCCTGCTGTAAATATTCCATAGGGATTTTAGACATCATCTCACCCAGCTCTTCAGATTACATCCTTGACCACAGTGAAATCCCAAATGCTGCTGCACTTTTGTTCCTCACTTTAACCTATTATCAAACAAGATGCTTTTTCATAATTCACATTCATAATCATGATATTTAATCATTTTTGCAACTGGGTATTTCTGTCTCCAGTGGCCTGATTTGATGATATTTTTCCACAATGATTTTTCTGTCTATATAAAACTGTATTGCTTATCCTTCAGAAGTGTGAAAATCCTTCCCATTCCAGTGACTCATACTGAAACCCAATTTTAGGAATCCATAGCAGGCGATGAAAGGAACACCTCTCTCTTTTCCCAAGCTGTACATTATAGGATCATTCCAGGAAACCCATAATCTCTCTTGCTTCATTTTCCCTCCTTTACATGTCCATCAAGTTGGTAGAGTGGTTTTTGAAGTTATATTTTGATCCCTGCAGTGATAGGACTGACTAAAAGACATCACCAGAACTCTTCAGGGGTAAAAACCACTTTTTAGTAAGGAAAAGCCTTCTACTAGATCTTGCTTATTTTGTCCAGTGTATAGAAAATATCTGTATTTCTTGTATATGTATTTATATATATATATCAGTATCTATACAAAGGGGCAAACATGATTAACTTCATTATTAACTCATCATTTATAATAGTCTTTGAGTTGATTCATGTTTAATTTGATGCTGAGCAGGGATTTTTTTTCCTCCTCTCCAAATCCTCTGGGGTGTTTATTTTCCTGAGAATTAGGAGTGCTTCTTAGGCCAAAAGATAGATATTTATGAAAGTTTGTATGAATTTGGTATGTCCAGGGGTTGATTATCACACATGTGATAATCTAATGGAGCACAGCTATGGAATGATCACATTTTGTCTGGAATGTTTTGTCCTAAGTGTAAAATGAATTCTGCAGTAGGTCTGCCCTTGTTATAGAGCAGCTTTTGATCATGCTCTGATTTTGTATATTGAATTACCATTTTTCCATAGTTGTGTTGCAGGGGTTTTGTTTTTCTTTTTGTGGGTTTTTTTTTTTTTTTTTGAGTTTGCTTTTTTTTTGTTTTGGGGCTTTTTTTTTGATTTTTGGCTTTTTGTGGGTTTTTTTGTTTGTTTTTTGTGGGTTTTTTTGTGGGTTTTTTTCTGTTTGTTTGTTATTATTATTATTATTATTACTACTATTACTACTATTATTGTAGAAAAGATTTCAAGAAAACTACTGTTTAACGTTTCCCCCTTTGTTGTTTATGCAGAATGGGTTTTATTCATCGATACAATGGTGCCATAAACTAACTAACGGAACAGTTTGGCTGGATTCAAACTTAATAGTCTTTGTTCACCTTATTTATTTCTATGATGTCATCAATATAGGGGGTTTTTGTTAGCAGTAACCATGCCATATAATGAAATATGAGTGAAAACACCCTTGGCTGCAAAATGCAATGCTGCAATAATACATCAGTTCTATTCTTCATAAATAACACTAAGCTGGGGCTAACACCAAGATTTTCTCTGAAGTATTAAATAGTGAATTTAATTTCATATCCGTGCTTTCAGCTTTGTAAGGAGCTGACAGCAATTTAATTTTCAATATTGGAATACTGGAGAATTCAAGCAACAACAGGAAAAGATTTCATGGGAGTTATTTCCAGATGTCAGATCACTCTGCAGACAAGAATTGCAGGTCTGACTGGAGCTCATCCTTCCATTGCCTCTGGGGCACTGTGGTTTCCTGCTGGTTTTCTTCTGCTTCTGCATTCTGTTAGAAGTCACTAAATAGCTGCTGCCATGTAGTGTCTGACAAGGTAGAAGGTATATATAATTCATCAAATCAGCCCTTCTGAAAGTAAATCAAATGTACACATCTAAGTGTGCTTCAAATGTTTCCTATTCTTGTGTAAAGCCAACAATTACTGGCTCTGAAGAGTTCTGTGAAGCAGTGTTGGATGGTGCAATCCTTATTTTGTAAGAGATTTTTTTCAGCTGGAGATCAAAGAATTCTCTCCTTCCATCTCTTCATAGTGAGATATGGAAGAATTCCATCAATGGAATATTTTTTCCTGTGGAGGTTCTCTTTACAGAAGAGCCAAATAGAAAATGCAGTGTACTCTGCAAGAATGCACTACATTTTGTAAGGCAAATGAACATTATTGATTTTCCTGTGATGCCTTTCATAAAGATAATCTAGATACAGGAGTCCATTAAATGCTGAAATGAATAGAAATGTTTGAAGCTGTTCTTTAAATTGGAGTATTTCACAGAAAACACACTGGCAAAGCAGCTCAGGATTAGCCATATCTCCTCCCAGGTACAAAGACTGATCTAGATGGCATAGAAAAGATGAGAAATGGGAAAACTCATTGCAAACAGTCAAGAGAGCTCATTGATAAGAGGTCAGCAAGGGAAGCAATGAAGTGCCCAGGGCTCTTAAAAAGATCCAGGGACACTTTATTGAGGTTCAGTGATAAAGTTTGGAGGATGAGACAAATATTGGGAATAATATTTCTTTCTTCCTGAGTGGATGTTTTAATGTGTTCCATCGTGAAGAGATGGTAAAGATGATTGTAGGAAGCATGAGTATAGCTCTGGTGAGGAAATGTATTTTCAGTGTATCCAAACAAACTGCCACAGAGAGAAAAAGCAAAGCCTACCAGCTTTTGTATGCTATTGCTACCGTAATTATTCTAAATTATTACTTTCTAAGATTTTTGTGAGAAAATATGGCAGGACTGGAAAGTATTTATTAATTTCATAAAGCAGATTCTATAGTGGTAATATGTCTGCGTTGGTGTCAGGTATGGTTTTATGCTGAGTTGCAATGGCTAAGGCATTTGAGAGATTCCCTTATATTTCCAGAAATAAATTGGATGCTTCCAGGTCTGGGATTCATTTCTCCTCAGGGTTTTCCTGAAGTCATTTTTGAATCTGATGCAAAAGTTACCATTCATCCTGCCTAGCTTCAATAATGGAAAAATACTAAATATCTAATCTAATCTTGCTTTTTGGCCACCTCTGTAATGAATAAAGAGAGGCACACAGAGAGGAGCCTTTCTATCTCAATTATTATGTGATCCATCCATGCCTGAGATATACTGAGATGGTTTTTTTTTGTGCCCTAATAGGGTTATTATTTCTGTCATGTTTTATATTGCTTGTATAATATTGCTTTATTTGTCACCTCAGCTGTGTGCTTTGGGTGGTTTGGGTTTTATGGGGAGATGAAGGCTCTGAAATGGAGATTTCCAAAGGGGTTTCAGCACCTGGTCTCTTGTGTATGCTGCTGAAAACTGCAGATATTTTCAGGGGGGTTTTAATCAGTAACCTGCTACATGTAGAAAATGAGAGTGAAATGCATCCCTGCTTCTATCCTTCCATTAACTTCAAGAAATGCATAAAATTCCAGAAGGAATATAAATCAACTGCTAATTGATGGGGCTTAGCAAAGACCTTATCCTAGTGGGAGAAATTTCCAGGGTTTGGAGCTACTTAGCTTTTTGGCATCTTCACCTAACACAATTAATTGAAGAAACCTCAGAAGAGACTTTCCTCTCACCTGGTGTGTATGGCAATGCCTACACCTCCAAAATTAGTGTTTATAGCTACTTTCCTCTCACCTGGTGTGTATGGCAATGCCTACACCTCCAAATTAGTGTTTATAGCTACCACCAAGGATTTCATGGACTTTAAATACCTCTCCTCTGCTTAGGAGGGGATCCCATCAATATTTCCAATCTTGTCACAAAATAATCCCATTTTCTTCCTTCCTTTTAGAGTATAATGTTTCAAAAGTTAGGAAATGTACCTACCCTGTTCAATGCTAGTGCTCTAACTCCTATGAAAGGTTTTTAGGAGTCATTTTGTAAATGTAATTTTTCCTTCCATGTCCTTATAATCTTACTTGTAACAGTACATGTATTAAGTAGTTGTCTGGATTCAGTCGGATTTCATAGTAGAAAGCAAGATGGTCCTCAAAGATTTTTTCTTTGGTCTAAATTTCCATTTAGATTGCTTTCTGACTGTAAACAATTCCTGGAAGACTGTGTAAACCATACAATCACTTCATGTAGCTTAAGAAAGGTTAATTTAAGTAATACTAAGACTTACACAGACAATATCAATAGGTTACTGAGAAAAAAAACAGTTCACCAAATCTCAGAACTGTACCTCTCCTATGAACTGCTTTTCCACAATATTAGATGGTTTGGCAGCCTGGAAAATGTGAAAAGAGACAATTGGCTTGTCCCCTTAGAGTTGGTGAAAGGGATAAGTATAACTGTTTTGTTTTGCTTTTAATTTTAACAGGGTGTTCTGTTTCATTCTTTTACATGGAGTCTTTTTGTGGGAAAAATTAATGCAATTCATACAATTTTATCTATTCCTCTTTTATATTAAAAATATTAATTTATAAAATCAGCTTTTTTTTTAGCTGAAGTTACTTGCAAGAATTTCAGTTTCAAACATTGACACACTTTTGATAAATTTTGATGTTGCATGGTCTGGTTTTTTTATTTATGAATCTGTAACAGGAAGGAAAGGGAACTATTTAGGTGGCAACAAATATTCACTTCCATTAATCATATAGCCCACATTTTGCTAAGCAAAGCACATTCTCCATGATCTCACTTACCTGTTTTCTGTTTGGTTTTTTCTGGCACAGTGCAAAAAATATTATTCTTTTCTTCCACAGATCATGGAGGAGAACTGAGTTACAGCAGTTTCTACTATCCTAGATCCTGCAAGATCTGAACTTCTTTCTCTTTCTGGATTTGAAATGACTGTGTATAAGATTACAGAAATCAAGAGCCTAATCATGCAACGAGTGGTTAATTGTAATTGAGCTGGCATTTAAAATCTTGGCCCTGAGGTGCTCACATGCATATTTTAAATGGATAAGTGGGTGTTTATGAAACCCTAAATATATGGTATTTTGCAAGGTATTTCATGCACCCTCAGTGAGACTGCATCCACAGAGGGATGTGGATGGGCTGGATCCATGGGCTGAGGCCAGCTGTGTGAGGTTCAGCAAGGCAAAAATCCCATGTCCTGCTCTTCAGTCACAATTGGTGACATTTAAATTAGGGGCAGTGTGAGTTTTAATGAGAATCAGCTGGAGGACAGAGGAAAAGGAAGGTCATTAATAGGGCTTCATGAATAGAGGTATTTTTGTCTGGTTGGCTTATGGAGTCAAAACCTCTTGTTCTGAGGGGAAAAAAAAAATCCCACAAAACTTCTTTGTGATGTTGAGAAGTTTAAAAATCACTTAAGGCTCTTCTCCATTCCAGGCTGATTCTGAGAAGCAAATTGGGAGGGGGTTGAGGTGAGTGGCATGATGATGCAATAAATAGTGTTTGTCCTTTGTCAAGATGTCTTGCAATAATAATTTTGAAGGATTTCTCATCACCAGTGTAATCCTGACCAAACATAGCATTTAAGAATATTCCTAACTCACAGCACTGAGTACCTCCAGTGTGAAGGGTATGGTTAAGAGCATGTTGAACTGTTGACCCAAATAATAAATTCTGTAGACATGGAGGGCTGCAAATATTCTCTTAGGCTTAAATCAGAGATGTTCAGAAATGTCTGTGGCATGCTCTGCACACTCATTAACATTTGGGATGATTGCATTAACATCAAGAGAGATGTAGAGTGTTAATATTGAGCTGGCATCCTTCCAGCGGAACTGTGGAAAAGGCTTAATGAAATTATCTCTAGAAACACACCTATTGGTCTTCCATCACTGTGTCCAGTAAGTTCAGCAAGGGGGACAAGTGGATAAAATTCCTACCCTTTTTTCCCTTCACTTTTAATAGACACTTTAACAAGTTGTTGGAGTGGGAGTTTTTTTCACTGGAGCTAAGAAAGGCTTATGGCATTGAATTGCAATGAGCTGAATAAGTACAGTAGCCTGAGGAAGTTATTAATTTTTCACATTAATTTTGGACCCTCCCATAGTAGTCAAATTTAACTGCTTCCAAGTTGACAGCTCATTTTTATTGAAGCAAAATTTGAGATTTAATTGGAACACTTCAGGGTCGTCTGTAATTAACCTGGACTGCTGTACTTCTGACCACATCTTGGAGTCATCAGCCAAAACTTCATCTTTCTAACCCCTCTCAGTTGTCTTTCCTCAAGGCTTCATAGGCCCAACTCTCTCAGAATATTTCCAGATTCTCCAGTCCCTTAACCATCTTCATAGCTCTCCACTGGACCTACCCCAGGAGCTCCTTGTCTTTCTTGAACTGAAATGCATCATGTTGAAAGTTTAAAAGATGAGTAAACCTCCAGCATGGCATTCTAGCAAATAAAAATGGTGAAAGAGCAATGGAGAGTAGCACCAGGAATGGTCTTTGGTAGAGAATGGTCTTTGTCTCTCTCAAAACAGTTCTGAAGCATCAAATGGATGTCTTCCAAATTATCTGACTAATAGCCAGCTCCTACAAGGCAACTTTATATCCTAGGACAAATTTTTATTTACTTTACTTGCTCCAACTAAAAAATTTTCTAATTCTGTGTATTTCTTGTTTTGTTTCTCAGTTATTTATGAGCAGCAGTTTTTATCATGCACCCACTAAAGTGTTGAAGAAGAAACTCAAGGTCTCAGTGCATTTGGAGCACATTTAAGAGCATGGTGATATCTCCATTTCTAACACTCCTAATAATCTCCATTTGTATACAGGCATTCTGCAGTGTGTTGTGCACAGCTGCTTGCTTTGTGGAACCCAATATTACCTGGAGCACATTTCCATAATGTGTTATAAGCTGATTAAAACCCTGCTTTTCCTGCAGTCTGTGCTCAAGCTCCCACTGACGTCATAAAACTGCTTTTCAGCTTTGGGCTGCAGGGTTTAGCACAGAGGCAGTGGGATTAGGGCACAGCAGCTGAGAGCTGGGCTTTTGTAATGCTCCCTGCACGGCAGGAGAGGTGTTACCTGAGCCCTGCAGCCCTGATGGCTGGTTCTTTCCCACTCTGGTGAAATGACAGGACTGTTGTCTGCACTCAGTAAAACTGTTTTACTGCTAAATAAAGGGTTCTGTGGCCACCTTTGTCACCAACAGCTGTTAGTAACAGTTTAATCTCAATCCACACTATGTTGTTAAATGAGATAATAGCAGGTAATTTGCTAATGATCCAGTGATTTAATGTTTAGGGTAAAAATTCTTTCCTGTGATAAATGCAGATGATTTTATAGCAGATTTAGACAAAGAACACAAGTTTTGGTAGAATTCAAAACTGCAAGGCTCTAGTCAGTCTACTTATCACTCTGAGTAAGTAGACAATTTAATTGCTGTAAATGAATTACTGACAGTTTGTCTCTAACTTCCAAAGATGATACATTAGGCTTAAACATAAAACCACTATGCATTATAAGAGGTATTTTATTTTTCATGTTAAGTAAAATAAGATTTGAATGTTAAAATTAAAAATGTATGTATCTTCTTTATAACCAGATCTGATATCTACTGAGAACAAGCACTTCCCTGTGACAAAGCCATCTGCCATAGGAGCTCATAAAACATATGTGCTAATAGGTAAAAAACATGAATTCCATGCACTGAAGTACCTGGCCGATTTCTCTGACAAATATTCTTGTTAAGGAAATCTGTAGACATGATATCTTCTGCATCAGCTGGTTTTTGGCACTGTCCTCTGTGGTCTGAAATCATCAATTTTGTGGTGTTTGAGGGGTGCAAAGTAGGCAGAGAGAACAATACATCCTTTCTTCAACACAAAAATGGATGGCAAACTGTTGAAGGAATTATTTCCTATCCTTTAACTTGGACACCTGAATTTGCTCTGCCAACTCAAATCTAATCACCCGTAATACAACACAATGTTCATTATCTATTTACCTCGTTCTTAATGAAGTAATGGAAATATAATTCCTGCCAAAATCAATAGAGTTTGTGTCACTGGGCCTCAGTATGAGTTGGCTTGTGTGCCTGGTTGCTTTTGTAAGAGTTTTGTTCTGTCAGAGTTACTATTTGCTTGCAAAAACCACAATTTGTTCCTGAAATAAAAGAAAAAGAATGCTGCAGTTCAAGGCAACTGAATGTAAGAGAACCTCTTCTAGAATGAGAAATACAAAAGCTTCAGCTGGATACAAAGCTGCTCTCTGCTCTTTCCTTCTGCAGACTGCATGAATGTTGGTATCAGTTTCCCTGTGAAATTGCTGCACAGCCTAGGAGAGTATAAATGAAGTCTCAATTTCTTTTGTTATTTTAGCATATCATTTATTTCAAGACAGAAGGCCAGGAAAATAAAAGGGGAATGAATACATATAGTTGTTATGAATAGAAAATTGGAGTGCAGTATCATGAGGAGCAGGCATTCTAAGGCATTTATTCTAAATTTTGTTGTCACGGCCAATTTTCAAGGTCAATTAGATAGGATCATGCATTATCAAATTCTCATTTTTTTTAATATGGTTATGTATTATATAGCCTAGATATCTATTGTGGAATTTTCACAGTAATTAATTACTTGGGTTTGGCAATCATAGTTATTTTAAAACCCAGTTTTTGCAAATCGCTTATTTTTGAGTCACTGTCAAAAACAATCCCCAGAAATCTGATGTTATGGTATTGACCTATTATTTGAGGTGATTATTCTCCATCTCACTGTCCATAAAAGCTAAACAAAAACCCCACAAAACCCAACTGAATCTACACATGGTCCATCTAGTCCAGTACTAAGTGTCCAGAAGTGGCAACAGCAGATTCTGCTTGGATAGAAGTGGTTTAGTGTGCAAACTGGCTCTCTTTGTGTTTCACAGCATTCACAATTTTTACATTAGGTACATTCACTCAAACATCCCAACCCAGCTATTTTAACATCCTTTTTGGAACATGTTGCCCAAGAAGTGGTTTAATTTATTTTTCAATTCCCTGACATTGTGTCTGCATCCTCCTGTGGCAGCAACATCCAGATGTGTACTGCTGGTAAAATAAACTTGCTTTTGTCTCTCTTAACCCCAAATCAGAGAGCAGGAAGGGTTGGGATGATACACTCAGGCACAGGGTGTGACTCAGGGATGGTGCTGTGCAGGGCCAGGAGTTGGATTTGACAATCCCTGTGGGTCCTTCCAACTCAGCACATTCTGTGGTGATTCTATGTAATGCTTTTCCCACCTCTTCAGCAATGAATTTGTGATTAGAGGTTTTCCTTTCAGCAAGAATGTGTCTGAATTCCCAGAGATGGCACAGTTTCACATTGTCTATGCTGCAAATCCTGCAGAATCGGCAGGAATATATAATAATATGCTGAGTGGTCTTGAGGAACTTCTTTTGCACCATTAAATTTTCCTCCATTTACTTCCACATTAGGGAAATCAGCCTCTGGCAGGCTTTGACCCTTGGGAACACTAATAAAATCTCCCCACTTTTCACTTGATGTCCTTAAATTCTTAAATTTAGGACTTTAAATTCTTCTCGAGTCCTTAAATTTTTAAAATGTTAGCCTTAGGCTTTAGAGAAAGTCATGGCACTGGGAGCTGACCTTATAACATACTGATTCTCTCTGGTTTAGTCATTGTGGCAACAGAAGCAGCCCTGAATCAGGAATCATGTCACAGAAACTCTGCAGAGGTGGTATTTCAACTCAGGATGGTATCATTGTGCTTTTGATTGGGGGGAAATGAAAGGAAAACCAGCAGCATTGATTTAAGTTATTATACAATCAAATATTTGTTTAAGTTATATGATCAAGTATAATTAAATTAATGAATCTGCATTTTATTAGCAAATATAGAGAATATGTGTTTGCTAATAAAATATTAATAAAACTATTCAACTTCTGTAGGATCAAATGTAGGCACTTATGAAACTAAAGGTATTTTTCTCTTGATTCCACTAGGAAGTGCATTTATCTCAAAACATGCTTGTTTCATGAGATAACTAAAATAGTGAAATTTGTTTATTGTAACACATCTCTGGGTCTTCCAGAAATGTCTTCTCCTGACAAATTTTCACCCATGTTCTTACACAGATACACAGGACAAAAGTGCATTTCTGTACTTTTCTGCAGCAACAATGAATTTCATCCAAAGAAACTAAAGATTTTTGACCTGAAAGTAAATCCTCATTGAGGAAATGTGAGTTCATCTCTACTAAATATCAAAGACCTTCCTTATTTTCTTCTAGGCCAAGACATAACTGGAATAGTTCAGCTGGGTTAACGAAGGTCTGTAGGCTTTTCCCTGAAGACATATAATTTTTTTTACACAGAATAATGTTTGGCAGTCACTCTGAATTACCTATACCTCTGCACTGAGTGAACATTACAGCAGATTATGTTATTTCTTGATTAGTAAACAAACCATGAGGCTTGCTGCTCTTGTGGGATGCAATACTTTGTCACACTCAGCACAGCAGCAATGCAAACTGCAATTTCCCCCATTTGCAGAGGTCTGAAAGGCTCATGGGGACAGGGATGTGAATCCTGATCCCACCAGGAGCAGAGGAGCTCAGCTCTGGGCAGTGCAGGATGCTGAAGTGTGTCATTAGTTTCTTTCCCTTGAGCAGGTCTGAGTAAGCTACTGTAAGTCTTCATGTGTTTAAAGATCAACACGTGTTAAGTACTTTGCTGCATGGGGATTAAAGTGCTAATTGAGCCCCTAATCCTTCTGCATATCCCAGTGCTGGAAACTGTGTGTTTGAAAAGGTTTGCCTAGACTTGGAGATGTAAGTTGGACACCAAAGTCAGTCAGCAGATCATCTGTCCTTGCATTCATGTACATTTTGCTCCTGGTTTCAGGGTAACGATAAATGAAAGTATCCTCTGAGGAAAGAGGAATGTGCTCTCTGGAACCTGACAATGAAATAATGTGTTCAAAGTGGTTCAAAACCATCCATCTATGCAAGAACATTAAATCTTTAATACATTTGCCTGTAGATAAGGAATAGTACTGAATTGAATAAAATGCTTGCGACCAGGATAATACCATCCATATATTCTTATCCTGACTTTCTACTTTCTTATGCACCATTCCATATTAAGTGGGTGAAATTAAGCTGCTGTTTAAATAGGAAGAGTTTCATTTGTTCATAGCAAAAGCAATGATTGTTTGAAGCATGTAGTGAAGCATAATTTATATATAGCATATGCTTTCCCATTAGCAGCTGTCTTCAGTGTCAAAAACATCAGCAAGACCTGAACAATAACAGTGGGTTTTGAAGTATGACAAAATAGCTGGCATTTAAGTGATTTTCAGATCTGAAACTCATTTAATACTTGGGTGAGAACTTAAAGGCTAAAAAAAAGAGTAATTCTAGTTGAGAATATAGATCTATATGCTGTGCTGTCTGAAAATATTGGAATTTCTTGTGTTTGTCCACTGTTTAATGTTGTTTTGATATTATAATATCTAGCACAAAGAAAAGAAACAAACTGCACACATGAATAACCATATTTAATTTACACAAAACATAGAGCCAAAATTTTACTTTTGAACCAAAAAACACATTTTAAGCTTCATTACACTTTTGCTTAAATAAACAGGCTTTTTTTTATAAATGTGTAATTGCAGAATTCTTCAAGCAAAGGATGGTGTACTTTGTGAGTGCATTCCAAAAATTATTATTTTCTTTACCATCTGCAGGTCACATTTTGAGAGCTGTGATAGCTTCTCTCCAGGGTTCTGTCACTCTCCACATTATCTCAGTTGTTCTATCTGCAAGCAGAGTGTAGCACAAAATATTAAATTCTGTTGCAGTAAAAGAAAAAGTAATATTAAAAAAATATTGTGTATGATCTTTTTCTAAGTGAGCTACACAAACAACACATGCTCTGGAACTTGCTTTCATTACAATAATTGCTAAGTGTTTTATGAAGTATTTGCACCTCAATTTCCAAGTTTTGAATAATGGAGAGGAAAATGTCTTCGTGCTGTGCTAACAACCAGAGAAATAATAACAACAAACAAATCCTTTTGTCTACTACTCCTACAAAAAAAACCCAAAAAACAGAGGCTTTGAAAGCAACTGTGTAAAGAAATCCTAATTATATAGGCTACTGCCTCTCTCAAAAATATCCTACAGAGAAATCTGCTTGTACACTACGGCCTAAGAAAAGCTGAGTTGCTTCAGTTTGGAGTTTGCTCCTGGTTTAGATGCAAAATCCCTGACATGCTTACCTGTCACACTCCATCTAGTGTGGATTGCTAATCAGCTGGATGAGTGTTTGGGAAGGGGAGAAATAAGTGTTTTGTCCCTTTTCTTCTAACTAAGCTGAGGTCATGTGTTCTGATGTCTGTTATTTCCTTCTCTACTTTAAACTTAACTTTATGGACAGATTTTCTGTTAATAAAGAGTGACTGCAGGCTTCTTGCATCTTTGCATTTAAATAAGATTTTTGCCCCTATCATTTCAGATTTGTCAGCAGTATTGGCAAACGTGAGCAAAAAAAGAGCAGAAGCTGGAGCAAGAAAGGATGAAAGAATTGTTCCCTAGGTTAAAGGACAACAGATCATCTGCTGAGGTATTTTTGCCTCCCAGTGGGGAAAGAAATACTTTAAGAAAGAAAGAAATACTTTAAATGCTTTTCTTTTAAATTTATGACATAAGGTGTTTATTATCTGTAACTGTTGTAACATAAAGCAATGTGTGGAAGGCAGGATTCAGTGGGTTACATGAATATTTCAGTTCTCTGTGGTTTACTGGGGTTTTTTTTTACAGAGCACAGGTTGCAGAGTGTGGCAAGCATGAAAGAGGAGTTTTTTCGACTGGTAACTCAGGTCTGACTGTGTGAATATTATCCAACACGGGGCTGATTTAGAGGATGCTGCAGTGACATGAGCATCCTCTAAATGCAGTCATTAGCCAGGCAGTTTCCAAGTGAAGCTGTGTCACCAAATATTTTAGGGAAGGCAGTCCTGAATGATTCAATTTAGTGCTTGTCAGTCAGGGTGACCTCTGAAAGGAGCTCTGTGTCATTATTAGGTGGCTGTAAGCAATCCATGAAGCCTTTTGAGGAGCAGTTGAGGCCATTTGGTCTGTTTAGCCTGGAGGAGACTGAGGTCAGACCTCATCACAGCCTGCAACTTCCTCGAGAGGAGAAGAGGAGGGGCAGGCACTGAGCTCTTCTCTCTGGTGAGCAGGGACTCAGGAAATGGCATGGAGCTGGCTTAGGGCAGGTTTGGGGTGGGTATCAGGAAATGGTCTTGCCCCAGAGGGTGTTTGGGCACTGGAACAGCTCCCCAGGGCAGTGGGCACTGCACCAAGCCTGGCAGGTTTGAAGGGTTTGGACAATGCTCTCAGACTTTTGGTGTGACTCCTGGGGTGTCCTGTGCAGGGTCAGGAGTTGGGCTCAGTGATCCTGATGGGTTCCTTCCAACTCAGCATGTTCTGTGATTCTATGGTTCTGCATCTGAGAGAGAGAACATCAAAGCATTTCTTGCAGCTTTCAAGGTCTTCGTGGGACAGATGTGAATTTTCAGGCAGTCTGTTCAGTTTAATAATCCCAGCACATCTTTCACCTCATCATTCTGGCTCTTAGTTCTGCTCAGCTAATTTAAACTGCTGCAGTTTAAGGGCACAGCTTTGTAGTCTCCATTAAATAAGAAGGTTTCTAGCTGAGGATCTGGACCTAGCAGATACATTACCCTAATCAAGCAGTGAGAAAATTTATAAAATCTATTCATCTCCACTGCATCCACAATTGCAGATGATCAACTCACTGAAAACAAATAATGGTTTGGGAAATTGCTGAAGGCAGAAAAGGTATTAGTATGTGAGTATTATATACATAATATTTGAGGGGGAGCATTGTGAACTGTATGTGTGCTGATTCCACTTACCCTGTGGCTAGCTAGCTGATACTTGTATTATACATTGCAGAATTTATTGGATTTTTTTTTTTTTTTTAGCTGAGACTTGGAACTATGTCAGTATAACTTCATTATTTTATAAGGAAATGTGCATATGAAGCTCAGCCATGCCTGTAAAGTCCATTGTAGACTGGAATCCAAGTGGAAAGCTTTACAGGCCTGGGTCACTCATCTGCTGCTTCCTTCTGAGTGCTCCATTTTTAATAAGCTTCTTGTGTATTTTGTTTTGTTTTGACAAATAAAACCCTTCCTGAGAGTAGTTGAGTGTGAAATCTAACAATGTTCTTAAGCTGTTCTGGATTTTCTAGGAATGGCTCTGTCATGCTACTGTGTAGTGAATTAGTTAATTACCATGGTTAACAAGAAGGAAAAGCTTTGATACCTCATCAGACTTCATTAAAAATTTCCCATTATTTGCTCAAACCAAAATATATTCAAAGCCATCAACAGTGGCAAAAATTGTTTCTATCAGCATAGGGTAGGAACTGGAATGAGAAGCAGCAAAATGACCTAAATGCTGTAACAGAGAAGGAGAGCATGCAGTCTAACCTACATTCATTTAGAAAGAGAGTTGTCATGTGTTTAAATTCTCAGCATTTCCTCATTTTATTTTGAAATGGATGTATTTCTACCTATCTAACTGTGTAGTAAATAAAAATGTTCATAAAATACTAATTTGACAAAAGTGGTCTGGGCAGATTGTAATATATTGAATGATTTTTTTATATAGAGTGACCTCACAGTGGAGTACATATGCTGGTATTGAGACCAAATTAGGGAGAAAACTTTTCTCCAATGTTTTTTCAGTTTTGTTAAATTACACCCATCAATGTGCACATATATTTGAAGGGAGTTTGTAAAAAAAAAAAAAAATGGAGCCAGGCTAGTTCTGCTAAAATGAACTGATAAAATCAGTAATTTCAGCTGAAAACATAACTCTGGTTGAAAATTCAGCAGTACCTTGAAAATTAGCCATCTTTGAGAAAAGTTATAGGATCACTAATTAAAGTGGCCTTTTTTTTTTTTTAATATGAAAAATCTCTTTACTAGTAGTACAATAACTATCCTCTAAATGGCAAATGAGCCTCGAAGGGAAGCAGAGTGAGACTGCCCAGAAACACAAAATGCAATGTGAACTTTGAAATTTTCAAGATGAGTCTTAGTTTGAGAGATATGTAGCAGGATTATACTGTTGCTGTGTAATTGCAGCTGATTTCAATGCAATTATTTTCAGTCCAAAGTGTCTGGGAAGTTTTCCTAACAGATGGAATATCTTTTTCTCATCCCGCAAGAACAGTTGTGAACAGAACATATGAAAGGTTATTTTTAAACATATAAAAAGAAAGATTAAAAAATAGTATTATTTCAGCTCTTCTGTGAAATTTCATTTTGTAGAACAACAAACAGGAACAAACACATTGTTTCATGAGAGAATGAACTTCTGTGTCAGGTAGAACATCTTATATAGAATAGCATTGCATCAGAATTTGTTTGAACTAGTCCCCAGAGTGTGATTAAGGTTAGTCATCTCTTGGTCATGGTGCTCATTCAGTGACAAGGTCTGTAGGACACTGATGTTTGCTTCCTGAAGGTACAAGATTTTTTTTTTTTTTTTATTTCTAGCAAGCTAAAATGAAACAGGGTTGAAAGTAACTCTTGCACCACAAAAAAGAAAACAATTGGATAATCTAGCAACCAAGTATACCTCAATGCAAAGGAAAACATGCTTCCTTTTTCCATAACAAAGGTGTAGATCAAAAGACAGTTTTCTGATGAAAATATAATTTACCAGCTTTTAAATTATATGTGCCTGATGCAGAAGAATTGTTAAAAATTCTGGTTTTACAAGTGCCTCTTTCACTTTAGAACAGGAGAGTCTAAAGTAGAGCTGGCCTTTGAGCCACCTAACCTCTCAGCTGCTGTAATGTAATTTTTCACTGATGGAGTGTATAACCTCAATCTTGAATCTATATTCTATATTAATATTTCTTGTGTAAGACTTCTTCAAAGTATTAACCCATTCTTTTTACACATAAAATATTAAGAAATCAGAATAAAGAAAGTGACTTCTGAACATCTTTACAAAAACTCTGCAATACTGACGGATTGTTTTTTAACAAACAAGATATTACATATATATATATACACATATATATATAAATATAAAAATCAGTATTGAGGTACATGGTGAATAGACTCTGCCTTAGTATTTAAATGCTCTCTTTCAATACCTGGGATAGTTTTTACAAGACATGTCACAGAGCTGAGTGGGTAATTCAGCTTCACAGCTAGTAAAAATATCCAAGAGGAAGATTTTCTTATTGGTTTGTTGACTTCCTTCAGAGAATTTTTACATCCATGTGTTAGTCACTGTTCATACCCTCTGCTCAGTGCTCAAAATTTCATTTTGGATCTTGAGTCTGAACCAGGTCAAATGACCTGTCATGGCTGTTTAAATGAATAATGACTGCCCCTTGTAGTCATTATTGTTGTTATTATTATTATTATTGTTAGTCTCAGATTAGGCTTGATTTAACAGTATCAAATAATGAAGCGAGTGTGTTTTAGAAACTGTTGCTGAACCATGAAAAAAATACCCTGAGCTGTATGGTTAAATCCTGTTTCTGAATCAATTTGTGCCAGTTAAAGGTCTTGATCATTAACAAATTATTTATGGGAAGATAATTGTAAGAACTATTTCCTTTATCTTATGCTTATGCCTATACATTTAGGAAATAATGATGAATTTTTGCTTCTATATGTTGTTTGTATTCATTAACCAGTAAATGAATAGTTCTCTGTGTTCTTTCACTGAGCCTTGGCAAAATAATTTAGCTTGGATAGCTCACTGTATGACTTCTTTTTGTACCATCCAGGCCAGTTTTAATGTGAATATGACAACAAATGAGCTCCATTTCTTTTTCCTCTCTCAGAAAGACAAGTTCACTTACCACTCAAACTATAAAGAGACAAAATCTCAGTCAGTGCTATTTAAATGTTAAAATTTTATCAAATCCTGAGAAATGTATGCTCTTTGGGGAGAGAAAAAGACCTGAGGCTGCTGTTGAAGTCAAGCTTTTTGAAGAGGATATTCTCGCTGAAGGAATAGAATTCCTTTGCCAAAGCTGGGGATGTCATGATGGTGAAACTGCTCTTTCTCAGACTCCTGAGCAGATGGAGGAAATGCCCTGGCAGAGCAGGGCTGGGACTCCAAAGGTACCCTGGGGAGCTCTGACTCTGCTGCTCCTTGAGGGAACAAATCCAAAAAAAACCCCTAATGGCCAAGCTGAGGAAGGTAGCAAGATGCATGCTTTCCAAGTTGTTATTTCTGAAGATAAAAAGACAAATGGTGCTCTGTTTAGGGATTGAAAACCAGGTATATTAGAGCACAGAGTTTTAAAGGGTAAAAAAATATCTCTAACAGATGGAATTAGTATGTGATGCTTTTTTTGTATTTTACTGTTACTTTGAGTGGGGAGAGTGTATGATTTTTCCTTAATGACAAACTGAAACTACTATCTATAATGCAGCACCAGTCTACTCCAGTTTTGGCTAGAATCTAGTAGATATCCTTTTATTGCTATAAATTCTGCTGCAAATCAAAGGAGAAATGTTATTTGTGGAGTTTGTTTGGCTTTTTTTGCTGACTTCAGAAGGCATGTTCCTAAACATTAAAATACCAGCATATATCACCAAAACTGGAAGGAAAAGATCGTTGTACTTCCTATTATAGAGGGAGGAAATGAGAAAATTATGATGTGTGGAACATACCATATGAATAAATACCAAAACAAGCATTTTCTGAGCTTCAAGAAAAAAGTTTTTGAAGAACACCATATTCACGTTTCCTTGAAAACTCTAATGAGAAGGAAAAAACAAAAAGTTCCATCAGCAAGCAGTTTCTTATTGTATGTAAACAAAGATCCGGGATCATTTTTTATTCAATAGTGATAGTGAAATTCTGGGAAAAAAAAATCAAATTACGGTAATCAGAAATGAGCTATACAACCTTGATTTTAAGTGGGTTTTGTGTAACTCTTGGCAGGAGGCAGCTTGGGTTACTACAGCAAATAAGATCTTTAGTCTGGAAGGAATTCCACAGCAGGAAAAGAGCACATCAGTAAATAAGCTCATATACCCACAAAGTTTATGTTATAACTTACACGACCACAAATCCATATTGGATGGATGGTGATGACAACTAGAACTGTTCATACCAAGAAATAACTTGAGCACATAGAGAGAGTTCAGGAAGGAAAGTGGAGAAAATGAGAGAAAGAGGTGGGGGAAAATCTACTGCAGTCAGAGAATGTGGGCTAAGAAACATCTCAGGAAGCTGGAAAGATTAGACTTTTCCTGTACATTGAATTTGCATCACTTGAGCTGTGAACTTATGGGTGTTTGTAAACAAATGTGTCATTTTTCTGTAAGAGGAGGTGGTGAAGGAATATATAAAACTGGCTTTGCAGAAAACAGAAATACTTTTCCAGCTCCTTCATCTTGTTTTTTGTTATATGAAAACCCCAACAGGGAACTGGTGTGCTAAATAGGAAAAGAATATGATGTACTTAATCAGAGCCAGGATTTTTTCCATCTTCTGTTTTACAGTGTCTGAGCTATGTACAAATATGTAATTCCCATATAAAAAGGGAGAGTTCCACATGGGCAAAAAGGATTGCTTATGTTTGAGCAGCAGGGAGCTGAATCAAAATCAAAACATGCTAATCAGACAAGCTGGAAATCCCTGAGATTTGCAAGTGCATCATTAGAAAATGCATGGAATGATAATGAAGGCAAATTACCAGTTTGGACAGCAGGTGTTCTGCTTTTGATCAGCAAAGGAAAGACACATATCTTTCTGTTCAGAAAAGAAGTAGTTGGAAGTGCTAGATTGCAAAAGTCTGACACACATGAAATTTGC
Source organism: Lichenostomus cassidix (assembly GCF_008360975.1). NCBI lineage: Eukaryota > Metazoa > Chordata > Aves > Passeriformes > Meliphagidae > Lichenostomus > Lichenostomus cassidix. The sequence continues at coordinate 57,986,356 of NC_139486.1, forward strand.
TTGTGATTTGTCCTAAGTTAACAAGGAAAACTTTCTTACTGGGTAGAATAGTACCTGAGGTTTGTATTTCAACAATTCTAAAACATTCTTTTGTTAAATCTTTGTCATGGCAGTATCCAGGACTGCATTATCAACCATATAAACTGCTTTTTGTTTCAGACAATCTGCTGAAGAAATGCAAACCAATGTGCTTTTTATCCTCCCTGTTTACGTGGCTGGATACAAGAGTTGGTACAAATAAAACCTGAACTGAAGGTTTTATTCACAAGGTTTCTTTTTTTAGTCTTAAAATCGTGGCAGAACAATGTAGCAAACATAGAACAATGGATTCTCAAGACTCTCAGGCTTTTAACTTCTGCAAGGTCTGTTGCTTTAGTCAAGTGTCTTTTGTACATCTTTGTTCAGAATATGTATACATTTTTTGCTTTTTTTTTTTTTGCAAAAAAGGGTAATATTTTCATGAAGAACTAGGGAAAGGGATAGAATAGGTCACAGCATGATTTGTTTGTGGAGTTTGTATAATAAATGCTTCAATGCAGTTAGTTGTGCTTTAGTTCTAGACAATGTCAAGCAGTGTCTCCTTTTATGTAGCTAAAATGTTCCATTTCTTTCTCAAGTCCACAAATAACTAACATTTAACACTCTAAGCATATTTCCATCTGTAGAATTTAAAAAACCTCTTGCTTGTGAGGAATATAACAGGAGTTTGAATAATATAAATATTTTGAAATGATTTGTGCCTTTATTTCCCTTCTCTACACATCGCAAATTAGTTATATTCACAGGTCTGATGAGCATAATTTGAGGACTTTTGCTTAAATGTTGATGGGAGATCAACAGTTATCAGGTTTCACAACATGACTGTATGAATCATATACAGTTTGATTTCTTTTATTACATCTCAACGTTTTTCTCAGATTATTTCTTTAAGTGGGCACATCAGTCAAGAAATGCATGTTAAAATAGAATTGGCATTGCCCCAGAGATTTCCTTCAAATCAGTGCTTCTGCAGAACTGGGTCTGTTTCTGAGCTATTTGTGGAGCAAATAGAAAAACTAGTTCACAAGCAGGAGCCAATCTCTATGTGATCAGCACAGGCATTGCTTATTTCCCTTTCCACTCTGAATTTTATTATCAATTTATACATACATTTGAGAATATACAATGCTGGTCAGTTGACAGGTCTTGAAATTGTTTAGAAGTTGAGAAGAAGAGCAGCTGAGTTACTGGAGGTTTCTTGCTTTTATCTCTCATCTTGATTTTAAATTCAGAGTTCTCTGGATGGATGTTTTGCTGTTTCTTGTTACTTAGTGAGGACCTGGGTTTATATCCCTCTCTCTCCCTCACATGTGGTATAAATATTTCCTGAATTTTTCCAGTTTGCATTTTGGACCTGAAGGCCTTCTGACTAAATCAGCTTCTAGCTTGGTTAGGGGTGATTGAAAAAATTGTGTGAACTAGGCAAATTATTCTATTGCTTATAAGGCATTGCAGACTACAACCAAAGCTCTGCAGAATAATCCTATAGATTTTCTGTACAGAATAACCTAATCTACCGCAAATTGTACATTTTAAATGATAATTTTTATTTTTAAAATGAAACTACAAGCAACTAAATGGTCCTTTATAGGCTTCTATCTATTATGAATGAGGTGCAGCTTATATTACCACAGGTAGAAAATAATAATAGGAGGGAAAATAAAGTTGATATTTCAACAACAACATTTCAAAACTAAATGAAGGGAAATTAATTTTCTTTGAGTGAAAAGATCAACATGAACTCTCACTGATTTTTTTTTTTTTTCAGGGCCAAGAGTTCTTTTCATTTTCTACCATATTACAATGAAGTTCTCTGCCTTTTTTGCATTGGTGTTGCTCAAGATGATACAATTTTGCTACAATTAAATATTAGATTAAAAAATTAATTTGTCATGAGATAATACAGAGATGTTGTGAGATGTAGAGTTTGGAGGTAATTATTTCTGAGGCTCAGGATCAGGTACTCATTAACTCTTATTTTTGCAGAATGCTGAAACCTTGCTGTGCTGAAATTCATCAGGTCCTTCTAGTTTCTGCTTTCCATCAGGCATTTGGCTTGTAGAGATGCCAATGGGAGACAGAAAAAGGGTGAGTGAAAGAGATGTGTTTCAACAAAATGGCACAGTGTGAGTCATATTTTTCACCTGCTCTGAAAACTTGACAGTGGGAGAGGAAGAAAATACTAAAGGTACAGAGAGAACAAACCTAACCAGCTCTTTAGACTGTCAACGTTTGTTTGTAAACTGAAATAAAAACAGTCTGACCATCGTTACTGAAGTACCTAAGGGTTGTCCAAGAGAGCTGGTTGAAATTCAAGGATCACTTACTTCCTCTAGACTCCAGAATGCTGCATCCTGCTGAAAAAGAAATGAAGTGAAGGAGGGAAAAGGATGGCATGGATAAGCAAGGAATTCCTGCCATTACTCCTGCCTAAGTAGGAAACACACAGGAGATGGATGGAAGCAAGGTCAGGTCATTTGGAATGAATGTAGAGAGGTGATCAGAGTGAGTAGGAATGAGACAGGGAAAGCCAAGGCCTATCTGGAATTAAATCTGGGCAGGGATGTCAAGGACAATCAAAAAGGCTTATCAAAGCTCAATAACTCTGTTCAGTGGTAAATGACTGAGCTGGTTGTAAAAGAATGCAATAACGTAAATATTTTAATTATAAAGGTTGTGATTCCACCTTGTCCTTTCATGGTGAATTCTTGCTCTTCTAGTCTGTGTTTTGTCTTCTCAGCTATGGTAATACAATTCTGTGGCCTTGGACATATTAGTTAAAATGAGCCAGAAGTGGTAGATCTCTGACGCAGTTTAGCAGAAATGCCATAACTACTTTCATGAATTGCCCTAGAGCCACAACCTGCAGATCAAGGCAAGAAAAAGGATTTTCACTAACATTGGTATCAAAAAAATCCTGTCATGCATCTGCTCTAGTCCGTATCTCTTAGTAATTTCCAAACTATTTTCAAATCATCATTAAACTTGGGAGTTAATCTCCATCCATGGCCAGTCCCAAATCAGATTGGATAAATGTGACAGTTCTTATTGTCAAGAGATTGCACTCATTTCATACAAATGGAGTCCCTCTTGTTGTTATACAAAAGGAAATGTTTTTGTACCTGGATGACAACTGGGTTAACAGATGCAATTTAAATGTCATTTGCAGCCACTAACAAGATCAACTAAATTGCACTTGTGTACATAAATTGCTGCTGTGTCTGTGGGGAAAGTGCACAAATCACAGGCACAGCTGACTGAAAGGCTTTTTTTTCCCCTTAAGAGACCTTAATGTTTTAGTATCTCTTCACAGATCAGAATAAGAAGCTACCATTTAATAGCTAAAGGATGTGCAATTTAAAATATCCCAGAAAAGACCCCAAACAACGATTTACAGGGGGAAGAGGAAGTGTCAAACTGTTTTGGGAAATGCTGTAGCTGCAGAGCAGCCTTGCCTAAGAGATAGGGAACAGCTGTAGAGTGAAGTGTGCCAGGCTGGAATGGAGTCACAAAATGCCAGAAATAGACTTTCACACTTTTCCCCCTCCTTGGTTGCAAAAGCTGGTGTATTTTTTAAAATGTCTTTTGCATGGGTTTTTGGTTATTTGAATGGATGGTGGGGAGGGGAGGAGAAAGGGAGGGTGGTGATATTTGGGTTTTTTTTTTAATTTTGTTGTGAAAGCCATTAACGACCATTTCCATTGAGCTTACATTTGGATTGGAGAATACATGAGCTGTGCAAGAGATGTTAGATCAGGCGTGATGTCAAATATTGAAACAATGAACACTTCGCCATTTCACAGACTGAGTTTGAAGGAAATAGCTTTTTATGAATGGAATTGAATCGCTGCATTCTCTCTTCTCAGAGAAGAAATGCACATCAGGGTTTGCTGTTGCTGACTAGACAAGAGTCTAAAATCCCTTTTTTCCTGCTGTGTTCACCTTCTCAGAGCTGTTCTGGAAAATGGCCCTTTCTGTTCTGCAGAGAAGCAGAACTATTCCTATTCCTTTCCCCAGTCTCCATCCCTGCTATTTCTGGAGTGGAAGAGTTATTCCACACTCAATGAGTTGCCAACTGATTCTCTGAAATCACACTTAAGTAAGGGGGGATGGCAGCAGGATTATGTTTTTTACAAGAATAGGAAACATTAAAAGTAATCTCTTAATATTTGGAATATTTAGATTTATAGCATTTCATAAGGAGGGAAGGAAGGGGTAGCAGACAGGACTGCACTGGTTTCTCTCTCTTTTTTTTTTCTTCAGCTTCTGTTTTCAGTTAAAAACCCAAATATACACCTCTCAGGGATGAAAAAAAAGAATTAGTTGTAGACAACCCACTTCCCCTGTTAAGCACTCTATAACATGGTGATGATTTATGTCTTCCATCTCAATTACTTAGGTAGAGTGAGCAAAACCTTGTGCTGCAACTGCTGATGCATGGCAGAGATTGTGTAAGCAGAGCTGCAAGTTCTGGATCCCTGATATTAAACCTGCCCAGGAATCTCATTGCCCAAACCCTTGAACAGTTTATTCACGTGTTAGGGACTGATGTGGAATGCTAAAAAGCAATTAAAAAGTGAGAAACTGGCAGGGAACTTTAACTTCCTGAAAAGAGGTTCCCATGTGTGGATTTTTCAGCAGTGAAGATAGAGGTTTTCATTGCAGGCAGCACAGAAATCTATGGTCAAGGATCTAGTCAAATCCCCAAAAGGATTTGAAACAACCTTAGTTCAGCTTGGTTAGGGTTTTACAACTAAGCAATGGACAGAATTAGCCAATGCCTGGCCTCAGTTCCAAATAAAAAATTAAAGCAATGTATCTGAGGTTACATGACTACTACAATATGCTATGGTACAGTCAAAACAGAGTCTGTCTATGAATATGCAGTAGACTTCAAGAAGCTTTACATAATTTTTGGGTTTTTTTGGTCCCCAGGTGTTAAGATCTGACTATCAGAGAGACATGCCTCTGCCTGAATTAAGGTGCAAATGAGACTATATGCCAAAGTTAATAGTATAAATGTTATTTAACAGTAAATGTGAGGTAGAGAGAGATAGAAATATCAAAGAGAGGAGGGGGTGAGAGACAGATTAAGCAGAAAGATAATCACCACCCTTGTGGATCTAGTGGTGTCCTGTTGGTCCTCATCTGGTCTTCTCTTACACTTGGAATTAAGCTGAACAGTTCTTGTGACTGTTATTGTACCTGTAGTTTTATAAAATTTATTTATAATACAAAAATCTGAAAAAGGCTCAAAGAGCACTTCTGCTGTGACTGCATTGGCAGAACATTGCACCTCCTGTATAAACTGCAAAAATACCTAATTCACTGCCTGTTCCCCACCTTAAAGGGCTATAATTATAATGAATTTTGAATGAGGGATTCTTGATTGCTTCACAGGTAGGGAAAAATTTGTGGTTTCCAGGCATCACAGTACATGTAATTTATAACTTGTGATATTATAGAATATACTTAATCTAATTACTACTGCTTGTCATTGGGGTATTTGATGAGAAGCAAAATATATACCTACTGAAAAAAAAATACTATCTATATTTACTGCATGGTAATATAGAGCATGTTGATACTTAAATGAGTTTTAGAATTGAGTCTATTGTATAAAAATAAAAAAATACAGCATTTTTCTCCAAAAGAGTTCAAAAACTAAAAACTGCAGGGGAAGGGGAGGAAAGAACAACTATCTGAGGCTAACAGAATGAAATCAATTTGTTGAAGGTCAAAGGGCAGGAATTGAACCTTAATCCAAGTTTATCTCTTTATTGTCAGAGCACCTATTTTCTCAACTCCAGAGAGCTATTTCATGGATTTCCTTGGGATTTTTTACTATCTGATACTTTGAAAAGCCTTTCAGAAACTTTGTTGAAGGCGAATTTGAATTACTGTTCAATTAAGTATAGCAATGACAAATTGAACAGGCAGTGTCTAATGTGCATGGCATGCACAGTCCCATTTTCAGCCTTTTGTACAGAGTAAAGGAGTTGGAATAGATCACATCTACAAACCTGTTGCATGTCAAATTATTCTTTGAGACTCTTTTGGCTAATATTGAAAATATTTCTTGAAAAACCTGAGTAATCGTGGCAGTAACTTTTTTTAAAAATATATTTAGATGATTTATAAATGTCTGTATCTATCTTTGGAGAAACTCCTGTGCTGCATATATACTATACAATACAAAATTCACAAAACTGGTTAGCTAATTATTCATTTTCCGATCTAATTTGGACTGTATTGCTTTGTTGTCTCTTAATTTCTAAATTTCCTTTGAAAGACTTGAAGATACAACCATACTGGGGTAGTGTCAGGAAACAACTTACATTTCTGGCAAGCAGTGACATAGTTTGGAGGAAAGTTTTTACCACCATTTAAAGGGTTATCCATTGGGCATCACATCCTATGGTGTGGAATATCCCTGGAGTATATTATGTATTCCAGTTGTGCTTTCTTCCAGATTTTTTCTGTACCTCCTCACTGAGACAAGGGGGAAAGTGGTTCTTGATTTGGGATAAACACAATTTAGCAAAAACCCAAACGTTGTGTTCTCAACAGAGAGAGAAATTAACTCTATCCCAGCTGAAAACAGAACACCTTCCCTGTGGGAATTACAGACCATTCACTTTAGTTTTAGATTCAGTGATCCTTGTGGGTCATTTCCAACTCAGAATATACTTTCTGTGAATTATCTTGGAAGTAGCTCAGGAGAAATGGTGAACCACCAAGGACTGTGCATCAGGATGGTGAGGGAAGCAGAGAAGCAGAGAGTTCTTAGGTTTGAGGATATGACAGATAGAGGTTTTTAAACCTTAAAATGTCATTTTAAATGCTTTGCATTTTTTAAAGTTCTTTTTATCTTTTTATTTTAAGCTTTTTCTTTTAAGCCTTTGCAGTATATCTGACAAATGAATAGTGAGTTCTCATCGAAACTAGAAGGTGAAAATTTTGAGTGCTCACTCTGGAAATCCAGTTTCTGGTAAAGATCACTCTAACCCAGATTTAGACCTCTGAGGCTGAGTGTTCTGTATCCTGACAGTTCTGCCTTTTGATGTCTCAATGCCACTTTAGCACTATTTGGAAGTAATTTCTTGAGAACCTGACATGAGTAGAGGTTGTTGTGTATTTCTTCAGCTTCTGGGAGTTTAGGTGACACAGAAGGACACAAAAATACATGTTGAAGTTCTCCTGCAGTGTCCTTGCTTAGTGTGCAGAATGTTTCATGATCCTGTGGTAAAAAGTTGAGCTCTTGGCTGGCAGCTCAGTAGGAAATGACTTTTGTGACTGAGCAGGAA